>NC_044006.1:78490409-78795653 GCF_900496995.4 Aquila chrysaetos chrysaetos | reverse complement strand
ACCGCAGATGGGCCTCGGCCGCTTGCCGCACCGTGTCGCCCGCCGCGCAGCCGAGGCCGAGCTCTGCCGCGTCCCTGCAGGCGGGCTGAGCACGGGGGGGACCCTCAGAACCGGGGTGGCCCCTCCAGGGACCCGCAGCCCGACACGGGAGTCGGCAGCCCCAGCCCCCCCCCAGTACCCAGCTCTGCCCCGGTACCTCCAAGGCGGCATCCGGGATCTTCCAGGAGTTGCCAAAGCTGGCGGCAAAGGGGGCCACGTCTCCCCCCGGCCGCAGGAAGTCATCTGGGGGCACAGGGAGGGCTGGGGCAGGCGGGGGGACACGGCACACGGCCCCGGCACAGCCGCCCCCGCACTATGTCACCCCCGCACCCCCAGCACGGGAACGGCAGAGGTATCACCGGGGAGGCGACGCTTACCGGCAGGGTCATCGTTGTAGGGGCCGCAGAGCCCCCGTGTGCCGCCCCACTGCTCGGCGTCGACCGTCACGGTGACCGCCTGGCGCCCGTCCGAGGTCACCCGCACGCCCAGCCCACTCGCCACGGCCACCCAGTCACCCAGCCACGTGACGCTGATCCCTGCCGGCACCGCAGCGGGAGGCTCGGCACGGCACAGCACAGGGACGAGGGTGGGGATGGGGACAGGGACGGGGATGCGATGAGGACCCAGGACCCTGGGATTGGTGGCAGCAGGGGACGGAGCCTCCCACCACCCTCACCGTTGTGCAGGTACGGCTGTCCCTCCGGCACTGCCACGCCATTCACGGAGATGTTTCGGCCCCAGGCCGCCACCGTGTCCATCCCGAAGGTCATGTGCAGCGCCTGCGGCAGCGCGGTGTCAGCCAGGGCTGGGTCCGGCTGCCTGCAGTGTGTGCCAGGGCTACCGGGACCCCTGTGGCTGCTGGCAGCCACGGATGCCCGGGGATGCCGCAACCACGCCGGGGCACACCATGGGGATGTGACGTGCCGTGGGGATGAACCGACGGCCCCCCCTGCTCCCAGAGCGACTGTCCATGGGGGGAGCGGAGACCCCGGCCAGGCTCCCCCTCCTCCCACCCACAAAAACCCCCCACCGCGGGGGCGGCCGGTACCCGGGGATTGCCAGCAGTGATGGAGACGGCCCAGGTGCCGTCAGCGGCGGCGGCCAGGCTGTAGGTGCACTCGCCGGAGAAGTGGAAGTGCCTCCCGTCGAAGGTGCGGTAGCGGGATCCGGCCCAGGCGAGGCAGCTGGCGGAGGGGCCCCGGTGCCGGGCGGCCGCTCCTCGCTGGGTCGCGGCAGGCGACGGCTGGGGGGACGCCTCTCCTGCCATGGGGAGGTGACGCCGCTCAGCAAACGCCCCTGTGGGACCCCCCACGCTCCCCCTGGGACCCCTGGACCCACCGGCGAGGGGCAGGTGGGTGCAGGCGAGGCAGGGTGCGGTGGAGCCGTTCCTCCAGCTGTGACCCCAGGGGTGCCGGCAGCACTCGGCCAGGCTCATGGCAGAGAGGTTGCGGCTGCCGGCGGCGTCCTGGCACCGCCACGTGCCGTAGCAGCGCCCCAGCAAGCCTTCGCCTGCGGCACAGGGACACGCCTCGTCTCCGCCGGCGAGCACCGGGCGTCTCGCCAGCTGGGTGCCGGGTGGCGGGGACGGCACGACGGTGCCACTGCGCCTCACCGCCCGCCCCTACCTTCGGTGCAGTGGGGTCCGCTCCAGCCCTGGCAGCAAGCGCGTACCGTGCGGTTCCACACCACCGGCCGCGTCTCCGGGGGCCTGCGGGGCGGGGGCAGTCCCGGCATCAGGGGTGGGCCGGGGGGCACGCGGCAGGGGGATGGGTGCCCCCTCCTGCCCCCTGCCCCGGCATCACCCACCCCTGCGCTGTGCACCCCGCGTTCCCCCCAGCACTCACCTGTAGATGTAGCAGAGGGGGGTGCCGGAGCCGGGCTGGGTGTCGCGGTGGGGCTCACCGCGGTCCCCACCATAGGCTTGGCGCATGCGGTCCCGGTCGATCCGCCAGCCCACCAGGCTGTAGTGGTAGAGGCTGGTACAGGGCACCGTGTCCTCACGACGCGGCGTCACCTCCTCCTCCGCCGTCACCTGCACCGTCCGCTCGCACCACCGCCTGCCACGGCACCTCGTTCACCCGCGGCACCAGCACCCACCGCGGCACCCATCCCACCGCCCCAAATCTGGGCTGGGGCCGGCGTCCCCCCGCCATGCCCCATCCCGGGTGTCGGCACAGGGCTGTGGCACAGGCCCCGGCACGGAGGACTCACCCGGTGGCTGCTTCTGCCTTGGCCACCCAGAGCAGCAGGGCTACCACGACCCAACCGGGCACCCGCAGCACCCCAGCCATGCCGCACCGTCCCCCGGCCACGCCGCGCTGCACCGGCCACCTTGACAGAGGAGCACCAGTGTTACCAGTGGAGCAGCCACATGGCCACATCCCCGGGGGTGTCCCCGGTGTTGGGGAGTCCCCGCGGACTCCCCGACACCAGGGATGCCTGGCATGTGCCATCCCACCAGGGAGCAAGGCGACATGATGGCAGCGATGGGGACATGGCGACAAGGGCAGGGGACATCCCCAGATCCTGCAGGCAGCCCCCCAGGACAGGGGGTCACCCCAAGATGGGGCTTGCACCCCACCTTGGCCCCTCTTACCTTGGGCCGCCCGGACGCCAGCTCCGTCCCGGCTGGCTCCGGCACTGCCGCCCCGAGGGGCTGCGGGTTTTATGGCGTGGGACTGGCTGGCCGGGGCCATCTGTGGGGCCGGCGATTGGGCCCAGCTGCCGGCTGGCGGGGGGAGCTGCTGTGGGACCCCCCTATCGCCCCGTCTCCAGGGCAAAGCCCTCAAGACTGTGCCGGGGGGGCCGGATTTGGAGCCCCCCAGGTGACTCTGCCCAGCGAGTCCACATCCTGCATCCGGCACATCCTGGCAGGAGAGCGGGATTAGGGCTTGGCCCCCCCGGCACAGATGGACCAGGATACAGCTCAGCCATGCCCCCCCCCTGCCACCGCCACGGATGTGCCGTGACCCCCATGTCCTGGTCCTGCTCATCCCCCCCCGGAACGCCACACCACCTCTATCCCCATGGCCATGTCCCTCCATGTTCCCATTTCCCCATCCCACATCCCCCCTGTGTCCCCTTGCCTGCCACCATCCCCACGGCTGTGTCCCCATATCCCTGTCCCATGTCTCCCCCCGTGTCCCCCCCTGCCTCCCTCCCCTCAGTCATATCCCCCTCTGTCCCCATATCACTGTCCTGTGACCCCCCACCATGTCCCCACACCACCTCCATCCCCACAGCCGTGTCCCCCGTGTCCCCCTCTCCCTGTCCTGTGTCCCCCCCCGTGTCCCTCTGCCCTCTCCCTCTCCCGTGTCCCCACGCCCCCATCTCCCCACCTGCCCCAATCCCCACCGCCATGTCCCCGTGTCCCCACGTCCCTGTCCAGTGTCCCCGCTCTGTCCCCGTGTCCCCCTGCCTGCCTCCAGCCCCCCAGCCGTGTCCCCCACGTCCCCCCCATGCCCCCACACCACCTTCACCCCCACCAGCCATGTCCCTCCTGTGTCCCTATGTCACTGTCCCGTGTCCCCCCCCCGTGTCCCCACACCACCTGCCTCCCCCCGGCCGTGCCCCCCCCCGTGTCCCCCTCTCCCTGTCCCGCATCCCAACGCCCCCACCCCCCTGCCCTGTCCCCGTCCCCAAGCCGTGCCCGTGTCCCCCGGGGGGCGGGCAGGACCCGGTTCTCCGGGGCAGCGGCGGGGCGGTTCGGTACAGCACGGGGCCGGGGGGGGGGGAGCTGGGGGGGGGGGCGACACGGAGGCTCGGCTCGGTACAGCACGGGGGGGCGGGCGGACGGCGGCGCGGCGCGGCGGGCTGCCGGGAGATGTAGTCCCGGTGCCCGGTGTCCCCGGTGTCCCCTGTTCCCGGTATCTCCCGGTGTCCCGGTACCGCGCAGCGGAGCCCGGCGGGAGGAACCGGCCCCGGTGGCGCTGCCGGTGCCCCGGTGGCGCCCGGGGGTGGGGGGGGGGGAACGGGCGGAGGGCGGCGGGGGCGGGGGGACCGGCGGCCACCGCGGGTGAGGCGGAGCCCCGCGGCGGCGGCGGCGGCGGCGGCGGCGGAGCAGGTAGGGGGGCGGCGGGAGAACCGGCCCCCGCCCCGAGGCCACGGCGACGGGCGCGGCGGGGCGGGGCGGGGCGGGGACCGGGGTCCGTGCGGGATCGGCACCGGGATCGGGATCGGGATCGGGACCGGGATCGGGATCGGGACCGGGGACCGGCTGGGGGAGCGGGAGCGCGGGGCGGGGGGCTGGGGGGGGGACACGGGGGGCAGTTGTGGGGGGGGGCAGGAAGGGCGGGGGGGAGGAGGGAGAGGCAGGGCTGTGCCGGGGCAGGAAGGGGGGGGCGGGACAGGATGGCGGGGGGGGACCGGGAAGCGCAGGGTAGTGCGGAGCGGGAGGGCTGGGGGGGACTGAGGGACGGGGGAGGGGGCAAGAAGGGCTTGGGTGGGGGTACGGGGGGCTGCGGGGGGGCTGCGGGGGACAGTGGGGGGGCCGGGAAGGGCGGGGGGGGGGCGAGAGGGGGGCCGCGGAGGGGCCGCCCCGCTGGTGCCAGCGGTGGGTGACTCCCCGGGACGTGTCCCCGGGGCGGGGGGCTGAGGGCTGGCTGGGGACCCCCAGCACCCCCCCGTCCATCTGCCGCCCTCCCCGCTGACGCCCCCCCGAGCTGGGGCCACGGGGCGGGGGGCTGCGGTGGGGGCTCCCCGCTTGAACCCCCCCCGGGGACCCTCGCTGTTTCTCCCACCCACCCACCCACCCGCAGCGGCCCAGCCCCGCCGAGCACCGGACCCGCACCGGACCCGCACCGGACCCGTGCCATGAGGGAGAGCTTCGACGCCCTGCACGCCCTGGGTACGTGCCCACTGCTCCCGGGGGTCCCAGCTCCGCTTCTGCCACCCCCAGGGCTGCGCAAGGAGAGAGACGGGGGGGGTGCCCGTCCCCGGCAGCGGGCAGGCACCGCCAGGGCAGGTTTTCGGGCGCAGGTAGGGGCTTTCGGGGGGCTCAGCCCGGTCCCGTCCCACCCTGTGCAGGTTCCCCCATGGCCAAGCCGGAGCCGGTCCCGCTGGCAGAGCGGGCGGAGGAGATGGAGGCACCGGGCTGCGCCGGCTCAGGTGGGCGCCAAGGCGGTCCTGCCCGTCCCCCTGCCTGTCCCCCTGCCCTCCCTCTGCTCCCGGGGGTCTCCCGGGGTCCCCGCAGTGCGAGGGGCCGTCCCAGAGCCGGGGGGGTACCCTGGCTTTGCCTCCTTTGTCTCCCCAGCACGGCTGGTAGTCCCCAAGGCGGAGGCAATCCCCGAGGGCGACGGAGAGGAGCCGGGGGCTGCAGGGGAGCTGGGGGGCCTGGAGCACAGCTGCTCAGGTGAGGGCACGTGCCGGCGCTGCCAGCACGCGGCAAACCCACCGGATAGCATGGCACAGCCCCGCCATGCACCCGGAGCTCCGGCCACAGCCCTTTGGCTGCTGGGCACACTGGGGCTGCGCGGTGACGGTCGTTCCGTCCTCATTGCCGGTGGCGGTGCCGGAGTCGCCCGTCCTTAGCGTGGGGCGTGCCGAGAGGTGCTGCGAGTGCCGAGGGGAGCGCACGTCCCCACCGCTCTGCCGTGTGTGCCCCACAGAGGACTGGCTGGTGAGGAAGGTGAAGGTGGAGGAGGAGTATGAGGAGTGGCCGGCCGGCCCCGGCACCGAAGCCCTGCTGGCGGGGCAGCCGCCGGCCGGCGCCTTCCTCCATGCCGCCGGCGTGCCGGGCTGCACGGGCGCCTGCAAGCCAGAGCAGCCGTGCCCGGAGGAGCTGGGTTACGGCGGGCTGCCCGCCTTCGCCCTGCCGCCCTGGCCGCTGCTGGGCCAGAGCCCGGCCGGCGCCGGCGCCGACGGCTGCGAGCGCTGCTTCCAGGCGCGGCTCAGCCTGCGGCTGCCGGCGGGCGAGGGCGAGCCCCAGCCCTGCGGGGGCTGCGGGACCCCGGCCCCCCCGCGCCCCTTTGCCTGCGCCCAGTGCGGGAAGGGCTTCGGGAAGAAGGCGCACCTGACCCGGCACCTGCGGGTGCACACGGGCGAGCGGCCCTTCCCCTGCAGCCAGTGCGGCCGCTGCTTCCGCCAGAAGATCCACCTGCGGTCCCACCAGAAGACGCACACGGGCGAGCGGCCCTTCCCCTGCCCCGAGTGCGGCCGCCGCTTCCGCAAGAAAACCCACCTGGTACGGCACCAGCGTACCCACACCGGCGAGCGGCCCTTCCCCTGCGCCCGCTGCGGTCGCTGCTTCGCCCACAAGCAGCATCTCCTCCGGCACCAGCAGCTGCACGCGGAGCCGGCGCCGGGGGACGGGGACGGGGGGGTCCCTGCCGAGCAGAAGCCCTTCCCCTGCCCCGAGTGCGGGAAGAGCTTCAGCTGGAAGAAGAACCTGGCGTCCCACCGCCGGCTGCACCGGGAGGGACGGCCCTTCGCCTGCGCCGAGTGCGGCCGCGGCTTCAGCGACAAGCGGCACCTGACGGCGCATCTGCGGGGGCACATGGGGCTGAAGCCCTACGCCTGCCCCCACTGCGAGAAGACCTTCAGCCACAAGCCCAACCTGACCACGCACCAGCGCACCCACACCGGCGAGCGGCCCTTCGCCTGCCCCCACTGCGCCCGCGGCTTCGCCCACAACCAGCACCTCCTGCGGCACCTGCGGGTGCACACCGGCGAGCGCCCCTTCGCCTGCCCCCAGTGCGGCCGCTGCTTCAGCTCCCGGCCCAACCTCATCGCCCACGCCAAGGCGCACGCCGGCGCCCGGCCCTTCGCCTGCGAGCAGTGCGGCCGGGGCTTCAGCCGAAAGTCCCACCTGGCCCGGCACCAGGCGGTGCACACCGGCACCCGGCCCCACGCCTGCGCCCAGTGCAGCAAGCGCTTCAGCTCCAAGACCAACCTGGCGCGGCACCAGGCGGTGCACACCGGCCACCGGCCCTACATCTGCACCCAGTGCGGCAAGAGCTTCAGCCGCAAAACGCATCTGCTGCGCCACGAGCGCACCCACGCCACTGCCAGCACCGCCACCGCCGCGCCCCGGCAGAGCTGGCCGGCCCCCGCCGCCCCGGCCCCTGCCGCCCTCTGCCCCTGAGCGCCGGGGGCTGAGCGCCGGGACGTGCCCGTGTCCTCGGCACCCTTCCCCCGGGCCGGGGACCCTCCCTCGGGGCTCGCTGCCGGCTCCTGCCTGCGGATACCAGCCCTGCCCGCGGCCACTCGGCCAGGCAGGGTCCTCCCGCTGCCGGTCAGCTCCAGCGCCGTTCTCCCGCGGCACATGGCACGGAGAGCGGCTTCCAGGGGTGCGGGAGGCGACGTGGCCAGTGGAAAAACCTCGGCTCTGAAATGGTCTTAAAAACCTCAGAGCGAGGGCTGGCCCGCGCCAAGCTCTGTGCCAGGGCCGCTGTGGGAGGTGTCGGGGGTTCCGGGGGAGCCCCATCCCATCCCCGGGGGGGGGGGGGGTCTCCGCACCATGGTGCTAGTCGGCAGGGCTGCGCGTGGGGTACTGCAGGGCACAGGGGCACCGACCCGCCCGGGGGGGGGCTCCGCCGCGGTCGGAACAAACCAAAACTGCCAATAAACTGACTTTTGTTCAATTTTCCCGGGGGCGTCTCGGGGCCGAGCGGGAGCCGTGGGGGCGAGAAGGGCTGCGCGGGCTGGCAGAGCCGCGGTGCCACCGGGCCCAGGCCGACGCCGGGAAGCTGCTCGGGGACGCGCTTGGCTGCTGGCTGTACCGTGCAGCAGCCGGTGCCGGTGCCGGGCTCCCCAGGAGCGTCTCCGGCCGTTGCGGAATACCGGAGGGGCAGCGGGGTCGTGGCGTGACGGCGCCCGGCTGCCGTGGGACGCGGGAAGGGAGGAAGGGAGACGGGTTTCCCGGTCGGGTTTCCCGGTTTCCCGGTCCGCCGGTCGGGCGGGGGAGGCGGCGGGGGCCGGGGCGGCCGCTCGTCTCCGTGGCAACGGGGGGGCGGGGCCGCGGGGGCCGCCGGGAGCCGCCGTGCGGTGAGTGCGGGCGGGGGGCACCGGGGCGGGGGGGCGGGGAACGGGGGGCTCCTCACGGGGTCTGGGTCCCACGCGTGTCCCCGCACCCCCAGGGCACCCCACGGGTGAGCTGTGGACGAACCGGGCCGCTCCCCCCCCGCCGCTTCCATCGTCCCTGGCCGGGCTCCGGCCCCCCGCAGCCGGGGGGGTCCCGGGGGACACGGGGCAGGCCCCGACCACCCCGCCGGTGTGTCCCCCCCCCCCTTCTCCCTTAGCCGCAGGAGCCGAGCGGATCCGGGGGGGCCGCCGGCCAGGATGGAGGGACACGGGGAGGCCGAGGTGGAGGAGGAGGAAGAGGAGGAGGAGGAGGAGGAGGAGGAGGGGGTGCGGATCACCCCCCAGCTGCTGAAGGCCAGCACCGGGGAGTTCGCCCTGGAGTCCATCCTGCTGCTGAAGCTGCGGGGCCGCGGCATCGCCCACCTGGGCTGCCTGGGCGACTGCGCCAACCTGGAGTGGCTGGACCTCTCCGGCAACGCCATCGCCCAGCTGGGACCGCTGGCCGCCCTCAAGTCCCTCGCCGTCCTCAACCTCTCCCGCAACCGCGTCGCCAGCCTGGAGCCGCTCGGCTCCTGCCACAACCTCCAGAGCCTCAACGTCGCCGGTAACCTGGTGAGCAGCCTGCAGCAGCTGCGCTGCCTGACGGGGCTGCGGCGCCTGGAGAGCCTGCGCCTGCGAGACCCCCTCGCCCGCCTCGCCAACCCTCTCTGCGCCGCCCCGGCTTACCGCGCCGCCTTGGCGGACATGTTCCCCGGCCTCAAAGCCATCGACGGCGAGCGGGTGTCCGGTCGCGGCAGCGAGCTCTACCAGCTCTGCCGGGATCTTGACAGCTCGCTGGGACGCGGCGGCGGCGCCGGTGCCGGTGCCGGTACCGGTACCGAACCGCCCCGCACGGCTCAGCCCTGGGTGGAGGCGAGTTTCTGGGAGCCGCGGCCGCCCCGGCGCAGCTCTATTATGGAGGAGGCCTACAAGCAGTTCGGGGAGGTGCTGCAGGAGTGCCGGGAGCTGAGCCGCCGTGCCGACGACACCATCGCCCAGGCGGAGCGGGCGCTGAGCGGCCGACCCGACCCCAACTCCTTCGTCTTCTGAGCCACGAGACCCCCTGGTCCCACAAGAGGAGACCCCCACACACACGCCGCCGCCATCCCGGCCCAGCCCTCGCCGGAGGGATGCCAGAGGAGCCGCAGGGAACCCGGCCTCGCCTGCGGGCTGGGGGGCTGCCCGAGCCCCGCGCTGCGCCAGAGCAGCATCCCACACGGCCAGGGGTGCTGGGGCTGGCGCTCCGGGTGCTCCATCACCCCTCAGGGGCTCCAGGACGGGGAATTGGGGCTCCCTGTCCCCTGCAGAGCCGCAGCAGGAACAGAGATGTCCTTAGGGATTTTGGAGCCATCCCTGAGCTGTCCAGCCCAGAGGAGAGACTGTGGGGCTGGGGAGGCTGCACATGGGGACTGGGGGACATCGCGGGGACCAGGGGACGTCACAGGGCTGTGCAGTAAAGGCATGCCATCCTCCGACATGCCTCTCTGCTGCATCGCCCTGGGCCCCAAGCAGCCGGGGGGGGGGACTCGCTTCTACCCACTGCTCTGCCTGGACCCGCTGCATCCCCGTCCCTCCTCCTGGGCTGGGGACAACGGGCAGGGGGTGACGTACCCAGTGCTGGAGGGGAAGCTGGCACAGAGCTCCCACGGCTGGAGGGACGTGGGACTGAGCCCACCCTGGGTCCCCCCACCCACAGCGATCCCCGCTGGGAATAACAGCAGCGACAGCAGGAGCCAGAGCTGGGGTTTACTGGTGAGCTGGGAGCTGGGGGGCAGGTGGGGAGGGAGCGTGTCCAGGACCGTCCTTTGGTCACACAGTGCTGGGGGGTGGCAAGCGGGGGGGCCAGGCTGGTCCCCCATGGCAGCGTCCGTCTCCTCGGGCTGGTGGAGATGGTGGCCTGGAGAGGGGACACAGGAAGGGGCTGGCTGCGGGAGGAACCCCCCCCCACGTGCCTGTGCGCGCGTGCGCGTGCACACACACACACACACACACACACACACACACACACGCCGGTGACCTTGTCCCTGTCACCCTGTGCCCAGGGTCAGCATGCCCCGGAGGCAGCAGACCTGGCTGGAGATGTCCTGGGGGGGTTTCTCCCGGCCAAGGACAGTCCCCAGCACCTGGAGGGGGACCCCAGTCTGGCTCCACTCTTAGTGGAGAAGCATCCACATCCCACCAGCACCAGGGGATGCCGGAGCTCTGCCAGCAGGAGAGGGCTGCGTGTTCCCCACCCAACCCCGCCGTCCCCGGCACCTACCGTGTGGGGACGTGGGGATGGCCGCCTAGGCTGGCAGCCCCTTGGAGAAGGCGTACATGCCGGGGAGGTAAAGCACGTCTACCGACTTGCCGGCCTCCTCAACCGCCCTGCACTCCGCCTCGTCTCGGTGTTTGATCTCCTGCGGGGCAGAGCACACAGGCTGGCACCCACCACGGCACCACAAGGGTCCCGGCAGCCGGCGGGGACACGTGCCGGTGCCCGGGGGACAGCTCACCTTCACCGCCAGGTGATGGCTGGGGCCGCAGTTCTGGTACTTGTCCAGCACCTTGGGGACATCACTGCTGTCAAACTTGTAGCAAGCCAGGCAGGTCGGCTTCCTCTGGGGAGAGAGCACAGCACGTCACCGCCCAGCCCCCCAGGGACCCCCAGCGGGTCCTGGCCAGCCCCCCGCCCTGCCAGGCCTGGGGACGTCCCTGCCACTCACCATGGCATGGCAGGAGGGCAGCGCCGGGCACGGCCGCGTCACCGCTGCCAGGAACCATCATCACCTCCAGCCCTCCCCGGCACACGCGGCAGCGTGGCGGAGGGACGGGGCAGGCGGAGGGGTCTGGGGGAGGCAGAGGTGCCGCATCCCCACAGGATGTGGCCCAAGGGAGGGGGACATGCTGTCCGGCAGCCCCGACTCACCCGGTTCTCCAGGGTCCTGCAGTTCTGCCGCCGCGGTGCCCTCTTCCCACAGGCCGTCTGCACCAGGCTGACGCGCAGCTGGACAAACGTCCCCGAGGGGTCTTCCTGGGGGGAGAGGGGGACAGCCCGTCAGCTGCAGGGGGGGACGGGAGGGGACAGGGCAGCCAACGTGGGGCCAAGAGCTCACACCGTGCTGCAGTCGGTGCGGAGAGGGGGAGCAGAGGGACCCCAACCCCTCGCAGCCCCGAGGGTAAATCCAGCCCCAGGGAACAACCTCTCTGGGACCCTACAAGGTGGCTCCCAACATGGGCAAGTGGCCCAAACTGGAGGGTCCCTGCAGCCCCCATCCCCTCCCGCAGAACAGGCACATCTGAGCCACCGCTGTCAGTGCTCCTGGCTACACCAGGACAGCCAGGCACCAGCAGCCGCTCGCCCTGTGGCCGGCCATGGCACAGTTAATGAGTAGCTGAGCTCTGCCAGCCCCTGCCCGTAAGTCCCCGATGACCAGCCTGCCCGCACTGTCCGTGTCAGCGGGTCCGTCCTCGCACTCAGCCGTCCCTCCTCTGGAACACCCTGGCACCCACTTCCCCCCGTGTCACCCTGACCCCCTCCCTGCTCACCCTGCCAACACTGGGCTGGGGATTTGGCCGCCATCTCCCCCCTCCCCGCAGCAGCAGCCCTCCCGGGGGGCTGAGGGTGCCCGCAGACCCTGGTGCTCACCCGCTCGACAGCCCCTTCCACCGCCTGCTCCTTGAAGAAGAACTGCACGTTGCTGCGGCTGTGGAAATATTCCAGCACTTCCTTGACCACCCGCCGCTGCAGCGGGGACTGGCTGGCGGTGGCCAGGGCCACCAAGCCCAGGCAGAGGGCTAGCGGGAACCTCATCCCTGCGGCGGGGGGCTGCCGGGGCTGCCTGACCCCAGAGAGCCTCGCCGATTGACCCGCTGGTGGTTTTGGTCTTTCATTAACCGATTTCCTGGGAACTGCCCTTTTTCCGCCCCCAGGCTGGCCCCGCAGGCTGCTTGCACGGCCCCCCGCCCCGGCACGGCCCCTCTGGCACGGCCATGGGGAGGAGGGGCCGGACACAGCTACCGCCAGCGGCAGGCCGGCACGCGTACAGGCAGCAGGGATACCGGTGTCAACCCAGGAAAATGCGAGGCTCATCCATAGCCTCCTGCCACCCGGGAAGGGATGCTGAGGGGCCGGGAGGGGAGTGGATCTCCCACCTGGGACAGAAGAGCCTCTCGGGCTTGGTACTGGCAGCCCTTGCTGGGCAGCTGACTGTCACCACCACTGTCAGGGACCCCCGACAGGCTTCTCCCCTGCCCGCCCTGCCCTGACATGGGGCGAGCCAGCGTGGCGGGGAGGGAGGTGGTGCTGCCCGGGGGTGCTGGCTCTCCCCCACCCGGGGCGGTGGGGCAAAAAGCCACACCAGACAAAAGAAGAATGGCAGCCCATGTCTTGGGGGCGCAGCTGGCCGCATCGGGCATGGGGGGGGGGTTCGCACTCTCACGGTCACTCCCCATGGCTCCGTCCTGTCCTGCCGAGCCCCTCCATGCCTCCAGCGTTCCCTTCCCACGTGCCGCTGTGAGGATCTGAACGCCCCGCAGCACCCGAAAGCCGCCGCCGGAGTGCCGCCGAGCCCCGGGGTTCCCCAGGCCCATGGCCGGTGTCGGGGGGGGGGGGGGGGGTTGGGGAGCGAGGCCTCCTCCCCCAGAGCAGGATGTGGGTGCTGGGGGGGTGTCAGGAGGACAAACATCCCCAAAACAAAGTCGAATGGCCGAAGTGCGGCCGAGGCCCCGGGCGTCCCCATCCACCCCCGCCCCGGTCTGGGACATGGCTCCGCGCACCCCGAGAGAGAGGGGCCGGTGGTCACCGCCTGCCCCATGGCCTCCGCAGCGGCTCCGGCTGCCCCTCAAGGCCGCCGAGCAGAGGCCGGGACGATGAGGAGGAGGAGGAGGAGGGGGAGGAAGGCCGAGGCCTGAGGCGGCGGCGACACGGGGAACGGCGGTGGGGGACGCACACGACACTCTGGCCCGCGTCGGGACACTCTATGATGGCGCCGGTGGGCGCTCTGGCAGCGCGCCAGGCGGCTCGATGGTGCCGCGCCCGGCGTCGCCGGCAGAGGGCGCTCCCGCCACGCCCCCCCCCCTTTACGGGTGCCGCCGCGGGACACGCCCCGCTGACCCGGAAGTGCGCTGGCGTAGACGGCGGGCGTGGCCGCTTCCTCCCGCCGCTCCTACGTCACCGCCGCGGTTAACGTCATCGTGTCGCGGGACATCCTCCGCCCGTGAGTTTCCCCCGGGGGAGGCGGCTCCGGGGCCTGGCGGGGGGGGGGGGGGGTCGCCATGGTAACGAGCGGCCCGGGGGGGGGGGGGGGGGGGTCACGGTGAGGGGCCCCGAGCGGTGAGACCGGGGGGGACGGGGGGGGGGTTCCTCGGTAAAACCGTTACCCGGGGACAGCCCCGCCGCGGTAACGGCCTCCCGCCGCCGGGCAGCACCGGCTGCCAGTGCCCGCGGGGCCGCAGGGCTCCCCGCCGGGGGGTGGGCGACGCTGCCGGTACCCCCGGGTCGTGCCCCCCCCACCACCACACACACACACACCCGCCATCGCCGTGCCCTCACCACGTTCGCCTTCGAGGGAGAGGCGGGAAAAGCTTCGTGATTTCCCAGGGCCGTTAGAAACGGGATCTGGGACCGGAAAACCGACCGAGAACACCGCCGCCGCCACCTTGTCCCCGCGGCCCAGCCGCAACCGGCCACTCTGGACCCATCTCCAGATTGTAGCTGCCGTGCCGCCTGCCTCCGTGGCCTCTCGCCCATTGCCGCAGCCCTGGCCCCCTCTCCTCGCCTGCCTGCGCCACAGGAGCCTGCCTGCAGGCGGCTGCCCACCAGCCCGGGACCTCCCGGCTTGTAAACGGATTCGAGGCTGGGGCGGGGGCGGATTTTCATGGGTTTGGATGGGGGTTCTCCCCCCCTGCTGCCCCCGAGCTGGCTCTTCCATTTGGGGTGCCTTTGGTGGGGTTCACTTGCTGCCGAGGGGCCGGGTTTGTGCCGTGGGCACGAGGCTGCACGGGCTCGAGGCCCTGCCTGCGCCCCTGCTGCCTTCTGCCCGCTGCTCCGGCGAGCCTCGGAGAATTCCCCCACCCTGCCCCACCCCAGCACACAGTTCCTGCCTCTCCTTGGCTGTGCCGTGTCCGTAACACCCCGGGGGGCGATGTGGCTCGGTTAAACATGTAGAAAAGGCCCTGGTGGGGCCGCTTGCAGGGGCTGAGCTGGCCACAGGATCATCAGTGCTTGGTGGGACTTAATGGTCAGGGGCTAACAATACCTCACGCAGCGGAGAGCAGCGTCCCCGCTGCTGTGACAGCGCCCCAGGACGTGCCCCTCGATGGGCATCTGTACTGGAGGATCCCAAACCCCTGAACACAGTACGCTGCCGGGGAGGGTTGGGATCCCAGCTGGCTCCCACGCGGCACGGCTCCGCAGCTGGCACTCCTCTCGCTGGCCAGATTCCAAAAATAGTTCTAGTTAAGCCCAGGTGTTCGTCAAAGCATCCCGATCGTTGCCGGGGCTTTTAAAGGGTGATGTGAGACTTGCACAGGGTGGGGGGGGGAGGCCCTTCTTCGAAGCATCGTCACTGCGTTAGCCGCCTCCTTGAGGCACGGGATGCTTGGAGAGGAGGGAACAGACTAGGCACCTCCAGAAAAGGCAGGTGAGGCGTTCCTTTCCGACCAAAATTGAGCAAGAAGGTATTTTGCTGGTTGATCTCAGACCGGGTTTTGGCAAGGGAGGTTGGTCAGAGCTGGGCTGGGCGACCCTCGCTTCCCCACAGCACAGGAGTGGGCAGGGCTGCGCCTTTGCCGTTGCCTGCTCGTTGCGGCAGGGCGAGGCCACGCCGGGGCTGGCTTCCAGGCTGCCGGGAGCTGTAGTTCCCTGTGCCCGCGGCCGCAGGCAGCGCTCGGCGTGCGGTGACAGGCCTCTCGGCGTGAACTACAAATCCCAGTAGCACTGCCTGCAGGGAAGCTTTGCTGTAAACAGAATGAATCCGGGCCAGACCCCGGGGTCAGTGCCTTCCGCTCCCCTAAAATAACTCGGAGGAGGAGGAGGGATACAGACGCCAGCGGAGCTTCTCCTGAGGCGGTCGAGCTCCTCCAGCTTTGCCTCTCGCTGTGCCGCGCCGTTTCCCCCGCTCACCGGCTCCTCTCTCTCACTCTCCCAGGGACCCACAGCAGCCATTTGGAGGAAGTCAGGGAAGATCGGAGCCCGCGACCGTGGCGGAAGGCGGAGGGGAAGGACAGCCGCCGCCCCACGCTCTCCCCGGAGCTGATGTCCTCTCCCCTCGCCGGGCGGCCCCGAGGGGAGCAATGTCTGCAGGGGGAGCACCCCAGGTACGAGCAGGGCGGCAGGGTGGGGGCGGGCAGCAGCTTCCCCTCCGTCCCCGGGGGAAAGGCCAGAGCAGGACCAGCTCTGACCGTGCTCCTCTGTGGCAGAGCAGAGCGCGCTGCCGGGGCGGTTGGGAGGAACCCCTGCTCCTCTTTCATGCCGCGACATTTTGGGGGGGGGCCCTGTTGGGGTTTTCCCAGAGGCTGGGAAGTCTTCTGGTGCTTTTCTCCTCGTCATTTAGAAATACCGACACCCGAGGAGCCGCGTTAGCCCTGTGTGAGACTTTTTCTTTTAAATTGGCGCTTCTTAAAGTTACAGCAGCCGCTGGAGCGCAGGCTGGGCTCCGTGTCTTCTGCCATCTGCTCTCCTTGTGCTCCTGCCAAGCTACGGAGGAGTTCTGAGGGAAGAAGAGAGGAATCCTGGGGAGGGAAGATGGGCGGATTGGGTGTCGAGCTTCCCGGGAAAAGCTGCTTTGGCTCCTTATAGAGGTTTCCTCCTTTGGTCCCGATCCTGGTTGGGTGATCACACCCAGGTGAGGGATCCGCTTGGAACCAAGGGATCTTATTAGAGGGGTAGTGAGCATGTGGCTTCAGCCCTTAGTGAGGTCCCCTTGAGGGTTTCTGTCAAGCGATGCTCTCACCGATGAGGAAACTGAGGCACAGAGGAGAAGCAGCTTTCCTGTGCCAAAATAAGTCAGCGGAAAAGCGGGAGGTGTCACTCCAAGCCCTGGTGCCTGCCCAGAGCCCTGCCCTCCCACGTCTCTGCCTACTCACTCTGCCTGTACCTCCCTCCTCGTGCTCCTTTCCTGAAGGATTAGAGCTGCCTTTTGACATGCCGTGTGCAGGGGCTCAGGGGCAGCAGTGCTGGGCAGAACCAGCCCTTCCTCTGGTGCCGGAACAACTTTTCCCAGCCCTTTGCAGGGAAAGGGGTCCAGGATTTCTCCTGGCTGTGTTTCTGTGGATCCGGAGTCCATGGAGAACGCCTTGGTGGTGATCCTGCTGAACCAGGACCCTGTTAGCAATCAAGTTCAGGTTCAAGGGGGTGTGAGGGCTTTCTGAGGGCCTGGGCGTTTAAAGCAGTGTGGCCTGCCTGTCAGCCCCGGGCAAGGTGCACACCTCACTGTGGGGCAGATCTCGCTGGTGGGGGCCCGTGGGTGTTGGGTGCTGATCTAAAAGCCCACCGCCCATCCTTTGGATCACAGAACCACTGAGGTTGGAAAAGACCATTAGGATCATCGAGTGCAACCATTAACCTAACACTGCCAGATCCACCACTAAACCATGTCCCTAAGCGCCACATCTACACATCTATTTAAATATACCCCCAGGGATGGTGACTCAACCCCTTCCCTGGGCAGCCTGTTCCAGTGCTTGACAGCTCTTTCAGTGAAAAAATTTTTCCTAACCTCCAATCTAAACCTCTCCTGGCGCATCTTGAGGCCATTTCTTACTGTCTTATTGCTTGTTACTTGGGATAAGGTACTGACCCCCACCTCACTACAACCTCCTTTCAGGTAGTCGTAGAGAGCGATAAGGTCTCCCCTCAGCCTCCTTTTCTCCAGGCTAAACAACCCCAGTTCCCTCAGCCGCTCCTCATAAGACTTGCTCTCTAGACCCTTCACCAGCTTTGTTGCCCTTCTCTGGACACGCTCCAGCACCTCAGTGTCTTTCCTGTAGTGAGGGGCCCAAAACTGAACACAGTATTTGAGGTGTGGTCTCACCAGTGCTGAGTACAGGAGGATGATCACTGCCCTAGTCCTGCTGGCCAAAAAGCCCAAAGAAACAAGCCCCCAAAAAGTGATGGCCATCTGCTGAGACTCTTCTCCTCTCTCCTGGACCAGCCTGCCCACGCCCTGAACCTGCTCCCTTACCCCAGGCTGAGCGAGGGGCCGAGAGCCGGACACGAGCTGGATGCTGTCAGCGCGGAGATCCCGTCCGACCCCTGCACAGGTGACCACCGAGAACAGCGAGCGGCAGGCAGGCGGCACCGCGCCGGGCAGGCTTTGCCGGCGTAGGGCGGGGGCTTGTGCGTTCTCCAGAGTACAGTCAGTCCTGCGGTAACACCAAGTCCGCCTGACTGCCCTTGACCATGGTGGGGGGACGCAGTGGGTGACGCACAGATTGTATGTAAATGTATGTAAATGTGGCACCATTGCAAGGAATCCCCAGCCTGGAGAAGGTCCTTCAGCCCCTCTGCCAGCCGAGCTCCTCTGCTAAAGATGAAGATTTCTCTTCTGCTCGGGAGGCTCAGGTTGGAACTAATCGCATTTTTGTGGTAGCCTTTGAAATCCGATCATAAAAGCGTTACGCAGGATCTAAGGCTACCTGGGTGAGCGTGCGAAAGACTCTGGAAAGAGTCGTTTTCCAAGGACTGGCGCTCCTTCCCACCTTTTGCCTTGCCAGGAGGAGGGAGCCTGGTGCTGGTATTTCCTTTTATCTTTAATTATATGTCAGGCAGCAGAAGCTTAAAATAGATGAAAGCGATGCCCCCAGGCTTCGTTAATTTTAGCTTATTTGTGAATTAACGCAGGCATCTCCAGCGTAACGATGTCTATGCCGAACACATGTTTTGCAGTGTGACAGTTCATGGTGACCAGCTCTTATTCCTTAACCAGGCTACAGATTTTTCAAGCCCGGTGGTTTGTTCGGTATTAAACAGTCGGAGGAGCCGTACGCCGAAGGCCAACAGATGCAGGAGGAGAGCAAGATCCTCGTGAGCCCCTGTGCGGGTAGGTGCTCTGCGTGTCCCAGCGGAGGCTGTGGGAGCGGTGGGAAACCGGCCTTGGCGAGGGATGTTCCTCTTGTGGGAAAAGCCCATTTTGGGCCAGCTTGCAGCCATTTTGGGCCAGTTAATGGCAAGTTTTTGCTATCGTGGCTGCTGCCAGCGCCGCTCTCAGCGAGTCAGGGCTGGAGCGGGCTCTGGGAAGGGTTCTGCTCCTTTAAGGTGTTATAAACTGTAATGATTTAGTTTTAGGTAGTCTTGCGAGGAGCAGGGAGTTGGACTCGCTGATCCTTATGGGTCCCTTCCAACTTGAGCTGTTCTGTGATTCTATGAAAGACTCTGAAATTAATATCTTGAATCTTTTTGAAATCTAGTTGAGCCCGGTCGAGTGAATAAAGTCGAACAGCCCGAGGAGAAACCCGGGGGAGCTGCCGGCTCCTTGGAGCTGTATCCTGCAGCCGCCAGCAGTTCCAGCCGCTGGTTTCATGGTGGGCAGCGTGCACCCGAGCGGGCGGGCATGGAGAGAGACGGCACCGCCGGCCTCAGCCCGCTGTCCACCCGAGTGGCCTGCTGGGTGCCGCAGCTCGGCGCCGGCCCTTTCCGCTGCGCCCAGTGCGGGAAAGGTTTCCGTCAGAAGCAAAGCCTCATCACGCATGAGAGGATCCACACCGGAGAGAAACCCTACAGGTGCGGGGACTGCGGGAAGAGCTTCAGCCAGCGGCCCAACCTCCTGACCCACCGCCGCGTACACACGGGGGAGCGCCCCTTCCCCTGTGCCCAATGCGGCAAGAGCTTCAGCCAGAAGGCCAACCTCCTGGCCCACCAGCGGATCCACGCTGCTGGGGAAAAGGCGCTGGCTGGGGGTGAGCAGGAGGACGGCACTTCCAGCAAGCCGAAGCTGCGATCCCAGCAGAGGAATTACCAGGAGGACACCCCCTTCGTCTGCCCCGAGTGCGGGAAGAGCTTCCGACAGAAGCCCAACCTCATCACCCACCGGAGGATCCACACCGGGGAGCGTCCCTTCACCTGCTTCCTCTGCGGCAGGAGCTTCAACCAGAAGACCAACCTGGTGACCCACTACCGCGTGCACACGGGGGAGCGCCCCTTCGCCTGCACCCAGTGCGGCAAGCGCTTCACCCAGAAAACCAACCTGGTGACGCACCAGAGCACCCACACGGACCTCCGTCCCTATCCCTGCGGGCAGTGCCAGAAATGCTTCAAGGACAAAGTCTCCCTCAAAGCCCATCAGAAGACTCACGCCCCGCGCCAGCGGCGCTGCCCGGGCCGCAGCCCGGCCACCGGCCTGCCCTACGGGGCTGCGCCCACCCTGCTCCAGCCCGGGGGTCCCGAGCCAGAGGCCCCCTTCAGCCCCATGCCAACGCTGCCCGTTCAGAAGATCGCTGAGGGCCAAGAGCTGTACTCGTGTACAGAGAAGAGCTTTCCCCCCAAGGAGCCGCTCCTGCCGCACCAGCAAGCCCCCCTGGGTGAGCAGACCTTCCCCTGCGTCCAGTGCGGGGAGGGGTTTTGCCAGAAGGTGACTCTCCTCCGTCCACAGCACAGCCCTGCCACCGAGGCTCCCGGCGGGTGCGCGGCAGCCTTCAGCCACAGCCCGCACCTTCTGGGGCACCTGGGGGTGCAGCCTGTCCTTGGGGATGCGACCCCCCCCAGCTCCCCCAGCCCCCGGGGTGGAGAAGCCCTTCATCTGTAACCAGTGCGGCAATAGCTTCGGCCTCTGGCTCTCCCTCGTGGCCCACCAGAAGACCCACATCGGGCAGAAGTCCTACCCGTGCCCTGAGCACGACAAAAGCTCCGGTGATGAGCTGTCCCCCAAAGCTTCCCAGGAGAAGCAGGTGGAGGGGAGGGCCTGGGTGTGCCCCGAGTGCGGGCGAAGCTTTGCCCAATACGAGCGTTTGGTAAAGCACCGGCAAAACCACCGGGGCAGAGGGCCCTACCGCTGCGATGTCTGCGGGAAGAGGTTCAGCCTGAAGACCAACTTGGTGACCCACCAGCGCATCCACACCGGCGAGCGTCCCTTCACCTGCGGCGTCTGCGGCCGGCGCTTCAACCAGAAGGGGAATCTGGTGACCCACTACCGCACGCACACGGGGGAACGCCCCTTTGCCTGCCCCCAGTGCGGCAAGCGCTTCGCTCAGAAGCCCAACCTCATCGCCCACCAGAAGACCCACACCGGCAGGCAGCCCTTCACGTGCCTGGAGTGTCCCAAGCGCTTCAAGAGCAAGCTCTCCCTACGGGTCCACCAGCGAGTGCATGCAGCGGAGAGACCCCAGAGCGAGCCGGGCCAGGCCCCTGGCCTGCAGACCCACCCCGGCAGCCCCTATCCCTGCTCGCTCTGCGGGGAGACCTTCGAGGAGCACGGGGAGCTGCAGCTGCACCGGCAGGGCCACGCCGGGGAGCGGCCGCACGCCTGCGCCGAGTGCGGGAAGCGATTCCGGCAGAAGGTGAATCTGGCCGTTCACCAGAGGACCCACACTGGTGAGCGGCCGTTTCGCTGCGCCGAGTGCGGGAAGGGCTTCAGCCAGAAGGCTCACCTCCTCCGGCACCGCAGGACGCACACCGGCGGCATCCCGCCCTCCTGCTGCGAGGGGACGTGCCCGGCGCACCCAGAGGAGTCAGACGGGAGCAGCACACCCCTGGGAAAGGGGACTGACCCCCCCAGCATGCTGCTGCCCCCCTGCTCTCGTGGAGCTGCTCACGGATCGCTGGCTCGGGAGGAGCTTCGGCCAGGAACGCAGCCCCCCAACAGACCGGAGAGCCCCTCCGGGGCAGCAGACATCCTCCTGCAGCTGATGCAGGAAGACCACCACCTCGTGTCTGGCTCCCACCACCCACAGGAGGGACCCGCAGGGCAGTGCCCCTGTAAGTGCACCGAGGGAGGGGAAGGCTTGAGCCCGAAGCCGCCGAGCCTGCCACCGCAGTGCTGCTGTGCTGACTGCGTGAGCCAGCGGCAGCTGCTCCTGAAGCCCCAGCCCGACTGCCGAGCGGAGCTCTGGTGCAAGTATGGTGGCTGCGGCAGAAGCTTTGAGGAGAAACGAGTCCTGAGAGTGCCTGAGAGAGCGCACGGTGAAGAGAAACCCTCGCCGTGCCCCAGCTGCTTGTAATGCCTGCGCAGGCTGCTGAAAACCTGCCTCCGGGCGAGGGACTGGACCTCATCAGCCTTGCCCTAAAAGACACCAAACCTAAAGCAGCGGTGGCTCGCACTGAGGACCGATCGCTGACCAAATGAGGACAGTGCCGAGGGAAAGCCGCAAGCTGGGACTCGTGGTGCTTGCCAGGACATGGTGGTGGTGGTGGGGACTTGGGAGGAGCGTGGTGGTTTTGGGAACAGGAAGCTCAGAGGACCCTACAGGCGGGTATCGGATGGGGTGAAGGAGGAGGTGGACTCAGATGTGCCGTGTGAGCTTTCTGTCTCATGAACATACCAAATCTATAGCGGGTATGGAGCTGAGGAGCAGTGACAGGACCCAGGATCCACAGCGCTTGCTCCTGCTGCGGCTGCACGGGCTGTAGGGAGCAGGAGGAGCTTGGGATCCGGGATCCCTTGGCTTAAAAACCTCTTCTGTCGTGCAGCAGGCCCAGCAGCAGCATGCCTGCCTGCTCCTGCCTCCAGATTCAGTGGGTGACACACAGACCCAGAGACAGCCATGGGGCAGCGAGGGGCCTCTGTGGGTCAAAAGCTTCTCCCAGAACCCTCCATCCTTCTCTTCCGGACTGGATGTCGTTCCACAAGGACGCGTTTGGGATGGAGAGCCGAGACTCCCGCCATCAGCTGCCCACCAGCCTGGGCAGAGGAGGAACAGCTTGGCTGGGCGGGAGGAGCGAGCTGCAGGAGACAAGGCGAGCTGGGGAGAGGTGCCAGGGCCCTTTTTGCCGTGGAGGTGACCTCCTGCCGATGCTCCCCAGCCAAACGCAGCAGGATCCGGCCTGTGGCTTCCCTGGGGGTAGAGCAGAGGAGCTGGGTGAGCACCGTGAAAACGGGAAACAGCCGGGAAGACAGCCTGGAAGCGTCTTGGCTCACCTCTGCTTCCAAAGGGGACCCGGGAGAAGCGTCTCCTCCGAACCTGGAGGAGCTGTGCAGGGTGAGGGGTGGGGTGGGGAAGGGGGGGTGTAGCTTGTGCTTCTCTACTTGCTCTGTGGATAATCTTTCTGACTAGCACCTCTTTCTGGTACTCAATTAACTTCTGAATAGGTAACCCAGACACGCCGGGAGAGCAGTAGCGGTTGTAGTCTGCCGGAGCCATTGTGGTAGCTTGCGGTGGTGATGTCTACCCATTTCCCTGCCCAGCATGGTGTCCCAGCTGCCGCGGGACTGCCAGCAGCAGCGGGGGGCACCGGTTGCTTGCTGGGGCTTGCCTGGCATCTCCGCTTCCCCGTCAGTGTGGCAGAGCCCATGACACTGGGAGGCGAAGCTGCAGAGCCGCTTCGCCAGGCGCCTGGGGAGGGGATGTCGGGGCAGAGCTTTAGAAACGGGAACTGTGCGCCTGAAAGCTGTTCTCGCTTTGAAGGGTGTTTTATCCAAAAGGGGAAACGAACCTTGCCTGCTGTGACTGAGGGAAGCCGTCGTCCCACCGCTCCCCTCCCGCATGCCGGCAGCCATGCCCCAGTTGTGGCGTAGGAACCGTGTCTCGCTGTGCTCGGCTGCGGAGCCTTGCGGCTGTGACCGTTGGGCAAAGACCTGCCTTGAAAACACAGGGGATGGTGTTACCAGAGCCAAGCTCAGTGCCGCGCCGCTCGCCGCCAGCACCCAGCTACTCGCCTGCATTTTGGGGGTGTATCCTAGGGGGGGTAGCATAAGGAAAGGCTTTGTCATCTGCCAGGGGCCGGGGCGGCAGCTGAGGGGACACCGGGACGGTCACAACTGGAGTCTCAGCTGGGGTGAGGCACCCTGAGCTGATGAAGCAGCTGGGTGGGAGCTGCTTGGCAGAGGGGTCCCGGCACCCAAAATCTAGCAGGCCAGAGTGAGTGTCTGCCCCCATCCCCTCCTTGCCTGCCCCCCCCCCCCAGGGCAGACATGCCACCCTCCTCCCCTCCGCTCCCTTCCAGCAGCATTTCAGGTCCTTGCAATTCTATTTTTTTGAGGTTATTTAAAATAAAAGCTTTCTCACAGCAGGCTCCTGGCTCCTCTGTCCTGGGAAGCATCGGGGCCATACCGTGGAACAAGCCCGGCCTGGGGGCCAGGCTGGGACAGGGGGGTCTCCCTTAAGCTTAAATCGAGGCCCGAGCTTAGGCTCTGGTGAAAGCAGGTGAATTTCTGGCTCAGTCTCGAGCTCTTCCTGACCTTCAGGGCTAGAGCTGCATCCCTGGACCACGTGCCTCCTTCCCTTGCTGAGCCGGCGGCATCTCGGCGCCCGCGGGTTGGCACAGCACCGCGCTGCGGCTTGGCGTGAGCGCCACGTGCCAAGGCCAGCCACTGGCTGCGGCCCCCGGGGCTGCACGGCACCAAGGCTCTCACAGAGGCTGACGGCAGGGATGGCGTTGCAGGGCACCGTGGATGCGGTCCCAGAGGAGCCATGGTGCCGGCCAGCCCCAGCCGCTGTGCCGGTTGTTCATCCCTGCGTCCGCTTTGCTCCTCTCGTTTTGTTGCAGTTTCATTTATGGTCGTGCTGCTGGCAAAGGCACTTGCCAAAATGCTCCTGATTTTTCCATCTTGTAGCAAAAATGTCTGAAAGGAACAGGCAAAACGTGCGGGATTGGCAGCAAAGCCAGTGACTTGTAGCCTTTTTTAGGGCCAGGAGGGCAGTTCCCATCCGCCAAGTCCCAGCTGCTCCCGGCCTCTCCCGGGCTTGTGCTCGGGTCCTCGGCTTGGTTCTCGCCGCCAGATGAGCCAGCTCAGGGGTCAGCAGGAAAACCTCCGTCCCTGGGACTGTGGCAGGTTTAGATCCCCCCAGTCATGGTTCCCAGCTCTCCATACGGCATCCCCTGGGCCTCAGCTGCTCCCCATGCTCCCGCAGTGAGGCCGGGCTGCCTGGGGACATCCTTGGAGCCCCTGAGGCACTGGGAGCCCGACCTCGCCACGGGGAGCCGAGCCACTGCCCTTCGTACCCCCTCGCCATGGTGGGCATGGGCCTCCTGCCCTGCAGCTGGAGTCAGGGGGGCCCCAGAGCCCTCCGGCCCCCGCCGCCTGCTCCAGCCCTGGCTGGGGGCTCTGCCGGCTGCCAGCCCCTGGCCCGGCTCGCAGGGACCACCAGCATAGCTGAGGGAGCAGGACCGGCGCTGGGCCCGGTTTTCTGTCCTACCGACAGGCAGAGAGCCAGCCAGGCTCCAGGGAGAAGCCCATGGGAGGGCATCAGGCCTCTGTTGTGCAACCGCGGCTGAGGCTCTGGGAGTCTGTGGGGGCCGGAGAGCTCCCACATGGGGTTGCGGCAGGCTTCGTTACCCATAGCATCCACTGACGAACCCCTCCAGGGAGGGAATCCTTTGCCAAAGAGTCGCCAGCCCTGGGCGCCCCTCACCCCTCGGAGCATGGCCCCCCCATTACAAAAAACCTCAAACCTCCTCCTGGCCCAAACCTGTGAAGGAACAACGTTTTTGGGGGAAAGATGTGGGGAGCGGCAGAACCCCCCCAGCCCACGGTGCTGCCCAGCCCTGCTCCCGGGGACCCAGGATGCTTTTGCCACGAGCTGCGCCCAGCCGTGCCGCTCACCACACTCCGGTGGGGATGTGGGAGCCGGGGCAGCCTCCTGCCATCCCCCCCTCGTGGCTCAGGAACAGATGTCCCCTGTCCTGTCCCACGGCAGCCCTTGGCTCCACCGCCTCCACCAGAAAGGGAGTAACACCAGCTCTGTGGCTTCCCAGCCACGTCCCGGCTGTCACCCCCGGCCCTGACATGTCACCCCCGGCCGGCTCCGGCACTCGTGGTTGCCGTTCCCTTGAGAAGGGGACACGTCCCCACTTGCCCCCTGGGCAGCCCCACCAGCCAGCTCCTGGCTTCGGCAGAGGCTCTGGGAAGGCAGGCGTGGAGGGGGCCGATGTTTTGGCATCACCCGGCCCTGGCACGGCAGGTCTGGGCAACGGAGCGATAGCAATCTCTGCTGCCGGGCGTCCTAACCGAGCGTGCTGCCCGACTGCCAAGCGCTGGCAAGCCGCAGCCTGCAGAGAGCTGCTGTGCCGAGCACGGCTGGCGGGTGCCCAGGGCTGGCCCCGGCCGTGCCACCCTGCCTGTGCCGGGCCCGGTGCCCTCCAACGCGCTCTGCGGCCGCTGAAACTCTCCAGGACACGTCAGTCTGCGCAGCGCTGGGCTTGGTTACGGCCTGGAGGTGCTCGTGGCACATGTGAGCTCCCAGCAGTGCCGGCTGCTCCGCTGCGGCAGCTGGGAGTGCCACGGGACCACAACGGGCAGAAACGCCTCATCCCCAGTTGCGGCGGGAGCTCAGGACCAGCGTGGCCTCCGAGCCGGGCACTACACGGCCCACGGTGCCTGACCATGGGCTTGGCCGCTCCTTTCCCCACGACATCCCCGCAAGGGGCTACAAAGGGCAGCCCCGGTGCTGCAGGCGGGGTGCTGGGCTTTGCCGCGATGAGGTCTGTGCCGCAGCACGCGCTGCAGTCACAGGCAGCCCGTGGCTCGGCAGGGACGGCTCGGGGACTGGTGGCACAGCCGGCTTTGTGCCAGAGTCACTGTCACATCTGCTGTGCTGCCACCAAAACACAGCCCGGCGCTCCTGAGGATGGCCAGTGGCTCTCGCTCCGGCACTATCTGGCCACAGCTCCCTGCACTGGGGGGGATGTTTTGGGGCCCCCCAGTCCCGCCAGCGGGCAGCTGGCCGCTGGCACAGGCTGCATGGCCGTGCCCGGCACACACAAGCCCATCCCGGTCTGGGAGAAGCCACTGTTTCCATGCAGGCCGGCGTGACTCAGCACCAGCGGCGTGTCCTGGCCCCGGAGCCAGCTGCGATGGCCACACCATGTGTCAGACGAGGGTGCCTCGGCCGCGGCGGCAGCACCGTGCGCACCCAGGGAGCCCGGCCAGCATGGGGGGGTGCTCCTCCCTGTGCAAATGGCCCCGAACCGTGGTGCAGGCGCTTGGCAGCCTTGCTGCCCGCCGGAGTCACCCAAGGGCTCACCGCCCGTGTGCTCGGCACACCGTGGGCACCGTGTGCCGCCGGCTGGGCGCGTGGCTGAGCACCCCTGGCCCTGGCTGCCAGGCATGGGGAGGGGGTCTAGGGGGCAGGACCCGGGGGGCTTTGGTCGTTGTCCTGGGGCAAACACACACCGGCTGCGCCGGGGCCACGCAACCGCTCCGTGTGCCGGCGGCAGCGCCAGGGCCCGACCGGGGCCACGGTGTGGCACCCCTCCGGTTTGGACCCCCGGCGCTCCCCGTCCCGCCAGACCCGCCATTCCCGCTCCCGAGCCCCGGCTCGGGCAGCCAGGCCGGTTCCTCTGGTTTTGGGACAATTTGCGCCAAATCCTGGGCCCGGGGGTGGGGGGGTGACGTTGCCATGGGTTGGGGGTGAGCATCCTTCGGGGGGGGGGGGGGCAGGTTGTCCCCAGGTAGGGTGGGCGTCCTGCCGGGCCCCAGCCCGGGGGGCGATGCTGCCCGGGTCGGGGGGGGGGGGGGGGATGCTGCTGCTGCTGCCGTGCCCGGCTGTGCCGCCCCTCCGGCCCCCCCCCCTCGGGCGGAGCCGCCGCAAGGCCGGGGTGACGGGCGCGGGCGGGCGCCGGTGCGTCAGCGGGGCGGGAGGGGCCGGGCGGGGCCGGCGGGACGCGGCGCGGCGGCGGCTCGGGCAGGTCAGCGCCGGGGGGGGGGACGGGGACGGGGACGGGGCCGGGGACGGCGCGCTGCGGGCGAGGGGGGGCACTGGGGAGCCCCGGGGAGGGGGGCGCGGGGAGCGGGGCCGGGGACTCCCCTGCGCCCCGGACGGACCCTGCCCGGCTCCGGCCCGGCCCGGCCCGGCCCCCCCCGCTACCCCCGCGCAGGAAGCGCCGCGGACACGCGTGGGATCCGCCGGGTCGGGATGCGCCGGGGGAGCCCCAGAGCGGGCCGGGCCCAGCGTCAGGCCGGGCCGGGGCCGTACCCGCGGTGCAGGTAAGGGCGGCTCGGCCCGGCCCGGCCCGGCTCGGCCCGGCGCACTGCGGTGCAGCTCGGCTCCCTGCCGAGGCCGCCTTTGCCCCCCCCCCCCCCCCCAGCCTGGGCCCGGCCCCTCCGGGCAAACCCGCCCCCCGGCCCATGGGACAGCAGCCCACCCAGCCGGCCCAGGGCCGTGAGATGCCACAACCCCCTTACCGGGGCACGGGGGGGGGGGGGTGTTTGGCAGGGGGAGCACCCGAGGGGTTCGGCGGGTGCTGGCAGCCCCGGCACAGCCCGGTCCGACCGGTTCCCAGAGGTGCCGGGTGCCGGTGCCGGGAGCTGCAGCCCTCCCTGTCTGCGCTCCCCAGGGATGCGGGTGCCGTGAGCCGGGCAGCGGGCGCCCATGACGGACCTGGCTTCGCCCGCGGGCGAGAACCCCTTCGCCTTCCCGGGCGGCGAGGAGGGCCTGGGGGATGAGAAGGCGCTGGTGATCCACAGCCAGGTGGAGGAGGAGGCGGAGAAGGAGTTCAAGTGCATCCTCTGCGGGGAATGCTTCGGCCAGCAGCCCAGCCTCGCCCGGCACCAGAAGCACCACGCCGGGGAACGCACCTTCATCTGCGCCGAGTGCGGCAAAGCCTTCAGCCTCAAGCACAACCTCATCATCCACCAACGCATCCACACCGGGGAGCGTCCCTACCAGTGTGGCGTCTGCCAGAAGAGCTTCAGCCTCAAGCAGAACCTGCTCACCCACCAGCGCATCCACAGCGGCGAGAAGCCCTTCTCCTGCCAGCGCTGCGGGAAGCGCTTCCGCGAGCAGCGCTTCCTCCTCAACCACCAGCGCACCCACGCCGAGGACCGGCCCGGCACTGCCGCCGAGGTCCAGCCCGGCGGCAGCCGCTCGCCGGAGCCGCCTGAAGCAGCCGGCGGCCCCTTCGCCTGCGCCCAGTGCGGGAAGGGCTTCAGCTGCAGGAGCAGCCTGGCCACCCACCAGCGCAGCCACGGCGGGGAGCGGCCCTTCGCCTGCCCCGACTGCGGCAAGACCTTCAGCCAAAAGGGCTCCCTGAAGATCCACCGGCGCACCCACGCCGGCGAGACCCCCTTCGCCTGCGCCCAGTGCGGCGAGAGCTTCGCCCAGAAGGTCAACCTCACCGCGCACCAGCGCACCCACGGGGCCGAGACCGCCCTCACGTGAGCCCCCCCCTCCCCGCCTCAGCACCCCCTGCCCGTGCCGGCCTTCCTCCAACCGCAGGTCCCGGCAGTGCCTGTGCCCCCCCCCGCCGCCTTTGGGGCTGCCCTGCCAGGGTTCTCCCCCTGTGTCCCCCCCCAGCCGTTTTCCCCCCAGGGTGCTGCAGGAGCACCCGGTGCCCCGCTCACACTCCCTCCTGCAACGGAAAATTCTGTCCCAGGGGAGTTGGGGGTCACTGGACGCTTCCCCCGGGTTTTGGGGCAGGGGACAGCCCTGTCGGCATGGCGCAGGGAGCCGCCGGCACGCCTGCTTGGGGCGCACAGCCCAGCCTGGCCACACATGCAGCCATGCCCAGAATGACGGGGTGCCAGCAGCCCCAACTTGGCCTGGGAACCCCTCTGGCTGTGCTCCTCACCCGCTTCCCGCCCCTCGTCCTTCTGCTGGGGTTTTTCTCCTGATGGTCACGAGGCCGGTCCCACCAGCACCAGAAGCCTTGGGCGCTCCCGTCCCCCACGCCAGGAGGAGCCTCGCGCAGTCCGCGTGGTTCCCTGGGAGCCCTTCCTCCCCCTCGACGGCACCACAGCGGCACAGCCTCATGCTGCAGCTTAAAGCCCCCAGGCCAGGGCGAGAGACCATGGAGGAGGAGGAGGAGGGAGGTTTCCCCAAGGCATCCTCACATGTCCCCCTGCCCTGGCTTGGCCAGCATGGCTGTGGTCCGGTGCCGTGAACCCGTTCACCACCCAGCATGACCGGTGTGCCGGGTGCTGGCGTGGGGTAACCTCTGCTGTGCTTGCTCGCCCAGGGAATGACGGCTGCGACTGCCAGAGCGGAGCCGGATCTCAGCAGCCACCAGCCGCCAGCCACACACCGCCTTTCACAGGGAAGGAGCTGCACCACCACGCTGCCGTGGGCCCCACTGGGGAGAAGAACGTGAAGAGGAGGAGGCAACGGCTTGCCCCGGCTGCGCGGAGAGCCCCCAGTGGTGCAGAAATCATGCGAAATAAAAATAAAATAAAACACAAAGCTCGAGGGTGGAGACTGCTTCCCCACCGGCAGCAGCTCCGGCACGGAGGAGTGACTGTGGTGAGGCGGGGGGCTGCACCCCGCTGCAGCAAGGCAGAGACTCCCGGCCCAGGCAGCGCAGAGGTCCCGGTGCGGTGCCAGCAGCGAGGAGCTGAAGGACGACCCGGAGGCAGTGGGGAGCACCTGGCCAGGAAGGTGCGGGGTTGGGGCGGCGGGGAGGACCACGAGTGCCTGGTAGGTGGGAAGGCTCCGCTCCGGAGACATGCTGACACCAAACCGTGGTGGAGAGCCAGAGCCTGGCTGGGAGAGGTGAGCTGCAGCTGGGATGGGAATACTGCCCTTCTCTGCCACGCAGGGCATGTGCGGCTGCAGGCGGGGACCGGCGCATGGCACGGTCCTGGCTCCCAGTGTCACCGATGTCCCGGTTGCTGCCGAATCTGGAGGGACCTGGGCCGGGGCTCCCTCCTGCAGACCCCCTCCCGCATCCTCATGTCACCCCTTGTGTGATGCCCTGGGCCAGCCACAGGCTCCAGGACAAGTGTCCAGGGTGAGCGTCCCTGCAAGGGGGACATGTGGCACTTTGCGACACCCTGGCCTTCGCCCCACACAGGCAGCGGCGTCGGCAGCGCTGCCCATCCCCAGGCAGGATGCTCCACGTGGGCAACAACAAGCCGGAGCAGCAGAAATGCATTTTCCAAACCCAGGGATGTTTTTCCCCCAAACTTGTCACTCTGCACAGGGCTGTCTCGGCATGGGCTGCCGGCCGGGCTCAGCTCCGGCGGCTGCGGGTTGCTGGCCAGCGCCGCACTGCCCGCAAGCTTCCCCTCGGCGCCGGACGAGAAGCGAAGCCCCATGCGGGTGCCTGCACAGGGACCCCCTGCGCTGCCCTGTCCCCCCCGCCGCTTCCATTGCAGCTGCTGTGTGGAAATGCAGGTACTTTGATGTGTATCATTAAATGAATTAAAGCCTGGAATATCCCGCGTCTCCATCTCGCTAGGAGCTTGTGGAGCATGGGGAGGCCTGCCGGGTCCCCGCACTCCCCGGGTCAGCCTGTCTCCAGGCTGGCACGCAGGGCAGAGCTGGGGGAGCCATCCCAGCCCTCCTGCTGGTGCTCTTACCCAGCCGGGGTCTCCTGGAGAGCAAGTGCAAACATGAGAACACGTATTTAGCAAAAAACCCTGAGTTACGTTCCATATTTGTGGTTCACAATGTGCAGTCAAGCCAGGAACCGTGTTTGCGTGAAGGCTCTGGGTGTTGCACGGCGGGGGGGTGCTCTGCCGGGGCTGGGGGCCTGGGGAGCAGCCGCAGCAGCTGCGAGGGCACATCAAGACCATCCCTTGCCGAGGACAGAGCTGCTCGGACACCGGCATGACCAGCTCCATGCTGCTGGCAAGCAACAGGCCACGTGGCCTTGCTCTGCAAGGCACCGGCTCCACATGGCTCCTTCCTCTCCAGCACGGCTTGGGGGGGTTTCTCTCTCACGAGTGGGCGTTTGAGCATTGTGCCAGCCGCTGTGGGGTTGGCCATGCTGGTGGGACAGTGGTGGAGCGAGACCCCGGCTCACCCTCTCCAGCAAGCCCCTCGCAGGCGCCCATCCTAGGCTCTCCTTGCCTGGCTCAGCGGCTGTCGCTGGCGCGGGGCTCGGCTGGATCCTGCACCTGGGATCAGTGGAGCATGTGCTGCACCTCCACCGTCCCAAGGGAGGGACATAACTGGGACGAGCAGTGGCCAGGAGCAAGGAAACCCCCAACGCAAGCTCTACATGAGCTTGGGGACCACTCCACAGGCTCAGGCCAGGCATGCTGGCCAGTGTGGTGAGCCTGGGCTGTGCCATGAGCTTGGCCATCGCTGCCAGCCCCCAAGCACCCTGCCCTGGGTGCTGCCAAGCACCCAAGAAATCCTTCTTGTTCTTGGCACTGCCAGAGCACCGTTCATCGCTGGCATTTTGAGGATAATGTGCCGGAGCAGGTTCCTGGCATGGCTTACACGGCCGGCATGGGGCGTTTGCTGCCAGCGTGGGGAGCGTGGCTGAAGTTCTGCTCCTGACACGTGGGCTGTGGTGGGCACAAGGCTTCCCTTCCATCACGTCCCAGTGCCCTATGGTTGTCTCTGCCCCACAAACCCAGGCAGCATGGTCGCCATCCCGGTACGACCCCAGCCCAGTGTCTCCTGTCCCTGCCCTGTCCCTTGTCGCTGCTGGGTTCTGCCCTGCCACCCTTGCTGGTTTTACGTCAATGGTTCCCCTTTGCCCAATGCCCACCCTCGCGCAGCTGCCCGCGCAGAGCACTCGCACTGCCAGTGGGGAAAAATCACCAGTGAAACAGGGCCCCCACACACCCCAGGTTGTGCACACGTGTGGGGGGCAGCCCCATGTCCTGGGGTTCCTGAAGTCTCTGGGATCTCTGGTTCTCTGGGACCGTGTGGCCCTCGATCTCTGGAGTTGCTGGATCCTTGGCCATGCCTACGTGGATGGGAATGGGGCAACAGCACCTGGCAGCAGAAGTCACAAACATCTGAGACCCCAGGGAGGTTCCAGGGGAAACCCCGGTGTCACAGGACAGGACACCTGCCCCACCAGCAGGACGTCACTGCCCCGGCACGGCCACGCTGGGATCCCATGCGTGGGCAACGTCTCGCTTTCTCCTTCCCACCCCCTTAATTTCCAGTAACAGAAGCTGAAACTCGGACTCTTCCCCGTTTCAGCGTGGTTTGGTGCTTTTGCTGCACCTGGCTGCGGCACCCACACCCTGCCGGGCCAGCGGAGCCACAGGTGGCTGGAAGCACCCGGAGGGTGGGGGGGGTCCAGGACATGCGAGACCCCCACAAACAGAGGTGGCACCCACGGCCCCCAGTGGTGCCTGAGGCCGAGCACGTATCCTCCACGGTGGGAAACAGGTCCCTTGGGGAGACGTCAGCCCGTGAGCCAGCTGCCACGCGGTGGCTGCCTGGCAGCGCCGTGCTGGAGCAGCACAGCCCTGTGCGGCTGCAGAGCCACCCTGGCCCCACAGCAGCACCGCCTGACCCCCAGGGACATGCAGGACCCCCCTTTCCACGGGGAACTCGTGCCAGAGAAGCTCTCGCAGGGCAGCCCCGTGGGAGCACCATCACAGGCTGCTGTTTTCACCCATCCTGCTTTCCACTCACCCAAAGTGCTCCCGTAGCAAAGTGCCCCCCGTCCCCTCCCACCCCTGCGGGCACCAGGGCACTGCACGAAGCATCCCTTCTTCAGGGCATCATCCCGGAGCAGCCCACCCCTTGGGGTACGGCTCCAAGGACAGCGGGGCTGTGGTGGCCTCAGCCAGCCTGGGCTGCACCCAGGAACTGCTGCTGCCTGTAGCCGGGGCTGGCACTCGTGGTGGCACTGGGAGCATGGCACAGGCACCAATGGTGGCATGCAAAAGTACCGGGAGCGCTGAATGTGCACCGACAGCGGCTTGCAGAGGTACCAGGAGTGACCCAGGACTCCGGGGCACACCAGTCCTGCCCACCCTGCAGCTTTTGCTTCTAATTGTAAATGTCAGATGTGCGGCCACGGGCGGGAGGTTTGTGGTCAGTGCGGGGTCACAATATGGGGTGAGGCGAGGGGCAGGCAGGAAGGGGGGGACTGTCTGGTGAGCCTTCCCCCCGTCTGCCGTGCGCTCCGGCTGTGCCGTTTTAGGGCCCATCTTCCCACAGCACAGGCAGCATTTCGACACCCCATAGCCTCGTGCCGTGGGGAGAGGCCGGTGCTGCGAAGGGTCTGCGTGCCACCCCAGCTGCAGCGCGAGGACTTTGCCACAGGCTGCCACTGCCATCGCCACTGCCGCTCTGCGCACGGGCAATTCCCGGTGGCTCTGAGAGCCTCCAAGGGGACATGGTCTCTGCCACCCCCCAGCTCTCTGCCTGCTCGCCCAGGAAGGAGCCTGAGCCGCCGGCCAAGCCTTACTCCCATGGGCAGAACAAGACCCCGTCCGGCCTCGTTCTGTGCACTAGCAGAGAGGCACCAGGAGAAGGGACGAGCTCTGCGGCTGCAGGGGGGAACTCTTGCCTTGGCACTGGCTCCAGCCAGGCAGCACGAAGGTACTGGGCTCGAGGGGCAGGGGAGGGAGATGTGTGAGGTTTTATGCTGGCTGGAAGGTTTTTTTGAGGGGAGGAAGGGAGTCCAGGCATGCCCGGGCAGCCAGAAGAGCCGTGCAGGGAGGGAGCTGGTTTCTCCCTACTGAACTCCTGCCTGCACAAAGCTGGTGCAGTGCCTGTTTTGCAGGCAGGAAGACCTGAGCAGGAGGGCAGGCTGTGTGAGAGAGCACTTCAAAGGTGTCTGGAGGATGTTACTGGTGCCCCCAGACCCCCCAGGCAGCCCCGAGGACGGTCTCCTGGGGGGACAGCCCATGCGGACACCCCAGGGACCTGGCACAGGCAGCACGGTGGTGCTAACGGGAGTTGTGTATGTCTGCTTTTGTCCGTGCAGCGTGGCTGTGGCCATCCAGCCCGCTCTCATTCCCATGCTGCCCAGGGAAGGCAGGGGCTTGGGGATGAGGCTCCTCCTGGTTGGGAAGAGTGGGGCAGGGAAAAGTGCCACCAGCAACACCCTCCTCGGAGAATGCGTGTTCAAGTTTGCGACCGAGCTGGTGATTGTGAGCTGTGTGCAAGCACAAGGGTGCTGCGATGGCGAGGACATCACAGTCATTGATGCAGCTGATATTTTTGATCCAAAGGCTGCCATCAGTGAGGTGTACAAAGAAATTACTCATTGCATCAGGCTGTCCTCCCCAGGCCCCCATGTGCTGCTGCTGGGAACAAATCTGGGCCAATCCATCGAGGAGGACAAGGAGGCTGTACAGAGACTGCAGGACATTTTTGGAGTTGATGTTTTGAGGCACACGATAATCTTACTCATGCAGAAGACCTGGCAGGGAGGTCGCTGCACAATTACCTGCGGTATTGCGGCAATGGAGCGCTGCAGGACCTGATCCTGCGCTGTGGGAGCAGGTACTGCGGCTTCAACAACAGAGCAGTTGGTGCTGAACAGGACCACCAGGTCACCAAGCTGATGGGGATGGTCTGCTACGTGGTGCAGGAGAATGGGGGTGAGTGGTACAGCAACGACATGTACCTGGAGCCCAGTTTAATGGAAGAGAAAGTGGAGTATCACATGGGGAGGTACAAAGCAGAGAGGAAAATGAGGGAGTGGTCCAGAGCTATGCCATGCAGGATAATTGTGGGTTGTGGGATAATTCTCCTTGTTCTTTTTTGTTTTCCCTGATTTTCCTTATTTTTCCTGATTTCCTTATTTTGTGGAAGTGATGAATCACAGAGTCACAGGAACATCAAGGCTGGCAGGGACCTTTGGAGATCATCTAGTTCAAGCGCTGTTCAAGCAGGGTTCCCCCCAGAGCTGGTTGCCCAGGACCATGTCCAGTTGGATTTTGGACACCTCTAAGGATGGAGACTCCACCATCTTTCCAGGCAGCCTGTGCCAGTGCCCGGTCACACTCACAGCAAAAAAGTTTCCTGATGTTTAAATGGAATTTCACATTTCTGTCTGTGCCCATCACCTCTCATCCTGGCACCGGGCACCACTTGGTCTCCATCAGGTGAGGAGAGGATTCCCCCTCAGCCTCCTCTTCTCCAGACTGAACAGTCCCAGCTCTCCCAGCCTCTCCCCATCTGTCAGATGTTTCAATGTCCCAGTTGTCTTTGTTGGACCCACTCCAGCGTGTCCACATCCATCTGGCACACAGAGCCCTCTGCTCCATGGACACATGCCACTCTCCAGCCCCAGGAGTCCTCATGTAATGACCACATGTTTCCGAGGGAGATTATAAACTAAAATACTTCAAACCCGCCATGCCTGGCCTGGCACCATCCCACCGCAGTGCCATGTGCAGCCCCAGGCACCCTGATTTACTGCTGTGCATACAGCCGCTGCTGTCACTGCTCTTGGAGATGCCACCGAATGCTTGCTTGTCATGTGTGATGGAGACACAAGGGCTGGTTTGGAAGGAAGAGGAGAAATGGCAAAAGCCCTTCTCTGCCAGGCCAGGTGTGCGAGGGCGGCTGTGGGACCTGCCCTGTTCCTCAGGCCAAAGCGGTGCCTGCCCCAGGGCACGGTGTTGGGACCTGTCACCCTTCTCCTGCCACTGGTGTCCATCGGGGAGCTGCAGCTGGAGTCAGCCGGGCAGGTGACATTTTGTTTTCCTCCCCAGGTCAGTGAAAATACGAGCTGAGGGAAGACCCATGCAGACAGCCTGGGCAGTCTGGCAGGGCCTTTCCATCAATGCCTGTGGCACTGGGGTCTCTCCCTGCTGTCTCGGGGCTTTCAGCTCTGTCCTGCAGTGCTGGTCCTAGGAGTATGAGCATGGGAGATGACAGCAAACTCCCCCCAGGTCCAGGCCAGCTCATCTGGGTTTCCCGTGCAATGCAGTTTCATTACAGCAACTCGCCACAGCCACAGATGCCTTGAGGGTCAGCAAAAGGCTCCACAGAGCTCAGAGCATCAGCAAAGCACCAGGGTAAAAGAGGGCGGTCCTTCCACAGGGATCTGCTGCAGAGTGGGAAAGTTATGGGTCTGTGTGGGGCCGTGGCTGGGGCCAGCGCCTGCGGCGGCTCCAGGAACAGCACTGGGGGTGCCTGATGCTCGTGCTGGGGATGCCTCTTGAGCCAGGGTATATTGGGTTTGCATGACAAGGTTTCGGTAGCAGGGGGGCTACAGGGGTGGCTTCTGTGAGAAGCTGCTGGAAGCTTCGCCCACGTCCCATGGAGCCAATGCCAGCCAGCTCTAAGACGGACCCGCTGCTGGCCAAGGCCAAGCCCATCAGCAACAGTGGTAGCATCTCTGGGATAACAGATTTAAGAAGGGGGAAAAGAAAACTGCGCTCCTGCAGCCAAAGAGAGGAGTGAGAACATGTAAGAGAAACAACCCTACAGACCCCCAAGTCAGTGAAGAAGGAGGGGAGGAGATGCTCCAGGCGCCGGAGCAGAGATTCCCCTGCAGCCCGTGGGGAAGACCATGGTGAGGCAGGCTGTCCCCCTGCAGCCCAGGGAGGTCCACGGTGGAGCAGATATCCACCTGCAGCCTGGGGAGGACCCCATGCCGGAGCAGGGGGATGCCTGAAGGAGGCTGTGACCCCGTAGGAAGACCACGCTGGAGCAGGCTCCTGGCAGGACCTGTGACCCTGCGGGGGACCCACGCTGCAGCAGTCTGTGAAGAACTGCAGCCCATGGGAAGGACCCACGTTGGAGAAGTTCATGAAGGACTGTCTCCCATGGGAGGGACCCCACACTGGAGCAGGGGAAGAATAAGGAGTCCTCCCCCTGAGGAGGAAGGAGCGGCAGAGACAACGTGTGATGAACTGACCCCAACCCCCATTCCCCACCCCCCCTGTGCCACTGTGGGGAGGAGGTAGAGAATTCGGGACTGAAGCTGTGCCTGGGAAGAAGCGAGGGGTGGGGAGAAGGTGTTTTAAGATTTGGTTTTATTTCTCATTACCCTACTCTGATTTGATTGGTAATAAATTGAATTAATTTTCTCCAAGTCGAGTCTGTTTTGCCTGTGAGTGTAATTAGTGAGTGATCTCTCCCTGTCCTTATCTCGACCCACAAGACTTTCGTTATATTTTCTCTGCCCTGTCTAGCTGAGGAGGGTAGTGATAGAGTGGCTTTGGCGGGCACCTGGTGTCTAGCCAGGGTCAACCCACCACACAGGGAAAGTCCAGCCCAGTGGCTCAGCAGGAAGGCAGCCCAGGGTGTGAGCCTTCTACCAAAGGTCCCTTGAACAGGCTTTTCCCGTGGATGCAGCGAGCTCTGGGCATTGCAGATAACGAAGCTCAGGGCAGGCGAAAGGAAGCACAGATAACCTTGGCTTTTGCACAACAGGCAAGCTCCCCCTCCTCACCCGCAGCCCAACCTCCCTAAACAGCCCACATTGCCCAGGTCCTCTGAGAGGGAGGATGCCTTTCCCCTGCTGTGGCCCAGGACACCCCCCCCCCCCCCTAGTGCAGTGCCTGCTGAGTTCACAGGGCTGAAACTCCTCTGCTCCCTGGGGAGCAGGGACTGATCGCCCTCCGCCTGAGCCTCCCGGGGCTCAGCATCACAGTGAAGAACAGTTGTATATGGAACCAGTTACAGCCCTTGTCACAACTGGGAAATGCCATCATAAAACTAACAGACAGAACAAACCATAATTAAAACAAAAAACTGGGACAAGTATTGCATTTCTAAACCCTGCAAGATATGGTCAGCCCTGAAGTGGTCAGGCAGTTGGACTAGATGATCGTTGTAGGTCCCTTCCAACAGAACTATTCTATTCTATTCTATTCTATTTCTATTTCTATTCTATTCCAATTTCCTTTCTGCAAAACAAAGAATTAAAAATGGCTTAAATAATCAGAAAGTATGTGGAAGACTCATATGACAAATTTAGAAGGAAATAGCTTTAGAAACTACATTGGAGTTAAAATAAATGAATTTCCTTCTAAAAACATTCAAGCAGGACAGAGAACTGCTTTTTCATTTTGTCCTGGTTTCAGCTGGGATAGAGTTAATTGTCTTCTTAGTAGCTGGTATAGTGCTATGTTTTGAGTTCAGTATGAGAAGAATGTTGATAACACACTGATGTTTTCAGTAGTCGCTAAGTAGTGTTTAGTCTAAGTCAAGGATTTTTCAGCTTCTCGTGCCCAGCCAGCAGGGAGGCTGGGGGGGCATAAGGAGTTGGGAGGGGACACAGGCAGGACAGCTGACCCAAACTGGCCAAAGGGATATTCCATACCATGTAACATCATGGCCAGGGTATAAACCAGGGGGATTTGGCCGAGGGGAGGGGGATCACTGCTTGGGAACTAACTGGGCATCAGTCAGTGAGTGGTGAGCAATTGCATTGTGCATCACTTGTTTTGTATGTTCCAATTCTTTTATTATTTTTATTGTTGTTACTATTATCATTATTATTTTCTTTCTTTCTGTTCTATTAAACTGTTCTTATCTCAGCCAACGAGTTTTACTCTTTTTTTCCCTGATTCTCTCCCCCATCCCACGGCAGGGCGGGGGGGAGTGAGTGAGCAGCTGTGTGGTGCTTAGTTGCTGGCTGGGGTTAAACCACAACACATTCTTTTGCCCCAGATATTTGTAGGCTGCAGATAACCACGAGAAGTTGATGTTCCTGTAATGACCTGGTGTATACTATCAGTACAGACAAACTTGAAGTTTGTTAAACTACCATTATGGAAATGCAATTAAAATTTCCATCTCTATTGACTTTCAGTTCTCATTTGGAAAGAAACATTGCCCAAGCCTTGTTCATGGAAATCATAACCCACACCCTAAAAGCAGGTATTACAACCTTTTTTGTTTTTTTCCCCTGGAATAATAGCAGCAGAATTTAAAACAATTTACCAAAGGCACCTGTGCATTTTGTCCTGGAGTTTCAATGTTGCAGCTTCTGATGGTTTTGGTTTTTCTTCTCCAGATACAACGGCTGGAATTTAACCATTGCCTGTGAAGTGTGGCAGGGCATGTTAGAGAGAATGTGTGTGGGAAGAGATTTCTCTGAATTGCAAATCAGTTGTGCTGAACAAACAGCCTTGTATCGGCTGTCACTGAGGAGCCAGTTCTGCTCTCTAACAGCAGAAACTGCACAATAATCACAGAAATGGGAAAGTACGGAAAAATATCACCTCCCCCCTATGGGATGCGTTTTTAGTTGGGTACTTCTTGTCCCCACTGCTCTGTGCCCACAGCCAACACATCAGCTCTGTCTTCCTCCTCCACACAAGAGCAGGGCTGCCAATTTTCCTGGCTCAAAGGACTGAAGAGGCTTTTACTAGAACAAGTTTTGCCTTCAAAGTTGCCAGGTTGGGCGTCCACACACCAGAATATAAAGGCTATTCATGAAGTAGCTGCACCTCCGGTAATGCTGGGCACTCGAAAACGCTCTCGTTTCCCGTGTGAAAACATCGAATCCTGAGGTCCATCTAGTGGCTGCTCCCTGAAGGCTGAGCTGGTGGCAATTGTGTATTAGGAGACCCAAGGAAGGGGCCGAGTGGGGCGCAGATGGAAAGAAGAGGGTGCAGCCATTAAACACCATCCCCCGTGGAACCAGGGATGGAGCTTGGCACTGTGGGGATGCTCCAGTCCCCTGCCACCGGCACCCAGTCATGGTCCTGCTGTGACAGGGATAAAGAGTTGCTGCACAGCAGGGGCTACGGCACAGACAGAGCTGTCAATAAGGCGTAAGCAGAGAACATGGCCCAATTCCCAGAGCAGAGGGAATAGGAGAGCGACTGGATCCTTTCCACTGCCTCTGTGTAACCAGTGGATGCTGCAAAACCATCCTCACACCGAGATATCTCTGCAACCTATGTAAACTTTACCTGAAAATTAACTGGAAAACCTAGTGAAGGAGGAGGAGGAGGCAAAGAGTTCTGTGTTCATGTAGAGAGCGGCTGAGGGAACTGGGGTTGTTTAGCCTGGAGAAGAGGAGGCTGAGGGGAGACTTTATCGCTCTCTACAGCTACCTGAAAGGAGGTTGTAGCGAGGTGGGGGTCGGTCTCTTCTCCCAAGTAACAAGCAATGGGACGAGAGGAAACAGCCTCAAGTTGTGCCAGGGGAGGTTTAGATTGGAGATTAGGAAAAACTTCTTCACTGAAAGGGCTGTCAAGCACTGGAACAGGCTGCCCAGGGAAGGGGTTGAGCCACCATCCCTGGAGGTATATTTAAAAGACGTGTAGATGTGGCGCTTAGGGACATGGTTTAGCGGTGGATCTGGCAGTGTTAGGTTAATGGTTGCACTCGATGATCCTAGCGGTCTTTTCCAACCTCAATGGTTCTGTGATTCTGTGATTATGGGTGGAGGCCGCCCATCAGTGAGGTTTCTTAAGGTGAAAGCGCCACCATGGCTCGGCAGGCACTAGCAGTGGGGCAAGGTGAGCCCCCACACCTCCCTGGCCTTGCCGGGATCCTGCTGCATGCAGGGGTTGTGCTTGGGAGCTGTGCCTGCCTTCCTGAGCCTGGAGGCAAAACAACCCTAGTTCCCCCAGCTGCCCCTCATAAGACTTGCTCTCTAGACCCTTCACCAGCTTCGTTGCCCTTCTCTGGACACGCTCCAGCACCTCAGTGTCTTTCCTGTAGTGAGGGGCCCAAAACTGAACACAGTACTCGAGGTGCAGCCTCACTAGTGCTGAGTACAAGAGGATGATCACTGCCCTGCTCCTGCTGGCCACACTATTTCAGATACAAGCCAGGATGCCATCAGCCTTCTTGGCCACCTGGGCACACTGCTGGCTCATATTCAGCCGGCTGTCGACCAGCACCACCAGGTGATTTTCTGCCAGGCAGCTTTCCAGCCACCCTTCCCCAAGCCTGTCGCGTTGCATGGGGTTGTTGTGACCCAAGCGCAGGACCCAGCACTTGGCCTTGTTCAACCTCAAACAATTGGCCTCGGCCCATCGATCCAGCCTGTCCAGATCCCTCTGTAGAGCCTTCCTACCCTCCAGCAGATCAACACTCCCACCCAACTTGGTGTCATCCGTAAACATTCTGAGGGTGTTCACCATAAAGAAATAATTAGCAATCATTACTGTAGACCAGGATTGCTAATAATGACCATGATTGCTAAATAATGAGCAATGAAGTAAATCCCAGCGGGCCTCTGAGTGAGGCGGGGGGGGGGGCAGACGGGCCGAGGAGGCCGCACCGGAAGCCTCCCCGACAGACCAATGGCGGCGCCGCTGCCGATCACGTGAGGGGCGAGGCGGACGCGGCGCTCAAAATGGCGGCACCGCCATCACCGCGCTCATCCGGCCGAGCGCGGCCCGGCCCCGCCCCTTTGGGAAGCTGGGGCGGGTCACGTGGGCACTCGACCGCACTTTCAGGTTGGCGCCGGCCACCTTTTCTTTTCCCGGAAGAGGCGTGGCTCCGGCCGGAAGCGCGTGGGGGAGCAACGGCGGGAGAAGCGGCCCGCGCCGGTTCTGCCGGGCGGTGGGGGGGGGAGGCTTACGTCACGCGGCCTACTTCCGGCACGGAGCCTTGCGGGTGGCTGGCGCACCGGAAGCGCCGCTCTGAGACCCCGAGCGGCGGCCTGGCGGGGAGCAGGCCACCCCCGCCCGGCAGGGCCGCCTCCTCCCGGGCGCCATGGCGGGGCAGACGCAGGTAGGAGCTGGGCCCTGGCGGAGGGTGGCCCAGACCACCCTCCCGCCACCGGGCCCCTTGTTGCCCGGCTCTGCACGGGCCCCCCCAATCCCCCTCAGGCCTCTCTGGGGCGGCTCCTGCTGCTCCCCCCCCCGCAGCCACCATCATGGCGCTTCTGACTTCCCCCCCCCCCCCCCCAAGCATTCCCCTCCCCGTCACATTTTTCCCCCCAGCCCCCGCACAACACGTCCCCTCCCCAGCCCCCCCCAACACATCCCCTCCCCAGCCCCCCCCCGCTACTGCCCACCTCTCTGCCCCCCCCAGCCCCCCTCTGTGACCTTGCCCCCCCCCCCCGCTCCAGCCACCTCTGTCGTCCCTTTCTTTCCACACCCACGTGGCTGAGTGAAGCCAGAGCCCCTTCCTATCTGCCCGACGGGGCAGCTGTCCCTCGGGCGTTGGCGGGCCGGGCCGCGCGGGGTCACCGTGGGTTGCTCTGGCTGCTGGGTGCACCACGGGCTGCCCTGAGAAGAGACCCGAGTGCCAGGCAACATCTCCCTAAGATGTCGTTTTCTGAAAAGCCATAATTCCCGCCCCCGCCCCCCCCCAGGGTGCACGGCCTCCTGGGGAAGCGCTGTGCGTTGGTGCTTTAAATCTCACGTTCTGGTAGCTCTCCCGGGCTGGAAATAGCGCCTGGAAAATAAAACCTATACGAAACCCTTCCTCCCTGTGGCTGTGGGCCTCCACGCATGCAATCCTTGTGTGGCAGGAACCGGTGACCTTCGAGGACGTTGCTGTCTATCTGAGCCATGCAGAGTGGGACGCCATTGCGGCGGGGCAGAGGGAGCTGTACCGCACCGTCATGCTGGACAACTACAAGCTCTTGACATCCCTGGGTAACCTGCGGTTTTAACTCCGGGGCTCAGATGTCAGCCGGGAGGGGGGCACGGCTGGGGCGGGGGGGCTTCTGTCATATTTGACTCCTTCGGAACCATGCTGCTTCCAGTGCTTTGTGGGGCTGATCAGTGTGTTTTGAACTATGGCTACAGGGTTGGGATAACTGCTCCAAGCACCTGCAGTCCTGGGGGAGTTTAGTGCTGGAAAAACACAGGATTTGGGTCTCTTTGAGCTGGTGGCTGCCTCTGAAAATGTAACTGCGGGTGAGCTGCCCGCCCTGAGGTCAGGTGGGGACCTGGCGGGGGGTCATGGCCATGGGCCAATGACTCTTCCCTTCCCCTGGGTGCTCAAGCTGCAGTGGGGCAGGAGTAGCACATATCAGGCAAGGCGCAGGGGAACGCACCCGTCAGAGGACAGCAGAGTTCCCTGAACCAGTAAGGTCCCTTCAGAGGACTTGCCTGCTGCCACCAGGACAGGACGGAGATCTCTGATTACCTGCATAAAGGGTCTGAGCTGAGCACCTGGGAGGACATCCCATGCCCTGGAGCTGCTCCTAGGATGAGCAGCAGAAAATCCCTTGCTGGGAAAGTCTGTCAGCGGAGCTGGGAGTCGGTTCCCATACTCCCATCAGGGTTCTGCCCTTGTCTTTGTGAATAAATTAATCTCTGGCAGCAGCTCCGATGTCTCTCTTGCTTTTTTCCATGTTTCGGTGTTGTTTCTGCTTGGGCTTTTCTGGTCACGGTGAAGTGCAGCCTGGGGTGTCACAGAGAAGACCTTTATTTTCTCCTGTTAACAATGTATTCCTACAGTTTGTACTAGAACAACATGCTCTGCTCCACCCCCAGGCTACCCAGGCCCCAAACCCGACGTTTTATACCGGATAGAGCATGGGGAAGAGCCGTGGGTCTGCACACCGCAGAGCCCAGTGAGGTGGGATGGACACGACAGCCCCTCTCCAGGTGAGCAGGAACAACCCAACCCCCGTAGGACCACTTACCTTGACAGGGAGCGGTGGCATGTTCCAAAGGCCGCCCCAAACTCCTCTTCTCTGTAGCTGTGACCAGCGGGTCTCTGGGCTTCCCACTTGTCCTCCTGTCCAAATCCCTACCCTCCTTACTGCCTGTTTTGAGGCGTCTCCCCCGTTTCCCTCTGGCCCTGCAACCCTCCCCGCACAGGGCAGCAGCAACATCAAAGGGAAACAGAGGCTGCCTGCCTGCCCATGCAAAGGCTGCAGCTCCACAGAGACGTTGCTGATCTGCTGCTGCTTGTACCCCTCGACCCACCAAGAATCCTTCCCTCTTTCAGTCACCCGTGAGCAGGGTTGTGGCTTTCTGGCTGCTGGCGGCGGACAGGGCTTCCTCCTCTGGCCCTGTGGCTGTGGAGCAGAAGGGCTGCTTCTGCCGGGAAGGTGACATCTGTCTGGTTTCCCTGCAGGACATGATGGGGACGTGAGCTGGCCGGAGGAGCCTCCCTCAGGCTGGTGGCCTGGTAGTGGTGGGCGCCATGCGCTGGAGGAGAGGATGCAGACCCCCTGCTGTGGTGAGTCCTGGTCCCCCTGCTTCCTCACCACCAGGTTCTGGAGCAAAGAGCCCGAGGTGAGCTCCAGCCCCATCCCTGTCCCCAGCTGCCTGTGCTGCACCCCGTCATCACTGCCAGGGCTCCTCCCACCCCTGTGCAGGCAGCATCCCTGGGCAGGGCTTGACTCCTGCCCACCCAGGCAGAGGTCAGGGATGTGGAGCCCAGGTGGCCCCTGAACTGGGAAGAATGGATTTTTCTTACTGGCTGTCAGCATCTCCCCCGTTCCTTCATCATGGTCCCGCTCTCCCTGTCCCATCACAATGCCCCAGCCAGGAAGAAGGCAAACTCTTCCCAACCCTCTCTCAGCAGGAGGACGGTGCGTGCAGTGGCGTCTCCGGTCTAGAAGACTGCTGAACAAGTTCAAATGTCTCGGGGATAGGAGCGAGCTGCCAGCAGAGGCGGCCAGCAGAGCAGTGGAGGCAGTGGAAAGTGGAGACCAGGCACAGACGGTTTTCTGGCCTGGGAAAGAGGGAGAAGTAGAGGATAAACAAGGAGTCAAGGAAAATGTGACACAAAGCAGAGGATCCCCACTTCGTCCAGTGATGGAACAGCAAAACAAAAAGGCAGATCCTCAGAAGCGCCTGCGTCGTAGCCATAGGAAGAGGTTTCAAAGAAATGCCCAGAAGAGTCGATGCGCTTTGAGAGAAGTGACATTTCTCCGGAGAAATAGGAAACTGTCTGTCGAGGATTTGAATGAGACTATTTTGAAAGACCACTGTTACTGTGTGGTGAGTGAGACACAGCTCTTGTGTTGTACCCCACATCCATCTCCTCTGAGAGAACACGACTACTGCAGGAACCGCCAGGCTGGTGTCTTGGCACTTAAGGACCACGAATACTGTCACATGCAAAGGATTTGTTATCGGGGCAGAGTTAATAAAATTGTTCATCTTACTGGTAAGGCTCGGGCCATGCTTCACAGGCTGGCAAAGCGAAAATCCCGCATTGGGCGAATCATCAGGAAAGCCAAGCGAATTATGTGGCCTTCCAAGCCTTGTGCCAACAAGAGGTTAGAGTTTCCCCAGGGTTCTTCTAGCACCGGCTGTCTTTCTGAACCCGCTGTCCCTCCTGCTAAGGCAGAAGACGACCCCACGAAGGGAATGTGTGGGGCGTTTTGTCCTCCTGCGAAACAGGAGACTGTGCCGTCGCAAGGGGGCACGTCAGAACCACTTCATGCCCCTGTGGTGTCTTTTGAACCCATGGCTGCACCCCCACCCTCAAATGCTGCTGCGGAGGTGAAGAGGGAAGCGACGCACCCCAAGGTGTACGTACACTGCGAGACACAGAGGACACAGCTGATCTGGAGCCCTGACACTAAGCAAAATGTTGGAGGACATGAACTTGTTAATTCAAATTACATATCGCTGCATGACGCATATAAAATGGTGATGCGGACTGTCAACCACATGTTGGACTCCGTATGCCATAACTTTGAGCTCGGTGGCTACTCTCAGTGTAAGGATATCTGGCCCATCGTCATTCAGATAGACAGCTGATCATCAGCAGGAGGTCAGCAGCGACTTGTGGGTGTTAGAGGTGAACAGTCGGGACCTTCTTCCCTCCAGCAAAACCCACTGAAGTGATTTAAGAGAAGAAACGCTGTGAAAGGTGTACGGAGGTGGATTAGTGGGTATAAAACTCAGTATGGGGCACCTGCTGGGGAAACTGGGATTCTCTGGGAGGCTTCAGGGAAAAGGCTAAGGGAAAGGGGAAGGATCAGTGTGGATAAAAGGAGGAAGCATGGGAAAACGGGGCAAAAGGGGAAGGATGGGCAGCTGCGTGTGAGCAGGCAGCTGGTCAGTAGGTTTTCTGGCCGGGCAGTGCCTGGTCACTGCGGTCTTCCCCATCTTCTCATTAAACTATATTAAATTACTGTCCATGTTGTCATGCTTTCAGGTCTGTCCATCTGCATGCGGGCTGCGCTCGCAAACAAGGGAGCAGCTGCTCACCGGGCCCAGGCAGGGAGGAATCCCCCGGGGTCGTTGGGGCACTGAACTCAGCTGCCGTTAGTGCTTTGCTCTGCTGGATGCAGGCAGCGTGCCCGGCTTTCCCCACTATTAATTTAAGCAAAATATATGGAGAGAAATTTTTAGGGTACAATATTAAAGGGGGGCTTTGGTTTTTGATGAGACTGCAGCTATCACTTATAGAAGCAGGCAGGGATGTACTGTGCAGAACCCTGCAGTGTTCTCTTTCTAAAATTACTGAAAAAAAGCACTGTTCAGCAGATCTCTGTACAGGGGATGCTGTTACGGCTGCCAGCAGAAGATTGGTCCCTGACCAGGAGGCGAAGCTCCCTGAATTCAACCACAGGAGATGCCAGGAGGAATTGGTGGATGTGAGGGACACTGGTGAGGGAAGCGGCAGCATGTGCAGGCAGTGCCGGCTGGGCTTCGCTGGTAGTCAGGGGGGAGCTGAACCCCCAGGGGAGGGAAGCGAAGTCTGGGACCTTCTGGAGAGAAGAGTCTTGCAAGAGCAACAGTGCCCATGGAACCACAACACTCATTCCAGACAAGGCTGAGATTACTCTGGGAATACCAGAAAGGCCAAATTTGGGTATAAGGATAGCAAAACTGGCATGAATTTGTAGTATTTTGTATCAGAAACTGTGTGGCCAGCAGGACTAGGGAAGCGATCGTCCCCCCTGTACTCGGCACTGGTGAGGCCGCACCTCGAGTCCTGTGTTCAGTTTTGGGCCCCTCACTCCAGGAAAGACTTTGAGGTGCTGGAGCGTGTTCAGAGAAGGGCAGTGAAGCTGGTGAAGGGTCTAGAGAGCAAGTCTTATGAGGAGCGGCTGAGGGAGCTGGGGTTGTTTAGTCTGGAGAAGAGGAGGCTGAGGGGAGACCTTATCGCTCTCTACAACTACCTGAAAGGAGGTTGTAGTGAGGTGGAGGTTGGTCTCTTCTCCCAAGTAACAAGTGGTGGGATAAGAGGAAACGGCCTCAAGTTGTGCCAGGGGAAGTTTAGATTGGATATTAGGAAAAATTTCTTAAATGAAAGGGCTGTCAAGCACTGGAACAGGCTGCCCAGGGAAGGGATTGAGTCGCCATCCCTAGGGGTATATTTAAATAGATGTGTAGATGTGGCGCTTAGGGACATGGTTTAGTGGTGGATCTGGCAGTGTCGGGTCAACGGTTGGACTCGATGATCCGAACGGCCTTTTCCAACCTCAGTGAAACGCGAAGGAGACGGTTCTCTCCGCACGCCCCTCCTGAACGACCCGGCCAGCGCTCGGGGACGGACGGATGGACGGACGGCATGGCTGCCGGCACGCCAGCTGACACGGGCCCACGGGCAGAGCGGGCTCTGTCCCGTCCCGTGTCCCCCCCCCGGCCCCCGGAAGCGGCTGCGTCACCGCCCGACGGCGGGATCACGTGGGGCGCTGCGCCAATGCCGGCGGCCGCCACAAAATGGCGGCGCCGGTGAGGGCAGCCAATCGCGCGGCCGGCGGGCGTCACGCGGGGCGTGGCGGCGAAAGGAGTTCCGGGAGAACAGTACGGCTTCCGGGTCACGGGAGCGAGACGCGCTTCGGGGGAAGGGGCGGGCGGAAGGAAGGCGTGGCTCTTCGCCGGAAGTGCGTGAGCGGATGTTTACAGTGCTCGGGACGCGCTTTTTCCGTTGCCGTGGTAACGCGGGACGCGGCCTGCTGCTTCCGGGCAAGCGGGCGAGGCGGCTCCGACCGGGCCCGCGGCCGCCGTTCCCTCCCCGGGCCCGTTCCGTGCCCGCCCCGCCCGGAGCAGCGCCATTCCCGGTCCCCCCGTCCCTCTCCAGGCCTCCGCCGGCGAAGGAGCGCGCGGTGCCCGTTTGGCAGGAGCCAGTGACCCCCGAGGTCCCACTGGGGTGGGGAGAACGCCTGCAGCCTCCTCTTTATCTAAAAAGTAGTTGATTCTCCGGATAGTCACAAAATTGACGGTTTCTTGCTGCAAGCAATCTTAGATCGAATGCAGTGAGACCTCCAGGCTCAGGGATTTGTCTGACTTATCTCCCCCGTTCCCCAGTGTCGTGCACCAAAGCCGGTGCTCGTGTTTTCCAGCTGGTCTCTTGGCAGCTCTCTATGCTGGCTGCAGTGTAACCACTTCTCTGGATTTTGTTTTCTTTAGTAAAGACAAACTTCCTACAGATCCTGTGTCTCCTGTGTGTGGTTCCTCCTTAATTCAATTCTCTTTTCCATGATTTTATGTGAGTTGTTCTCTCAATTTACCCTCTTGTCCTGGTTTCAGCTGGGATAGAGTTAACTTTCTTCCTAGTAGCTGGTACAGTGCTGTGTTTTGGGTTCAGTATGAGAAGAATGTTGGTAACACAGTGATGTTTTCAGTTGTCACTGAGTAATGTTTAGTCTAAAGTCAAGGATTTTTCAGCTTCTCATGCCCAGCCAGCGAGAAGGCTGGAGAGGCACAAGGACTTTGGAGGGGACACAGCCAGGGCAGCAGGCCCCAACTGGCCAAAGGAATATTCCGTACTATGTAATGTCATGCCCAGTATATAAACCGGGGAGAGTTGGCCTTGGCGGGGGGATAGCTGCTCAGGAACTAACTGGGCATCAATTGGCGAGTGGTGAGCAATTGCATTGTGCATCACTTGTTTTGTATAGTCCAATTCTTTTGTTATTATTATTGTCATCTTATTATTGTTGTTATTATTTTCTTTCTTTCTGTTCTATTAAACTGTTCTTATCTCAACCCATAAGTTTTACTTTTCCCCCCCCCGATTCTCTCCCCCATCCCACTGGGTGGGGGGGTGGTGAGCAAGCAGCTGCGTGGTGCTTTGTTGCTGGCTGGGATTAAACCACGACACCTCTCTTTAATTCCCCTTGCTGGTGGTACTCTATTCTGCCTGTAGCATTCACATCCCAGCACCAGCAAGCGCAGAGCAGTTCTCAGGGGAACTCGGGGTTCCCCTGGCACCTGGAGCTGCTCCAGGACCCCACTTGGTTGATGCCGGGGATTGCAGATGGCATGAGGAGGTGGATGGAGGAAGAGGAGGTGCCCCCAAGACACCAGTTTTGGGGAGATGTTTCCTCCAACCCATCCCAACCCAACTTTTGGGGTGGCAGAGGGTGATCTGCCCCATCCCTTGTCCACAAGTGACGGCGCTGCCCACACCTGCCCGTCCTTCTGGCCCCACCGAGGTCCCTTGCTCTCCCTGGTGTCCTGCGGTGACAGCTCGCTCCGATCGACCGCGGTGGGCAGCCGGACGCCGGGCTGGGCGCCCCGGAGCAGCCTCCACCGCTGATATCAGGGGCCAAGGTCCAGGCGGGGAGCACACGGCGGCACCGGGACAGCCTGAGCCAGGCGGCCGTGCCCCTACGCAGCACCATGAGGCTGTGGCTGCTCTGCGGCTTCGCTGCCACCGTGGCCCTTGTGGCCGTGGCCCGAGCCGACCACGGTGACTCGAAGAAGGTCGCACGGGGGAGAGAGGTTGGTCATGTGCGGAGGGGAGTTCAAGCTGGGGAATAATGGAGGCCAGGAGAGGGGAGACTGCACGGAGAGCACCATGGGGAGGGAAAACCTCCCGTGGCATGGCTCAGCACAGCATGGCACGGCTCTGGCACCACGGGGACACAGGCTGCTCTGTCACCAGCACCCTGCGCTGAACCCCCCGTGTGGGCACAGGCCAAACCCCGGGAGAGCAGCTTTTCCCCCCTCCCTATTCCCTGTGCCGCCCTGGGCACTGCTGGGGCTGATGATGGGCTTGGGGCACGGAGGTCCAGCCAAGCCCTTCACCCTGAGGGCCAACACCACGGGGGGGGGGGGGGGGGGGGGGGGGGGGCACGCTCTGCGGGCATCCCGGAGGCTGTGTGCTCTGCCAGGGCCCCTCTTGCAGCCGCAGCGCTTGCACAACTGGCAAACATTTCGTCAGGGGGGTGGCGAGGGGCTGAGCAGGGGAGGAGGGAGGCAGTGGATGCGGGTGGTCCAGCCGCTGCGCGGGAGGACGGGGGCTGCATCACTGGACGGTGGCTTCACTGTGCCGAGGGAAAGCAGAGGAAGGGCTGGGGGTAGGGAAGGAGGGTGAGAGCACGTTGTTTCCAAAACACAGCCCAAAACATGGCCAGGGATCGGGTACCTGAGCAGGGATGGACCGGGGGAAGCTGGGGAGGGTCTGGGCACCGCTGGGCATGGAAGCAATCCTGTCCCCATCCCGGCTCGGCAGCAAAGGGGGCTAGCCGGCCATTTCTCCCTCGTCTCCTGCTCCCCAGGGTGCTCCCTGCCCACACCTCCCTGCCCGCACTCCCACCACCCAGGCCAGACTTGGAGGTGCTCACGCAGGCACCAAAGCGACCCTGGGCAGCAATGGGCTCCAGCAGAACCAGTAACAACCCTTCCCTCTGCAGGGGATGAGCAGCGGGGGCCGGCGCCGGCCCCACAGACCCTGCTCGGGGTGCTTCTCCGTCCTGAGCGAGGTGAGCGGGCAGTGCCGGTCTGCGGCCACACCGCACCACCGAGGCGGCTGCCCTGGGGGCCGGGGGAAGCGGCGTGTGGGGAGAGGAGGAAACTTGGTGCCGCCAACTCCTCGGTGTCACCCCGACGGTGTCCGACGGCCCCGCGGCACCAGCCGTTCCTGCACCCATGTCTCTCCCCGCAGGAGTCGCAGTCAACATCCTGGCACGCCAGGGAGGATGATGAGGTTCAGCCGGGCAGGCGGGTGCGTACGGAGCCAGCGGCGGAGGGTGAAAGGTCCGGAGGTGCCGCAACGCACCAGGCGGTGCCGGTCCCTGCCCCGGAGCTGCCACGGGGGTCACCCTACCCGGGCCTGCCAGCAGGCAGCCCCCGGCCGCGTGTTGTCCCCCCGGGGCCAGGCTGGCCCCAGGCCTCCCCATCACCCGGGGCTTGGCGTGATGCTGTGCTTGCTCCCGCAGGGGAGAGCCAGGAGGGAGGACAAGGAACCAGCCCAGCCCATGAGGCACCCCGGCAGCGTCCTGCTGCCGTGGCAGGTAATGGCGGAACTCCGGCGGGATCCCCATCCACTGGCAGCAGCGAGACACAGGGACGGGGACCCCGGCCATCAGGGGAACCCCCCCAGCAAACCCCACCGTGTCTTGCAGGAAGCGCTGAGCACCCGGACGGTGTGGCGAGGAGGGGTGCCGGCAGCCGGGCGCAGCCCCACGCCAGGAGAGAGCCGGGGGTCCGGCCACCCCCAGGCTGTGCCGTAGGGCCCACCTGCCCCCTCCCAGCCCTGAGGCAGCCAGGGGGCCTGTGCCCCCCACCCAGGGCACAAGCAAGCCTGTGCCTGTGCAAGCTCAGCCCCCGTGCACCCCCAAACTGCTTCTTGGGGCACCTGCCCCCCCTCTTTGCCAAGCCACCAAATAAAGCCAGCGAGCCACAGGGAGTGGATGCGTTTGTGGAGGGGGAGCATGGTGGATGACCCTCTGACGGGACGACCCTGGTGCTGGGGATGCCGCTCCCACACTGGCCCAGCTCCTGTACGGCTCAGGGTGGGGTACCCATCCCAGCCCACCCCGGGCACCTCTCCTCCCAAGGTGTCCCCTCGTCGGTGCGGCCAGGACCCAGCCTGAGCTCATGCCCCAACTGGTGCTGGCACGCATGGCTGCAAACGCAGACCCACACACACGCAGCGCCCCGGGGACCCCCCAGCATGGGGATGGGGGGGCACCAGGATGATTCCCTCCTGCTCGGCCCCTGCTCACATCCCTCCTTCCCCCCCCCCGCTGGTGCTGCCTGCCCCTCCCCGCAGCTGGACCTGCCTCCCCAGGGAGCGCTTCCCCTTGCCCCCAGCCCCTGCCATCCTGCCCAGCACACCCCAAAACTGGTGGCGAGGGGAGGCGGGGGGGCAGAACGGGAGGGTGCAGGGACAGCCTGGCCCCATGCATGGCACCCGGCCAGCGGCACACTGGCATCCGCAGGATTCTTGCCTTGGCTGGGCAGACAAGGACAGGGAGTCCCAAACCCTGCCCAATTAGCGTTAACAAAGACAATAACCAGAAGCAAACGGGCGCAGCCGCACCAAGCAATGGCGGCAACCAGGACTTTGCAGCCGATCGGGCTGTAACTGGGGGGGGGTGCAGGGGGGGACGTGCAGGGTCAGGGGAGTGCACTGTGTGTGTCCTGTCCGTGTGTCTCTGGGACACAAGCTCAGCTTTGCTGCTGGTTGAACCCGCAATGAGGAAGGCGGCAGCCGTGTGCCCCAGCCGGGGCAGAGACCCCAGGCACTGGGCTGGGCTCCAGTGGCCGGGATAGAGGGTCCTGGCTGAGGCAAGTGGGGACAGCAGCTCCTGACATCCCTTACAGACTGTACTGGGTGCTACTGGTCTGTACTGGGCTCCAGTGGCTGGGCAGGAGGGTCCTGGCTGGGGCAACGGGGGACTGTGGCTCCTGACATCCCTTAAGAGCGGCCACGGGGCTGTTGACTCTGAGCGGTCCTGTCCCTTTTCCTGTCCCACCATGGGCCAGGGAGGTCCCACCAGCAGCCGTGGGGTGCAGCACGGTGGTGGCGGTGGTGGGGATCACCGTCAGCCCAGGGGGACACATGGGGAAGGTCACCATGTCACTCAGCAGCGAGGGCTCGGTGTTGACGTGCCAGGCAGTGCCGCAGGCCCCGTGGTGGGCTCAGTGCCGGCACGGAGGTGACAGCAGCGGCTCCGGGGTGTTTGCAGCCCCTCTCCTGCCTTGGCCCCTCAGGTGCCGCTTCACGGCATGGTGGCGATGGGCTGCCTGAGCCAAGAAGCCGCCTGGCACGGAAAGTAAGACATGTCAGGGTCTGTCTGCTCTGATGAGCGCCGCGTGCCCGGCGGGGAGCGCAGCACAGGCAGGGTTGCTGCCGGTCGGGAGGGGACAAGCCGCAGGACCCCCACGGTTGCAGGCAGCCGCCTGCCCAACCCATCCACCCCCTGCCCACCGCCTGCCCTGCGCCCCAGGGGCCGACCCAGCTGAGCTGTGTGGCACTTCCCAGTCCTCCCCGGCAGCCACCAGGGCCGCTGGCTGCAGGAGCCACAGAGGAGACGGCAGCAGTGTCACCATCACTGTTTTAATGCGGGGGGATGGACAGACACCACAGACACCCACGGGGGCTTGGGGGGGCAGGGGGTGGGGGGGGGCAAGCCCCACAGCAGCGAGTGTTCGGTGCAAGAGGTGTCACCCCGGGAAGGCTGGGCTCTGCGGAGCAGCCAGGACCACGGCTGGCCCCTCCGGCATGGCTGGCAAGCTGTCTTGGCCACCCCCTCCTCGGCCGGGGCCGGATCCTGCCACAGGCAGCCTCTCCACCCAGGCTCCAAGATGGCTACCATGGGGATGCTGAGGTGCAGGAAGCCACGAGGGCTTAGCACCGCGCAGGAGCCAACACAGCGCTGGGACTGGCCGCAGCAGGGAGAAGGATCCAGCACGCCTGGGCTGGGCTCAGTCATGGCTCCACGGAGCCCCGGCCGTGGCCGGCAGCGGGACAGCGGGTGCTGCAGCGTGGCTCGGCCGCCCTCCAGGCCCAGCGGCCAGCAGCGAGGGGGTCTTGGCAACAGGGGGGACAGGCGGCGGGGACGATGGCGAGGCGGGTGCCGGCCCAGCTGTGGGGCTCAGGGTACCGGTGGGCTGCCCGCAGCAGTGCCAGCTTGTCGGTGAAGCGGAGCAGGCTGAAGAGCAGCGGCCGTGCCGGGGTGGCAGTGCCGCACAGCTGGCGGGCGCTCTCAATCTGCAGGGGAGCCGGGGCCGGCAGCAGGCCCATCGCCGCCGGCAGCGTGGTCTGCAGGATGCCGACAGCATCGGCACCCTCCTCCCCCTCGGGCGGCTGCAGCAGCCGCAGGATGTTGGGCCGGGAGCGGGTCTCCAGCGCCCAGCACCGTCCCTCCAGGCGCCGGACGGCATGGCGGAGGCGCCGGTGGCTGCGGGCGAGGGCGGCCATCTTCCACGCCTGGCCCCGCTCTAGCCGCTCTAGGCGGCTCCGCACGCCCCGCGCTTCCCGGCGCACCGAGCCCAGGTCCCGGCGCAGCCGCTCCAGCTCCTCCACCAGGACGGCTCGGACCCGGCCGACTTCAGCCCATGGGTCCTGGGCCTCACCGGGGGACTCCCGCGGGGATGGGGGGCTCATTCCATGGCACCTCTTCTTGGGCAGGCTCACCCCGCTGCAACTGCCAGGACACATGCCAGACCCCGGTGGGGACACGGCATCCGCTGCGAGCCAGAGGGTGGGAGCTCAGACGGTGCCCCGGTGCCACCAGCCCCCTCCCACGCCGCCCCCCAGCCTGGCCCCAGCCCCCCAGTACCTTCTGCAAAGGGTCTCTTGGTCACCATCCCTGCGGTGGGGGGACAGGCGGGCGGCCGGCTGCCGCCGGCAGGGCGGGTGTCCCCTGGCACGGCAGTGCCGTGTGTCCCCAACGCTCGCGTTTTGGCGGGGCTGCGGGGGGGCACCGCTGGTGCTGTCGCCCCTGGGAAGTGGCACAGACACCCCATCAGCAGGGGCAGCCCCCCCCCCAAAAGCTCCCCACCCCACAGTGCTGCCCATCCCTGGGTGCTGGCACAGGACCCCACATGTGTCCTCAGCCCTGGGAGACGAGGGGCTGCCGTGCCCACCGGGTCAGGGTGATGCCAAGGCCCGGCCATCGCTCTGCTCTGCACCGCGCACCCGGGCACAGCCGTTCCCTCCACCCCAGGGTTTCAGCCCCTTCTCCCACCCCAGGGGCCCTCGCCCCCCAAACCAACCCCCTGGCAGGAGAGGGGCTGCAAGCACCGCCGAGCCCCCCGCACCCCACCCCTCGTGCCACCCACCCGCTGCGGAGACACTGCAGCCCCCAGTGCCTGGCACCGCGGCCCCCCGACTTCTGCCAGCAGCCGCCGGCCAGGCTGGGATGGGCTTGGGGGTGGCGATGTCCCGCAGGCAGTCGAGCAGCCCTTGCAGGGGGCTCTTCCCCGCGCTCCCAGCTGGTGAGACCCCCCCACAGAGTTACCCTGAGGTGCAATGGGCAGAGGGGGCCTTCATCCTCCCCCCCCCCCAGCACCACAAGAGTCCCCCCAGGGACCAGACCCCAAAGAGATGCCCCAGGGGACTGGACCTCCCACGGATGCTCTCCCAAAACCCAGACCCCCCTCAAGGTTGTGTGCCCCCCAAATATCAGACCCCTCCTCCAGGGATTCCCCAGGGACCAGACCCTGCAGGGATTTCCCCCAAAGCCCAGAACTCACAGGCATGCCCCCTCCAAAGCCCAGACCCCCCACGGATGCCCCCATGGACCAGATTCCACAGGGATACCACCCCCCCCGCCAAAGCCCAGGCCCCCCCAGGGAAGCCCCTGCTCTCCAGGGGCAGCACTCCCCACCTGGGACCTTGGGGCTCAGCACCCCCACCCATGTCCTCGCATGCCCCTGTACCTTGCTGGGGGGGGGGGGGGGGGCTGAATTCCCAGTGACAAGGCACATGCCCCCTAGGAACAGCCGGTCAGGCTGTGCAGGGAGGCAACACTCCCCCTCACAGGGACCAAATCCTGCCCGAGCACCCCACTGCGCAGCCCCAGCCCCCACACTCTGTCCCCTGGGGCTGCCTGAGACCCCTTGGGTCCCCCCAGGACCCTTCCAAGACTCTCCGGGACCCCCCCGAGACTCCCCCAAGACCTCACCAGCTGGCAACATGGAGCTGTGGCACAGCCCACCATCCCAGCCCCAGGCCACGGTCCGGGCTGCTGGCTCCCTGGTGGCACTGCTGGCGAAGGAGATGCCGCTCACAGAGCCGGGGTGCCCGGCACCATCCCCAGATTGTGGGCAGCAGCGGGCAGGGGCTGCCGGTGACTTGGCTAGCGCGGGGCCAGGAGGGGTGGCCAGGCCTGCAGGGCACACTCAGGGCAAGAGCTGACAAGATCTGGCTCATCCCACCCTTGCGCCCGAGACCCCCCGGCACAGCCCAGGAGCTGCGGCGAGTGCCAAGTGCTGTGTGTCTGGCACTCGCCTCGGCTTGGCAGGCTTGACACCGGCATCCCAAGTCCTCTCACCACCCTGGGGTGCAGAGCACATCCCTGGCACCCACCCACGAGGGACAAAGGGTGTACCCAAGCCCCAGCGCCAGTGAGCACGGGGTCCAGCAGCTCCCTCCTGTTGCCTCCGCAGAGACTGGAGACCAGTGCCCAGCCCTGCCGTGCCATGCCATGCTATGCCATGTCATGTCATGCCATGCTGCAAGAAGGTACCATGCTGTGCCATGCCATGCCATGCCATGCCGGGCTGTGGTATGTGCGTGGTACCACACTGTGCCATGGCATGCACTCAATGGCATGCCATGCCTTGCCATGCTGCACAGTACAATGCCGTGCCATGCCATGTCATGGGCATGACACTGTGCCGTGCCACACCTCTGAGCAAGCGTCTCCCAGGCAGAGATTGGTGACCGCTGGGCTCTCCCCGCTGCCTCTCCCCAGGGGCACGGGAGCCGCTCGCCAGGGGGCTGGGGGTGGCAGGATGGCCAGACCCCCTCACCACCAGCTCCTCCAGGCATTTCTCCAGGCTGCGGAGTGGGCAGGTCTCCACCGGTGCCTCCATTTTAACTGCAAAAGCCAGTTCCAGTCCCCGGCCCCCCAGTAGCCAGGCATCCCTGGACATGGCTGGGAGCAGGGGGCCAGGGGGACACCCGGATCCCTGGTACCAGACGCCTGCACACCCTCACCCTCATGCCAGGGTCCCCAGCCCCATGGCTCACCCGCTGCATGCACTATCCCCAGCTCCACTGCGAGGCTCTGCCAGCCCCCAGCTCCCAGTGTGGCCCAGCTCCATGGGGGCCAGGTCCTGCTGGCGGGTTTATCCTGCAGGCAGGCAGGCCGGCCCCGGGGAGACCCCCCCCCTCTGCAGCAACACCTGTGCCAGCATTAGGAGAAACCCCTGTTCGGGGCTGGGTGTTCCCAGGGGGCCAACGCCAGGACCCCCTGCCCAGCCCTTCCCAGGCACAGCCGGGGGGTACAGCCCCCACCCTGCCATGGCTCAGCGCGTGGTTCCCCACACCCGGGTCCACGACGGCGCTGCCGGGGCTGCGAGGCAGCTTCGCCTCCAGCACGCTCACAGCCCCGCTATCACACATTACCAAGGCAGAGCCCCCACATCGCCGGTGCCCAGCAGGGCAGGACCAGGCTCTCACCCACCCGGCACAGCCCCGGTGCTCACCACCTGCGCCCGTCTGCTCAGAGCCCGCTGCTGCGTCCCTGCTGCTGGTGGCACCCGGCTCCGCGCCAGCCTTGGGGCCACCGAAGAGAAACTTGGGGATCTCCTTCACCAGCTGCACCAGGGCACCGAGGGCTGGGCTGCTGGGGGGCCCTGAGGGACAGGGGAGGTGGGGTGCCAGGAAGGGCAGCCCCCCCAGCCGCCGGACACCGAGCTCTGCCTGGCTAGAGGATTGGGACCCCCATGCTACCCCCACTCTGGCTGGGATGAGCACCGGGGCAGGGCCCTACCAAGGGAGGCCAGCAGTTGGGATGTCCCCTCCGTCACCTCCCGGTGCAGCGCCCGCTGCCATTCCTCCAGCAGCTCCCACTCCTCCGCTGAGAACCGGACCTCCACGTCCTCAAACGTCACCAGTGCCTGCAGGGACACCTCCTGCTGGGGCAGCAGAGCCGGGAATAAACCACACGTGTCTGTGGGGCATGGGGATGCTCTTGCTGACACTGTGGGGACGTGCCGTGGGGCTGGGGAGCAGAGCCAGCCTGCCAGGGGAGGGGGAGAGCAGAAGCCAGCAGATGCCGGGTACAGGATGAAGCCACTGTCCCCAGGAGCACCTGGAGTGCCCGAGCCCCTCACAGAGCCGTGCCAGGCGGTGGCAGGACCCCCGGCCAGGCCCGAGATGTGTGGCGAAGGGGTGTGCGAGTGGCCGTGTCAAGCTCTGGGGCTGGCACATGGCTGGGAAAAGGCGTGCTGCTGTGCTGATCCCGCACGGGCATGGAGGCAAAGGCATCCCGGCACACTTCCTGGCACGCTTGCTGACAGGTCCCTGCGCGCTTCACGCTCCGTCAGGGAGGACGTGAGATAACCTGCCCTGACACGCTGGTATTTGCAGCAGGAGTCACTTTATCCAACCTTTCCCTCCCCGCGCAGGCTGGGCGGGGGCCTGATGCCACATGCGATGGTCCTTGCCAGCTCCATGCCACCGTACCCATCCCGCTGACATCAACCGTGCAGGGATTCGCCAAGACAAGGTTGCGTTGAGAGGTGCCAGAGGGAGGTGGTTCACCCCCATCCCACGGTGTTTGCCCCCGTCTCGCTCCCAGCCCCTCTTCCGAGGGACAGCGACACCCCCTCCCCACATCCTCCGAGCGGGAGGCATGAGCAGCCGCGGGCAAAGCCAGGCTTTGCCACCGGCACCCCTGGCAGCTCACCCCTCCAGTATGGCAAAACCAAGCTCAGTACACACACTGACTATTCATGTGGGGGTGCTGGGGTGCTTCATCCCCCCCCCCAGCGTGGAGAGGGAACCCCTCGGGGGGGGGCCGGGGCTCCCCTGGAGCTCCTTGGGTGCGTGCGGGACACACACCTGACACCAGCCAAATCCGACACACGCCCCGGCTGGTGCTCGCCCTGTGCCAAGCTGGGGGGGGGGTGAGGCCGAGCCCCCAAATCACAGCATCCCCCCAAGTCTGGGGCTGCCCCCCACCCGCCCCTGCTTTGCTCGCCCGAGGTCACGGCCAGCCCGGCAGCGCCCCGTGTCCCGTGGGAGCCTTTGGTCCCAGCTCCTGCCATGCCCGGGGCCACCCCCGTGGGACGGTGACCCCCCCCGGGAGGGGCAGCCACGGGCAGAACTGGCAGCGCCCAAGCCCCACGCTGCCGGCTGGACCCTCTCCCAAAACTGCTCCGGAGGTGCTCCCCTCCCCGGTACTCCCCCCTCCCCGGTGCTCTCCTCCATCCTGTTGCTCACTCCAGCCTGGTGCTCCCCCATCCCCGTGCTCCCCCATCCCCGTGCTCTCCCGTCCCCGGTGCTCCCCTCCCCGATGCTTCCCCCATCCCGGTGCTCTCCCCTCCCCGGTGCTCTCCTCTCCCCAGTGCTCTCCTCTCCCCGGTGCTATCCTCCATCCCGGTGCTCTCCCTATCCCGGTGCTCCCCATCCCGGTGCTCCCCCATCCCCGTGCTCTCCCGTCCCCGGTGCTCCCCTCCCCGGTTCTTCCCCCATGCCGGTGCTCTCCCCTCCCCGGTGCTCTCCTCTCCCCGGTGCTCCCCCGTCCCGGTGCTCCCCCGTCCCGGTGCTCCCCCAGCCCGGTGCTCCCCCAGCCCGGTGCGCTCCCGGTCCTACCTGCCGAGGCGCGGCCATGGCTCGGCAGCGCGGGTCCGGTGCCCGCTGCAGGACGGCGGGCAGCGGCGGAGCAGCCCCGCTCCCGGCGGAGCGGGGCTGGAGCTGCCGCCCGACCCCCGGCACTCCTCGGAGCGGGACCGCGGCGCCCAGCAGCCCCGGCCCGGTGCCCCCGCTCCCCCCCGCCGCGGGGCACTGCCGGTGCCGGTGCCGGTACCCGGGTTCGCCCCCACCCCCGAGCAAAGCCCCCGTTCCGAGGCGCCCGGGCAGGTCCCGCGGGGCTGGGGGGTGCGGGGCCACCATGGCACCGGGGGACCGGAGCGGGGGGTTGGCACGGGGGGGTCCAGAGGCGGCTGTGGGGCTGGGGTCGGTGGCACCGCGGGACCGGGACAGTCTGTGGGGACCGGGGGGGTCGGTGGCACCGGAGGGTCTGGGGTCGGTGGCAGCGGGTGAGGGCGGGGCAGGACAATCAATAGGGTGCGGGGTAGTTGGTACCGGGGAACCGGGGGGTCGGTGGCACCGGGGGACCGGGACACTCTGTGGGGACCGGGGTGGTCGGTGGCACCGGGGGACCGGGACAGTCTGTGGGGACCGGGGGGGTCGGTGGCACCGGGGGGGGGGGCGTGGGTGGCACCGGAGTCGCCCGCCCTGCCCCGCCCCGCCGCGGGGTCACGGCCCGGCACCGCTTCTTCCTCCTCCCGACCGCCAGGGGGCGCCCTGCCCTCCGCCAGGCCCCGCCCCTGCAGGCGGCGCCTCCTGGCGGCCGGGCGGGCGGCGCTGCCGCAGGGCGCGCGGGGCCGGTGGCGGCGGCCATGTCCCGCCGGGGCCCCGCTCAGGTGAGGGCCGCACCGGGCCGGGCCGGGCCGGGCCGGGCGGGACCGGGACAGGAGCCTGGGGAGCGCAGGGTGCCGCCGGCCGGGCCTAGCGCCAGTACGGGCCCCACCGGCCGCAGAGCCCGGGGGGGCGGGGGGGGACACGACACGGACACACGACACGGGCACCCGGGGGCGCCGGTCCTGAGGGACGGAGCGGAGCGGAGCGGGGCGGGCGGGGGGGGGGGGGGGGGGGGGGCAGGGTCTGGCGGGTCCCCTGGGGGAGATGTGGGGTCCGGGGGAGTCCTTGGGCCGGGGTCGCCCCCCCGCCCACGCTGCCCTTCATCTCTGCTTCCCCCCCCCCCGCAGGAGTCGGGCACCCCCAGGCGCAAGGCGGTGCAGGCCATGAGGCCGCGGGCATCGGCGGGGCAGGCGGAGGCCCAGCAGCTGCAGGAGCTGAGGAGCCGGACGGAGAGGGCGGAACGGAGGCTGCTGGCCTGCGAGAACCTGGTTGGGGAGCTGGGCAGCAACCTGGCCGCCCTGGGCAGCCTCCTGCAGGAGTACGGGCAGCTGCAGCAGCGGCTGGATAACGTGGAGAACCTGCTGAAGAACAGGAACTTCTGGATCCTGCGGCTGCCTCCCGGCTCCCGGGGAGAGGTCCCCAAGGTAACAGCCTCCGGCCTGGCCCCTGGAAGCGCCAGCACCGTGGCCGTGGAGGGGGGGGGTTAGGAAATGCCAGAGCCATCTTAGCAGTGAGCTCGGGCGGCTGAGCAGCTGCGAGTCCTGGACTTGCCGCTCGCAAGCCCTGATCTGGGCAGGCACGCTTTGCTCTGTGCCTGCCCTGAGCTCCGGCAACCAAAGCCAAGCGCTCAGTTGAACGTGTGTGGTTTCCAGTTATCTAACCGCATCAGAAGTCACCAAGCGCCTAATACTTGTGATTCCAGGTACCACTTACGTTCGATGACATTTCAGTGTACTTCAATGAGCAGGAATGGGAGAGACTGGACCGCTGGCAGAAGGATCTGTACAGGGCTGTGATGAGGGGGAACTACGAGATGCTGATTTCCCTGGGTAAGGCACAGAGTCTGCACCTCCGGATGAGCTTCTCTCGTGGGTAGGCTGGACTGCTTCCCACCGCAGCCCGACTGATGGTCTGGTTTGGCGGGGCTGGACATCTGTAGCTAGCAGAACCTCTCTTGGGCAGTCAGACCCACGCATTTTCCTTCCTTCCCGCTTGTGAAGCGATAACAATGTAACAGATGCCTGTAGTAAGTAATAGTAGCAACAGCAACACAAGTAATATTGATTATAAAAAATATCCACGTGAGACGACTGTGTAAGTGGATTCCAGGGTCAGGGGACCATCATGATCTTCCAGCTCAGTTCAGGAATTATCTGGGTGAAGTCTCATAACTGCACCTTGAACAAGTTCGTTTTCTCTCTATTTAGCCCCTATGTAAAGTGACAGGGACATTTCCGTCTGTCTTGGTAAAGAGCTAACCTAATCATGCTCAGTCTTTCTAAGGGCACCCAACAGGTTTTTGGATGATTTGGGCTGTAAGATACTCCCCGCCAAAAGCTGTTTCTTGGGCATGACTAGTAACGTGCTGCTCTGTGCAGCTACTGAAGTTGAGGCTTCACTTTTCTCAATAATATTCTGCAGAAACAGAACAAACCTGTTCCTCTCATGGTCCATCTAATGCAGACATCTCTACAGAGCAGGAAGGTTTCTGTCCCTACACCAGAACAATAGCTCAGAAGAACTGCTCTTCAAGTCACTGTTAAAGTCAAAGCCTTGCTCTCTCCTTTAAGATTTTAGTTCATGTTCTGTTACTTAGATCTTCTCTGTACTTGAGCTACAGCTGTGCTCATGGGTGGATCCTGCCACAGGGCCAAGAAAGCAGCACCACCTTTACCATTAGAGCATGGATAATTTATTTGTGTCTGTCCGTGCTGTCTGCTAGCTCTGGGATTATGGAGAGAAGGGTCACCTGAAAACATTTGAGAGTTTGGCAGAATGAAGGTGCAGCCAGTTCCTAATAAAACACGCTGTCCTCTGCTCCTCTGCCCCGTGAGCAGACTATGCTGTGTCCAAGCCTGACATCCTCTCCCGGATCGAGAGGGATGAAGAGCTTTGTGTCAAAGATGGTCAGAAGCCCCCGCTGATGCCTATTGGAGGCAGTCAGGAGCCCCTGCAAGCACCAGAAGAGGTGGACCGGGTGGAAGAGGCTTTGGGAGAAGAGGAAGTCCCCATGGAAGCTGACAGGGGTAAATTACATGGGTGCCAGGAGGAGGTGGCAATTCCTGTCTCAGCTTTGTCAGGAGATCTCCCAGTGGTGTCTGTGTTAGAAATGAACTGCTCTGAGGGTCTGTTGACTGTATTGACTAAATCTCCATGGAGGACCTTGAATCTTTCTTCCATGAGGAACGTTTACGCTTAGTCAGATGAATCCTGTGGAGAAAAACAAAGCCTGTCAGGAGGGGCTGGGATGGAGTCTAGAGTGGTGGGACAGACCTCTTGTGATCTTTTCCAGTCCTGTTTCTGTGCAGTTTGGCAATCCTTCTTCACCTCATTGTGTGCATGAGCCCTGGGGCTTCCAAAGACACTCCTGCTTGCCTTGCTGAGAGAGGAGACATGGTGGGAAGTGAGGAACCTGGGAACATGCAGTGGGAGGAGGAGGCTGGAGCCGCTCTGCTAGTGCTGGGAGGAGCAGAAGTGGTCAGGAGACCCTTGGGACATAGCATGGGAGAGTTGGAAAAAATCAATTAAAGAGTGTGAAGGCTGGGCAAGAAGATAGGATACACTGGAAAGGGACAGGCAGACCCCAACAGAGCCAGAAGAAGAAGAAATGTGTGGGCAGAGCTGTGATCGAGAGCACTTTCCTGCAGGACTGAGGAGGGTCTAATGGGGGTTAAAGAAGCCCCAGGAAAGGCCAGGTGAGCACTGGCAGGGGGCAGAGGGCAGGGCAGGCTCTGTCCTTTGGGGAATGTTACTCAGAAATGACACGAGCCCCAAGTGTGTGTTTGGGGGTTGGTTTGTCAAGTGCTCCTGGGAAGAGAGGAAAAAGATACTACATAGAGAGAGGCCGTCCCTCTCCTTTGAGATTTTAGTTCATGTTCTGTTACTTAGATCTTCTCTGTATTTGAGATACAGCTGTGGTCATGGGTGGATCCTGCCACAGGGCCAAGAAAGCAGCACCACCTTTCTCATTAGACCATGGATAATTTATTTGTGTCTGTCCATGCTGCCTGCTAGCTCTGGGGATAGGGAGAGACGGGTCACTTTGAGAGTTTGGCAGAATGAAGGTGCAGCCAGTTCCTAATAAAACACACTGTCCTCTGCTCCTCTGCCCCGTGAGCAGACTATGCTGTGTCCAAGCCTGACATCCTCTCCCGGATCGAGAGGGATGAAGAGCTTTGTGTCAAAGATGGTCAGGAGCCCCCGCAGACAAGCGTCCGAGATGGTCAGGAGTCCCAGGAGACACACATCAGAGACGGTCAGGAGCCCCCGCAGACAAGCGTCCGAGATGGTCAGGAGTCCCAGGAGACGCACATCAGAGACGGTCAGGAGCCCCCGCAGACAAGCGTACGAGATGGTCAGGAGTCCCAGGAGACGCACATCAGAGACGGTCAGGAGCCCCCGGAGACAAGCGTCCGAGATGGTCAGAAGCCCCCACAGACATGCATCAGAGATGGTCAGGAGCCCCTGCAGACACCAAAAGAGATGGACCAGAAGGAAGAGGCTTTGGGAGAAGATAAAGTCCCCATGGAAGTTGACACAGGTAAGTTACATGGGTGCCAGGAGGACTTGCTTCCCTGGGCCATTCCTGTCCCATCACTCTCAGGAGAGAGAGGTCTAACAGTGCCTGTGGGAGAGGGCATGGCAGGTCACGGTGCTTAAGAGGAGCATCACCAGTGAAAAGCAGAAGCCTTGGGGTATGTTGGCAAGGTGCTGCCAGGGAAACTGGAATGCATTCAAGGGCCTGAACCCAAGGCAATGTGGGAATACTACCTGTAGAGTTGGTGGGGAGGGTCTAGGAGGGATGAGGTTGCCCTGCAGAGGTGACAGCACGCAGCACCTTGGTGACTTTCCTCCCAGCCATCCCTCTGCTTTTGGTCCTTGTGTGTGGCTTCACTCCGGGTCCTTCTAACACCTCACATGCTTTCCATAGAACCATAGAATCACTTAGGTTGGAAAAGACCTTTAAGATCATCAAGTCCAACTATAAACCTAACACTGCCAGATCCACCACTAAACCATGTCCCTAAGTGCCACGTCTACTCGTCTTTTAAATACCTCCAGGGATGGTCACTCACCCACTTCCCTGGGCACCCTGTTCCAGTGCTTGAGAACCCTTTCAGTGTAGAAATTTTTCCTAATAACCAATCTAAACCTCCCCTGGTGCAACATGTCATGGCTTCTCGTGCCACTGCTTTCTCTGGCTCTTCTCCACACTCGCAACACATCTCCGGTCAGCATCACACCAAAGCAGAAAGATGTGAGCTCTCCACAGGTGTTAAAAATTGCTCTTCTCTGCAAACAGAACTCCCCATCCTTGTGATGAATGTCATGTCCCTGAGTGCACAAAAAGGGCAGCGGCGCAGGGAAGATCAGCCTGAGACAGAGATGGAAGAGGACCCGGCTGAGTCCAACACTGGTGAGTAACCCTGTGCGGGGGAGACATGGGGCCCTGCAGGCAGGAAGCAGCTCCAAGCTCACTTGAACCAGGGAGGGAGAAGAAAGTTTCAGGCCTCTCTTATCACCGAGCAAGGGAGGGGTCTGGTGCTGGGCGTTTCAGCCCTATCATCTCTGTGGAAAGAACAACAGTCCAGCTGGTGTTCCTGCTATCAGAAACTGGGGCAGAGCTGGTCATAGTAGCATGCTTCCTCCAGCTGTGCTGCATTATGGTAGAGCTGGCCTTGAGCTCAGGTGGCCTAATGCTTCCCGTGGCATGGCCCTCTTTGTGCCACAAGCAGGGAGTGTAGGAAGTGGGGGCAGCCATCTGCAGATACCCTCTGTTCTGGTCCTGAAGCTTTGCCAAGCTAACGCGCAGAGCTTTCCTTTTCCAGGGACCCAGAGCCCGTTTCTGGGACTGGTGGGCAGAGTTAAATGGCACTGGTTGTGGGCGTGGCTTATGCGAGCTGAATGGCCTGGCTGCAGGGGGAGTGTGGAGAGTTCGCCCCACAACCCTCTGCACTGGAGCCGGTTTGCCTGCAACATTTGGCGTTTGCTGGCAGTCCCAAGCTTGACAGAAGTGAAGAGCCTGAAGTACTGCAGGCTGTTGCTCTTCAATGATCTTTTTTCCTGCTGCGTCATTGGTGTCACAGTTTTAGAGGTGGATCCCTTTGCTCCACCGGCCCCGATGGCACTGCAGCAGACCACAGCCTGGCTCTTCCTGGGAGCAAGAGCTCTGCACCCCGAGACCACGCTGGGTTGCTCAGGGTGTGTGGACAGGACGCTGTGGTGGCACCTGCACCTTTCCAAACTGCGTTCTCAGATTTGTTGGTAGCTCCTTTATTGCTAAAAGCCTGCTCAGTGCTTTGGGACTTAACCACAACCTGGGTTTGTCCTGGGAGTGTGAATGACCAATCCCCATGTTGCTCTGTTTCAGAGGAAGGCTCTTTAACGGAAAATGAAAGGGCATGTGAAGGGACTTCTCTTGAAAACATCAAAATTAAGGAAGAGGAGCCTGAAGCATTGCAAGAGGTTTCTGCACCCTCTCCCAGCCCAGAGATCCAGAAGTGCCCCAAAAGTGAGCCAGCCAAGGCCAAGAGCAAGAAGAAGCCAAGCAGATGTGCGAGCAGCAGCCTCCTGATGGGCAACTGTCGGCGTGGCTATGTGCGTGAGTGGTCGCATCCCTGCACCGAGTGCGGGAAACGTTTCCGTCTGAAAATAAACCTCATCATCCACCAGCGGAGCCATGCCCAAGAGGGGCCCTACGAATGCACAATGTGTGAGATCAGCTTTGCGGACAAACGCCACCTGGACCTTCACCAGAGCATCCACATAAAAGACAGGGCCTTTGGGGCCAAGGTCTGGGGGAACGTCCACCCAGAGCTGAGGATCCGGCCGAGGAGGAAGTTCTGCGGGGCTTTGTGCGGAGGTGCCCACAGCCTGGGCAACGGGACGTATGCTGGGGGTCCCTGGCTGGGCCAGGGCAAGGAGGAGCTAGACAGAGGGAGCCCTAAGTCTCGTAGGAAGTCTGTGCTGAAATGCAGTCTTTGTAAAAAGATTTTCTCTTGCACCTTTTCCCTTCGGCGGCACTTGCAGACCCACTCGCAGGAAAGGCCGTATTGCTGCACCGCCTGCAAGAAATGCTTCACCCGTAGAACTCACCTCTTGCGCCACGAGAAAATACACGACCGCCAGAAAGCCCTGGCTGCACTCCAACAGCCCGTGACCGTCATGCCAGCACCCAAGCAGCCCCAGCCACAAGGAGCCCCAGAGACACCCACAGGTGGGAGCGCTCCTCACTCACCAGCCCAGGCATCCGAGAGAAACGTTAGCCCTGTGGCCACCGCAGCCAAAGCAGTTCCAGCAAATGAGCTCCTGATCGGTCCTGCAGAACTCGGACCGCCAGACAAGAACTGCCACATCCTCGGCTGGGGTGGGAGAGCTGTCCAGCCTGTGGTTAGACTAGGAAACAGGGCAGCGGTTTCAGGGGTGACGGAGAAATGACAACAGGAGAAATCCAAACTGCTTGTGGCCCTGGAGAGAAACTGTGTGAGCGTTAATTTTGCACATGGTGGGGCACTGGGGTTGTGAACCATCTGTCCACTGGATTTTAGGAGCTTTCCTGAATTGCAGAAGGAAACAAAAGCTTGGATACCACCATAGAGAGCAAATTACAGAAGCCTCCAGTGACCCAAAATGCTTTACCATTCCTCAGACTCTCGTGTCTGCTGGCTATTGCATGAAATTTTCCCAAGCTGACCTTCCAGCAGCTGAGCTCACCTATTGATGCTGGAGCTGACCCCTCACATTTGGAAATAAAATTACACGGTGAAGAGGACAGAGGGAACGCAATCAAGCTGGCAAGCCAGGCAGCCTTCCCAAGGAGCTCTTCACTTCACTGACGAAGTTTCTTGACCAAGACGCCAGATGAAGAGAGTATGGCATCTCCGAGACCCTGGCTATCGTGTCCTGGCCATGCTTGTCTAATAACCCACCCTGGTGAGGAAATCTGCTAACCCCTCAATCAGGTCGGGAACATCTGGGCGTTGCATTGGAAGATCCATAGAACAAATCAAACCACAATATTTTCTGCTTGCGAGGGTGCTGCAGATGTTTCTGAGGTCCCAGCAGCACTCCTTCCTTCAACGAAGCCAGCCCGTGAGAGCCAGAAACACCCACGAGAGTTAATTCCCTCAGGACCAGCCTGCACAGATGGAGAGTCACTTTAGAAATATTTCACGGGTAAGATTACTCCTGCACTGCAGCAGCAGTCCATGCGAGGACCCATCCATCCTTGGGTCAGGCTCAGGCGTGTTGGCTGCCACATGCTGACACTGGTTCTTGCACGGGAGCAGCCCCTCCATTCGGCCCTGCTGCAGAAGGAAGTTCCCACTCTCCAAACTGCAGGTCGTCTCCTTTAGTCATGTGCAAAATCCCACCACAACTAATCCTATGGAAGACTAGTTCTGCTAGCTACCTCAAACGTCTTGTGGAGTGAGACCTGCCCGGAGGCAGAGGAGCAACTGGAGCCCAGTAAGCAATGAAAGCCAGGCCAGGTGTGGCTCTGGTGTCCCCAGGAATCACTTGAACCGCACATGTCCACAGCCAGAGCCCTGCATGCATCACGTGCACTGCTGGGAAGCACAAATCATGTACCAAGAGAAGAAATCGGTCCTGGTGACATCACTGTGCAGACCAAACGGAGAAGCTGTTAAGACTCTTGAGTTTAGTTTTCTGGATTTTTTTTTTCATTGAGTTGTTTAATGTAATTATTTGACATCACAAAGTCTTTGTCCTTCTCCAGGCAGGGAACATGGGGAACCAGTTTGTTTATCACAATTTTCATTCCTGGCCACTCACAAGGTCTGATGGGCTGCAGAGGTGCTGCTGTGGGCAGTGTGCTTTGGGCACCAAGGAAATGCCCGTGCCACATCCTGGTGTAATCCTTGGTGCCAAGCGGTGCCCAGCCACCTCTGTGCCCCGCAGGAGGGACAGCAGTGTCAGAGCTGCTCCTTGGGGACACACACAATGTCCCATTGCTTCTCTGGGCCAGTTTCTCACTCAATTCCTGTCCCCTGGGATTGTAGAGTATGCCTGGACTGTAGTCTTAGCCATGAGGGGGTGACGGTGGCAGAGAGGTTGGTCCCGTGTCCCCAAAGGGATGGCATTGCCTGCTGCTAAGCCCTGTAGGATACAGGGGTGGTTGATGCCTTATGGTCACACGGTGATGGTGCATCTGGTAGTGAGCTGTGCTCCGGCACAGCACAGTGGTGCGGGCTCTAGTGACCGAGCTGGTTATCCCTGCCCCGGTAGAGATCCCAGTAACCCCCAGTTGATCCCAGTGACACGGGATGAGTCAGTGGGCATGATGGTATTGCTGGTGGGCAGTACCTCCAAGGCCAGTGTGGAGGGGCCAACTGCCCCAGCCAGGGCATTTCTTCTGAAGCTGTTGTAACTGGGACCAGCGTTTCCTATGAAATCCCAGATCCCTTTCTCAGGCTATGGAATCAATAAAGTATTTGTCTGTACTTCTGCCTGCTTGGGGGGGCTGAGCTGGCACCCTCACGCACTGCTCGTGACTGAGTGATTGGCCCGGGCAGAGTGAGGCAAAGAGCAGCTCCAGCCTGGGGGCCCCACGGGGGGGTCATTGCTGGCAGCTCCGTCAGCCCCTTCTGTGCAGTGGCTGGCCAAGATCCTGGGGAACATCCCAAGGGTGAATGTGTGGGGAAGCATAGGACTGTCATCTACCATTGCACCTGAGAGGGCAGTGATGGCTAGGGGAGCCCCAAGAACGGGGCTGTGCCTGGGGCAGCCTCTGGGAGAGCCTGGGCCCAGCCTCTGTGCTCCCTCCCGTCACTCTGAGGAGCCCCCAAGCCACCTCTGTGGCCGCACAGGGCCATGCAGGGGGATGCTGTGGCCCTTCGCTGCCATCCTGGGCCTCGCTGGACACCCCCCAGTATGTCCCAGTCCCTTGCGCAAGGTCCAGCACCCTGGTGCGTGCCCCAGGGCTGGGCAGAGGGGCAGGATTCTCCCCGGCCCTGGCAGCCACAGCACTCTGCCCAGGGCAACGCAGGCTGCCCTGCCGGGTGCCCTGCCTGCACTTGACATGGCCGCCGAAGCCACTGGGGGTGCCCTCAGTGGGTATGGCCACCATGACCTCAGCCCGTGGCAGCGGCCGTGCTGTGTGAGGGTGGAGGTGCAGGTAGGGATGTCCCCGGGGTGTTGTCACCCACCACTGTCCCCAGCGTGTCCCCTGGGATTGTCACACATGCACCCCAGGCCAGGGACTCCCCTGGCCAAAGCAAGGGGATGCAAGCGCTGCCTGCACCCTGGCATGCCACTGCCTGCGAGTGCCCAGGGCTGGGGCGGTTCCACTGGGGACTCAGGCTGCTGAGCCCCAGAGAGCCATGCTGGGTGCTCCCCCCACAGGGACGAACATGGGCGCAGTGGGCTGAGCCCTGGGGACACCCCAACCACAGGGCCTGACACTGCCTCGTGCCAACCCACCGTGGCAGTTGCCACACGGGGACCGTGGCCAGGAAGGTTGAGCTGTCTGCAGGCAGGAGGATGAGTGGCCAAGGGGACCGGGGCAAGGCAGGCAGCGTAGTGGCCCTGAGTGCCACAGGCAGGGCTGCAGGCAGGAAGGAGGCATCACTCTGTCCTGCCAACACACCCTCAGCACTGCTGGGGAGTCCCATGGGCCCCAGATCCCACAGAGTGGGGCTGTGATTGGCAGCTCCACATTCCCGTGCAGCGGCTCGTACATTCCTATGAGGCAGCTCCGCATTCCTCCCCTCATGGCCCAGTCCTCCTCCCCAGGACTGGCAGGCAGCCCAGGGCCGTCACAGTCAGGCTCCTGCTTTGCGTTAATTGCAAGAACTCATCCCAAGGGTGCCTGATGCCAGCCGGGCCGCACAGGGCTGGGGCAAGTTGCTGGGCTCTTCCCCCCAGCCCCTGCCCAGAGCAAAGGGCCTCACGCCGTCGCAGGCGATGGGAAGCAGTGGGTGACGGTGGGGACACGGGGCAGTTGCCCGTGGCGTGCCGAGCACAAGCTGAATGCCTGACTGCACCCACAGGAGAGGTGTACATTATAGCTCACCGGGCTGCATACCCACGGCTCCCTTTGCCGGGTGGAGGCTACACGGTGCTAGCCGCCTGAGCCTGCCTCTTGCCGACACCCCAGAGTGCAACAGGAGACCACATCAGTGCAGTCTTTTATCCAAGTCTCTTCCCGGCTCGTCCGATGACCCTGACTGCTGCCCAGCCACAACAGCCCCTACCTGGGCCACCGAATGCCCCCACGCCATCGCCACGCTGGTAGTCTTTAAATAACCCTGAGTTCGACCGCGCCGCGGTACCCGACACAGCTGCTCCTTAGCCAAATTCCCCTTCCACAGGGCAGCAGCAAAACCCAGGTTGGCTCTGGCCACCAAACCTCCTCCGCTGCCTCTTGGGCTAGTCTCTTCACACTCTGCACGTTTCCCTGCCTGCACAGCACATCAGCCTGCCTCCATCCTCCTCCTCCTGGAGACCCAGGCAGTGCAGAGCCCCATGGCAGTGCAGAGTGCGCCACGGTGGTGCCACGAGCCCCACAGCACTGCGGACAGCCCCGCGGCGGTGCGACACCAGCTGCCTGGTGTGTCCCCTCGTCGCAGGCTGCTGCACTTCCACGGAACAGCCTGGAGAAACTGCCCCTTCCCTTCTCCAGCCCTCACGCTACCGATTATCCTGGGTCAAAGCCTTGCAGGGGCTGGTCTCCAGCTCCCGGTCATGGTTTGGCAAGCTGACGGCAGGAGAGCTGGCAATGGCGTGGACCTTCTGGTGGTGATTCAGAGACTGCCGGTGCCGGAAACTCTTGCTGCAGCCGTTGCACTGGAAGGGCCGCTGCTGGGTGTGCCGGCGCTGGTGCTCCTCCAGCGACGCTTTCTGGGGGAAACTCTCCGTGCATTCGATGCAGCGGTAGAGCCGCTCCCCGGCGGCGCTGGCCCGCGCAGGCCGGCCTGCCCACCCACCCCGCAGCGGCACCCCGTGGATGCGCTGGTGCTTCTGGAGGTGGTGCTTCTGGATGAAGCCCTTGCCGCAGGCAGAGCAGCGATAGGGACGCTCCCCGGTGTGGATGCGGTAGTGCTTGTTGAGGTTGGACTTCTCATTGAAGCTCTTCCCGCAGGCAGGGCACTGGAAGGGACGCTCGCCCGTGTGCAGGCGCTGGTGCCGCAGCAGTGCGGCATGGTGGGCCAGGCTCTTCCCACAGGCTGTGCAGATGAAGGAGCCATTGCTTTTCCTCGCCTGGCTCTGCTGCCGCGCCAACAGGTTGCGCTTCAGCCGGACGCTCTTCCAGCCCAGCGGGAGCGAGCGGGGCTCTTCCCCTGCGGCGCAGGGACGATGCTCCTCCAAGCTGGGCTGTGACGAGGCCACCTCTGCGGTGGTGTCTTCTCCCAGCGGCATTCCCTGGGGCAGGGCGAACGGCTGGTCAGTCCCCACGCCGAGCACATGCTCTGTTGGGAAGGGCAAGCCCGGGGCAGGGTGAGCTTCCACCGGCACCACCACGGGCTTAAATTCAGGCTGGGCGGTCCCGTGTTTGCAAAACTCCCCTAAGCCCTCTGCTGCTGCCTTCTGCTCGTCCAAGCCAGTGTGGCTCTCCCAGGGCACTGGCTGCTCCTGGCTCAGGGGAACCTCCTCTTCCAATCTCACTGAGGGTGCCTGCGGCAGAGCCAGGATTTCAGATCCTTCCTCCTGGGGCTGCTGCTCTTCTGTCTTGATCACGATCTTCTCACCTGCCGAGAGACAGCAATTCATTCCCGGCAAGGGAAGCTCTCCCGTGCCCGCAGCCCCAGTGCAGGCACGGGAGCCGAGCTTCCCCTGCAGCACATTGGTGAGACGAATCAGCAAATGCGCCGTTAGAAAGAGAGCAGGAAGGTTTTACTGAGAATGAAAAGGGAGAAGGACACAGGAGGTGGAGGGGGCATTGGCATCTCTTGGGGGTTACCCGGATCTCTTGTTGGACCTCAGGGACATTTGATGGACTGACAGTGCAATACTCATAAAAAAACCAAAACAGAGGAAACGTGAAGGCAAAGTTGAGGTGCAGAGTCCTCTGTCCTGGAAGGAACTTCGTCAGGAATGGCAGAGTTTAGGTGGGTGAATCTGGGGAAAAGGATCAAAGCAAAACCTTCCAGGAGCAGGAGGGAGTGTCTGTCTGCAGGTGTACAGCTGCACAGCCACCCTCGCTCTAAGCCTTGCCCCAGGTCTCCCTATTTTCCACTCTTTATGGCAAGGGGGCTCTTCTGGGCTTAAAAGACTTGGTCTTAAAAGTTTTAAGGAGCCCCCAATCACATGGCTTAAATTCCTGACAGCTTCTGACCCCCTGCAAGACCGGAAACGCTCCCTGCAGGGACATGATCGGCTCGGCTGGCCCTGTCTCCAGCAGGAGCGGCAGAGGCACTGCTGTGGGCAGGCTCCAACCCCCCTTGCTTTGTGGGCAGGCAGCAGCAGTGTGCGGGCAGCAGCAGAGCAGCGCAGCGGGCATAGACCCTGCCCAGCCCAGGCACGTCGCTAGTGCTCGTTCTCAGCCTTCGCTGCCAAGCAGGTGCTGTGACTCACCGCCGCCAAGGTGCCCCAGCACAGCTCCCTTCTCCGGCAGCCCATGGGTCCTCGTACCCAAATCCTCCCCATCATTGGCCAGTGGCAGCAGAGCGGGTTTGGAGCTGGCATCCCCAGGCCCTGGGAAGGAAGAAGTGGCGGTACGAACTGCTGACGCTGGGGACCACCACCAGCTCCCCTCGATAAAGGGCTGCTCTCGCACAGCGGGAGCTGTGGGGCACCCAGAGGGGTCCCGGGCTCCCAAAGCAGAAGCTCAGGTTTCCCAGGACTGTCTGAGCAAGCAGGCTGGTGTCAGCCAAAGCAGGCAAATGACTTCAGTTGCCCCAAGAAGAAGTGACAGCTGGGCACTCAGCCTTTAAAATTTCAGCCAAAAATAATTAGTGCTAAAATTTAGGACTGTCTGCAGCAAATCCCTACAGGGTGGTATACATACGGCCCGTGTCCTGGCAAAAAATGGTGCAGGAATGCAGGTTGCAGACACAGTGTGGGCATGTCACTGTCCTGACTGCACAGGGAGGACTCTTCTCTGCTCCCGCAGACACTGTGCTGAGTCCCGGGACGCCAGTGGATGCCTGCTCCTCCTGCAGTGCTCCTGCTCACGGGGGCAGAGCCTCACAGGGCAAGTCAGGGCTGACAGAAGGCCAAATCCTGGCAGTGTCTGAGTTCCCCCACTGACAGCACTGCTGTGTTGGCAAGACGAGGTGTTCTTTGGATGCACAGGGTGAGCATGAAGCACCGTTGTCACCCACCAAGGGGCACCAAACCTTAAACGTGTAAAGGCATCACCTCTCACTACCTGTTCTCCTCCAAACACCCAAACAACACAGCAGCCTACAAGCAGTCGTAAGCTGGATTCAGCCCAGGGGATGATAATGTGTCTGACACGTGAGTAGAGACTGATCCTCACCCAGAGAGACCACAGCCTCGTAATTCCCCTTCATCATGATCCTGCAGAGCTCCTTCTGCCGGCTGTCCAAGCTCCCCCACTCCTGCTCCGGCAAACTGGCCGCGTCATCCTCGTATGCCGCTGGCACCTGAAACCACAGGAGGCACCGCCTTGGCACTTCCCTACCTCGTCCAACCCGCCCCAGTCCCCACCTCTCCCCCCAGAAAGCAGACTGTGGGGTAAGGCAGTGTGGGTCCAGAGCTTCTATGGAAAGGAGCCATGTCCCAGCCTGAACCCAGGGAACAATTTCAAGGTGGCAGAGCGAGGCTCAGTTGTTTCCCCACACACACAACCAGGACAGGTTCACAAGCACCTCTCGTTCCCTTGATCCACACCAGCAGCCTGAAGCAGCCAGGTGAGCAGTAATCCCCTCACGCAGGAGCAGGACGGGTGGGAAGTCACCGTCCCACCGGTGAGGTGACCAGTGGGACCCAATGAGGCTGAAAATGCTCAGGGGGCTTGTGCTCTGCTCCCCCTCTTCACTGGGGACAGGAAGGAGTGGGCAGTCTCTGACTGCTGCCTTGGTGTGCTGGCTCTCAAGGTAGAGCACTGGAGGGGGCACATCCATGCTGCTCTGCGCAGCTCCCCACAAGAGCCAAAGCCACACCTCACCGGCCGCACTGTCGCCTGAGGCGCATCTCCACTACCTTGGGCGTGTCACCATTACCCAGGGCTCATCTGCATCACCTTGGGCACATCCCTGTTAGCTGGGGCTTGTCCCTCTTTGTCACCGTGGGCACGTCCCCGTTAGCTGGGGCTCGTCCCCGTCACCGTGGGCACGTCCCCGTTGTGTGGGCCCGTTACCTTGGGCTCGTCCCCGCCGGGGCCTGGGCCGGGCCTGGGTGCCCAGCGGCTCTGGTGCTGGAGCTGGCGCTCGACGTGCTCCAGCCGCCGCGTGTTCTCCTGCACCAGGGCGGCCAGGGCAGCCCACTTGCGCTCCAGCCGACTGCCGAAATCCAGCACCGCTTTCTCCAGCCCCGTCACCTTCTTCTCGGCCGTCTCCGCTCTCCCCTCCAGGCTCAGCAACCTCAGGGCCTGCGACTCCACCTTCCTCTCCACCGCCTGCACCGCCGCCACCACCGTCCACAGCGAGATCTCGGGCACCGCCGCTGCCTTGTCCCCCTCGGGGCCGGGCCCGTGGCCAGGGAGGGGGCCGTGGCCGTGGGGCTGCGGCGGGAGCGGCTGCCAGGCCTCGGGCCCCCACTCGGGCTCCTGTCTCGGGGGAGGAGAGGAACGATGAGGGGCTGCCCCCGCTCTCTGCGACCGGTGAGACCGCGGCACCGCTTCCCCTCCCGCCCCTCACAGCGCCTCAGGGCCCGCCCGGCCGGGCCCACCGACCCCAGCACCGGGGGCTGACACCGAGGCTCGCCGGCAGCGGGGCGGGGTGGGGTGTGTGTGGGGGGGTATCGCTCCCCCCCGCCCGGTGCCCGCGGTGGCGGTGGGGGTCGAGGGGAACCGCCGCCCCCCCCCCCCCCCCCCCCCGCCCGCCCCGTACCTGAGCGGGGCCCCAGCGGGCCATGGCCGCTCGCGCTGCCGCCGCCGCCGCGCCACAGCGCCCCCTGGCGGCCCGCCAGCAGCACCGCCCCGCGCCCGCCCCAACTCCCCCCCCACCACCACCCCGCCCGCCTCCGGTGCCCGGACGGACACGGACACGGACACGGACACGGACACACCGCCGCTCCCGCCCGTTCGACCAGCCCGCGAACTCCCACCCAACGCCCGGTGCTCCTCCGGCCTCGCTCCCCACCGCATCCCCCCACCAGCATTCCCGGTACCCCCCACCACCCCCGCGCAGCGCTCGCCGGGGACGGCCAGGCACGGCAGGGTGCCCCCCCCACCTCCCCCGGAGCCAGAAGCAGCCACGTTCAGCCATGGGAAGCATCCTTATTTCTACAGCATCTTATTGGCGCGCTCTCCAGAAAAGGGACGAGTCCTCCGCCGCAGCAGCACCCGCTCCCGGTGTCCCACCCGTCCCACCGGGGCTTCGAGAACAAGGAGCGACCCGCACACCGAGGGTCTGCACGGGCAGGGCTGGGAGCCCACCGTCCCCGCAGCAGGGCGGGAAAAACTGGGCGCCGCCGCCCGTGTTCCAGCCTTCATCGGACTCGCTCGCATCCACAGTCAAAGAGGGAGAGGAGGAGAAGGTCCAACAGCAGTCTCCTGTCCCCGGGAAGGACACCTCCCGGCTTCCCACCCCCTCTTCTGCTACGCTTCCCGCTTCACACCTCTGCGTCCGTGCCTAAATGTGTGCCGGCGGCACGGGCAGCTGGTCCCCGCAGGGGTACGGCCTCCCCTGCCGCATGTGGATCCTCTGGTGCACGATCAGGTGGTTGTGCCGCTTGAAAGTCTTCTGGCACACGCCGCACTGGTAGGGCCGCTCGCCCGTGTGGGACCGGTGGTAGCGGACAAACTCAGAAACCCACGCGAAGCTCCTGTTGCAGCAGGGACAGAGGATGAGTTGGTGGCTAGTGTGTTGTCGCTGGTGCAGGATCAGAAAGCTTTGGCTGGAGAACCTCTCCATGCATTCGTTGCATGTATACATCATTTTCCCAGGTGACAGCGGGTATCTCTTGGGGCTGGGCTTCCCCCACACCGTGCCGTGGTCCCTGCTCGGGCGTCGGGGCTGGGAGGCAGGGCACGGGGCCCGGCTGGAGCACTCCTCCGCCTCCAAGGACTGGCAGAACCCCTTGGCCGCCCGCGCCTGTAGGTGATGCTGGATTTTCTTCTTGGACATGAAGTTGCGGTTGCAGTGCACGCAGATGTAGGGCACCCAGTTGCTGTGGCTCCGCTGGTGGATGATGAGGTTGATCTTCAGCAGAAAGTTTTTCCTGCACACGGGGCAGGAGTAGAATTTCTCCCGGGTGGAATTTCGCTGGCAGGCCGCAGTCCGGCCAGTGCAGGAGCCGTCCATGGCCTCTCCCGGGGCGGCGACCGCGCAGCTGGGATCTGCCTGTGCCGTCGCTCTGCAGACATCTGGTATCGCCTTCTTACCCGGTTCTTTGGGAATGTCTGCTGCCAGACCTTGGCCACCATTCCCTGAATCTCTCACGTCCCCCTCTTCCAGGGGCATTTCAGGCACTGCCAGCTTCTCCGCAGCAACCTCCTCCTGTGGTACCTCCACTGGGATCCCCACCTCGGCATCTGCTGGGAATTTTTCAGAACCCAAACATCACTCTTCCACGTGGTTTTGAGGACAAGGCATAAAGAGCAAAGGGCTTTCCTTTCACGCCCCCCTCGCCTCCCACACCCTCCCCAGCCAGCAGGCAGCACAAATCTCAGCCCACTCTCCTCTTACAGCTCAATGTCTTCACACCTGCACAAAGGCCGGGCACAGCTACAGCTCATCCCTGCAGACACCCCAAGGGTGGTTTGAGATGACAAACATCACCTAGGTAGGATGGGGGGGTCTAATAGAAACATCGGGGCTCGTCCTTAGAAGCAAATCAACTGGGTGGGCTGGTTCACACCGTGCCATGCCTCATCCTTTACGGTTTCAAGGCTGGCAACAGGATTTACTGCCAGAACCCTTTCTTGGCCTGTCTGAATCATGTAAAATCCTGTCTTGAAAGCCCCAGGCCCAGAAAGAGCCCTGTGCAAACTTCCTGCTGCCCTCTGAGCATGCCAGCGGCTCCTCGAGGCTGCCAGCCCCACCAAGGAGGGATGAAGGGCTCTGTCCCAGTACCTGCTGTGGGAGGACGCAATGGAGACCGGTTCAGATTCACCGCTTCATGACAGCACGTGGAGAGAGGGCAGGAAGGGGACGGGGTTGGCTGGCCGAGATCTGCTGGGACAGCGGTGGCTTCATGAGGGACGTGTGCTGTGAAGGCAAGAGGAGCGATGATGATGCTGGGTGAGATACAGCCAGGCAGGGGCCTGAGATCCCTCGCATCAGCTGGGTTTGCCAGCCACTCACAGGCACTGCAGTTTGCTGTGACCGCCAGGCTCCTGCTTTCCTCCAGGTCCATACAGTTCCCCTTGCAAGGCTCCTTTGTCGTCATCTCCAGCAGACCATTGTTGCTTGCGCAGCTCGGGCAGTTTGGCTCTGGGGAGGAGAAGGGCACTTGGCTTTACCGGCAGCCAGCTGGGAACTCAGAGGAGCAAGCGCAGGGGTGGGGGTGCCCCCTCCCAGACCTGCAGGGGATCAGGATCTTTGCAGCAGCATGCAGCAGCTGCTGGGTCAGGGGAGGGTGACCAGGCTATCGATGTGTCCCAGCACGTTCCCTGTGTCCTCTCCCAGCACAGACTGTCTATAGCCATCACAGGAGACACCTCAGTCCCTGTGGCTGAGGGCAGGGACCGCAATCGTCCCGGTAAGCGGCCAGGAGCCAGAATCCTGGCACAGAAGAAACCCAGTGTCACACACCTATGGCTGGCTGCAGAGATATGTTTGCTTCTTCCAGGTCTGACTCCGCCGGTGTGCACAGCTCTTCTGCTCTTTCGATCCGAGATAAGAGTTCAGGTTTGGATAGGGCACAGTCTGTTCAAGAGCAAGACAGACATCAGAGGCAAGATGCCACAGCGTCTCTGAGGGTGCGCCCACAGCCTGTCAGCACAGAGTCAGTCCCAGCCCAGAAAAATTTCATCTCCCACCAGGGCAGGGTCAGTGCCAGCAGCAGGCGGGGAGTTATGGGCAGACAGGGACCAGCAGGCAGCACTTCTAGAGGAGAATATGAAAAGTACCCTCTGGCATGTCTGACAACCCCCCCAGCAACAACTGCAAGAAAACCCATCCTTGCTCCACGGGGGGCGGAATCCCTGCTACAGAAAACCCCCCTTCTCCCAGAAATTCATCTTACAGATAGGAAAATGCTGTGAAGCACGTAAGAGAATTGTAAGGCTCTTGATTGAGTGTTAGAGCGGGTACACCTCCCCGCAGCTCCGCAGCCTGCCTCGCTACCTGTCTCTGCTCCAAACCACTGCGAATCGGTACTGCTGCTCCTCACCAGCCAGGAGCTCAGCCAGCCGGAGCGCGCAGTGGTGGGTGAGGATGAACGGCTGACTCGCCCCGCTGCGACAAGAGGCACTGCCAGGGGAAGGCGGGAGTTTCCTGCCCTGCTCTGGGATTACGCTCGCCCCTCAACTCCTTCCTCAGCACTTTTGCTCTGGCTCCTCAGGCTGTGCTTGCAGGGGACTCCCATGGCATGAGGGGGTGGCCCTGGCAGGGAAGTCCAGGGCCCCACTCCATCACCTGAGCACCAGAAAGAATTAATTACAAGCACAAGGCTCTGGGTGTGCTAAGCAGGGTGTCATAGCATTGTTTAGGATGGAAAAGACCTTTAAGATTGAGTCCAACTGGACTTTTTGGAAAGCTCATTTCCAGCTGCGAGGGCCACGCATTTGAAAATCAAGCCAGAGGCAGCCCAAGTGCTGCCCCATGAGATCATCTCCCTGGCCTAGCTCTCCCCCTGCAACGAGGGAGCGCGACCAGCCTCGCTTCCCACACCAGGCAAATGGATGGCACATCCACCACACTGACAGGAAACCACATGAGGATCTAGAGAGATGTGGAAGCTGGAATTTCTGTGATGAAAAGAGGGAATTTCTGTGATGACAGCCCAGGGAGCAGAGCGTACCTGTTCTCCAAGAGGAGAAGACACTGAGCACTTACTACCCCTCCTGCGTGTACCTGCCAACCTCTGACCTGCCAGAGAGAAGGGACAGGGAATCGAGTGGATCATCTGAGGGCTGGAGATCCCAGTGAAACGCAAAGAGGCAGAAAAGTAACCCTGAGAGAGCTCCCTGGGCAGCGACGGCAACTGCCAAACCAGTACAAACAGAGCCTACACAGGGACACCAGCATCTCGTAGTTGCCTTCCATCACAGTCCTGTACAGCTCCTTCTGCCCATCGTCCAGGCTTGCCCACTCCTGCCTGCTGAAGTGCACCGCGATGTCCTCGAAAGTCACCGGCTCCTGGGAGCACAGGGGCTGGGCTGTAGGAGGGGGCAGCTCCCCCTCAAACAGCTCCCAACCCCTCAGACACTGCCCCCCCGGCCCAAAGCAGCCCCCCAGAAGGAGTCCCACATGCTCGCTCCCAGGCCCCACAAAGCCCACCCCAACCAGCTCCCGGCCCCCCAGCAACCCCACAAGCAGCCCACTGGATTCACCCACAGCCTCCTAAAAGCCACCTCAGCTCCCCCCAAACAGCTCCCAGCCCTTCAGCGGCCCCCTAAGCGACCCCCAAGCTCCCCCTCGGCCCCCTCAACTTCCCAACAGCCCCCTAAGCGGCCCCACAGGCTCAGCCCCAGCCCCCCCCCCCCCCAGCCCCACAATGACCCCAGCAGTGACCCCCCAGGCCCACTTCCAGCCCCCTAAGCGGCCCCCCCCATGACCGGCCCCCAGTCACCCTTCAGCCCCACAACGGCTCCACAAGCGACTCCCCCTCACCTCCTCCAGGCTCACCCCTTGCTCCCCACAAGCGATTCCCCAGGCTCAGCCCCGCACCTCCCCGCCTCCGCCCCGGCCCCCGGCCCCGGGTCCGGTCCGTACCACCGGGAGCAGCAGCGTCCAGGGGGGCCAGTCCCTCAGGGCCGCCTCCGCCCGTTCCAGCCGCCGCTCCAGCGCCTCGAGGCGGGCGTTCAGCTCCGCCATGGCCCCCGCCGCGGCCGCGGGGGAACGGGCAGGGCCAGGGCGGCCCGCGCCGCCGCCGCCGGCCCGCCCTCCCGCCGGCGGGACGCAGCGCCCCCTGCCGGCCGGGCGCCACCGCGCCGGTGCCGGGTTGGGGTGGCGGGTGACCGGTGTCGGCAGCCGCCGCCCGGTGTCACGACTGGGGAGAACTTCGGAGGATTTCCTCCCAGCTGGCTGCCCCTCTTCGATCAGCCGTTTCTCGGTGACTGACAGCCGTCCATCGCTCCCGCCGCCCGGCGCGGCGCGGCGGGCCGCCGGCCGACCGGGGGCGCTGTGGCCGGCGGCGGAGGCGGCGGAGGCGGCGGCGGGAGCGGCGCCCCCTGGCGGGAAGGTAAAGCCGCGCCACCCACTACGGCTCAGCGGGAGGTTCTGGACGCTGCGCGGGAGATCCGGAGCGGCGGCGGCGGCGGCTACGCGGCGGTGAGGGGTCCGGGGCCGCGGAGGAGGAGGAGGAGGAGAGGGCGCCTGGCGGGGAAGGGCCGGGCTCGGCGGGCGCAGACCGGGAGGGGAGGACTGGGACCGGTGTGCTCTGGCCCCGGGCGGGAAGGTGAGGCCGGTCCCGACGTCCCGGGATCGGGACGGAGCGCTCCTGACCCGGTTTCCTCTCGCCATCCCAGCAGCGAGCAGCCCCGGAGAACGCGCGGTAGCGAGCTCGGTGCTGCTTGGCCCCGGGCCTTGTCTCTTCCCGCCGGCGCGGTCGGGCGGAGGAGCGGGAATGGAGTCCCCGTATCCCACGAGCTTCTGCTTCCCCGCGGCTTCCCCGCCGGCACCGGGCAAAAGCCCGAGGCCGAGCGGCACCAGCATCTCGCTGTGGACGGTGGTGGCGGCCGTGCAGGCGGTGGAGCGGAGCGTGGACGCCCACGCCGAGCGGCTGCTCAACCTGGAGCGCCGGACGGCGACCACCGAGAAGAAGTACTTCGACTGCGAGAAAACGGTGGTGGATTTCGGGAACCAGCTGGAGAGCAAACTGGCCGTGCTGGGCACCCTCATCCAGGAGTACGGGCAGCTGCAAAAGCGGCTGGAGAACATGGAGAATCTGCTGAAGAACAAGAATTTCTGGATCCTGCAGCTGCCCCCCGGGGACGAGGTCCCCAAGGTAACAAAAGGCTCGTTAAGGGCTGGGGTCAGGGGGCACGCAGCGGGGGGGGGGGGGCGCGGCGCGGCCGCTCGGGCGAGCTACGTTACGCCTGGCAGCCATCTCCCGTGAGGCCTGAAGCGTTGGGTGAACGGCTTACTTTCCATCGCTTCTGTCGCCTAAGCATCAAGCAGGGAGCGGTGGCTTATGTATATATATGTTTAGGTTCAGTCCTATCTCGCTGCGAAAGGACAGGTTGTTGCATTTTTACGAGAAACGGTAGGTTCTTCCCCACACCGAGGTCCGCAAACTGCCTGCATGATGGGATTGGGCTCTGCGCAGGGGGAGGTAAGAGTACTGTGGAGTTCACACTTTGTTCTCCGGGAATTAGCAGAGCTCATGCAGAGCCGAGTCCTTACTCCCTTTGTGTCACAAGGATGCCCCCAGGCAGGAATTTTTTTTTTTTCCTCCTTTCAGTACTTGATGTGCGGCAGCAGTAATAAATAGAAACAAGGATGTTTCCTGAGGATGTTTCATGGCTCCAGGTTCCAGACCCGGTGCCAAGCGTGTGTCACTTTTGTGATTGTAGGCCCCGGTAGCGTTCGAAAGCAGCGCCGCTTACTTTTCTGCTCAGGAGTGGGAGAACCTGGAGGAATGGCAGAGGGAGCTGTACAAAAACGTGCTCAGAGGGAAGAACGAATCTCTGATCTCTCTGGGTAGGTATCACTGTTTCAATCAGTTATTGGCGCTTCTGGACTAGCTCCATTTTGGGGATGTTTTCCCACACCTGGGAAGCAGATTTGTAGAATCACGGAGAAGTCGGTGCCTGTTGCTGAGGGCAGCGCAGAGCGCAGCACACGTCACATCCAGTCTTGCTGTCTCCCAGTGCTCACTGGGTGTGGGCGCTGGCTGCAGTCACCTCCGTGTCACTGCCTGCTCCCTGCGGTGCCCGGTGCCAGCACAGCCCGCAGGCCCCTTCCCTCGGCCCGCGGGTTTTTTCCCCGCTGGGGTAGGGTTGGCTGCCAGAGGCAGAAGCCGCCATCTCCTGGTGGGCCGTGCAGAGGGCTCCCGGTGCTGCCAAGCGGTGTGTTGTGGCCGATGGAGCTGGTTTTGTGGACACAGCAGGCATTTTGATGCAGCACGGAAGCCTTAATATCTCTCTGTTCCTCAACAGATTATGTGATCTCCAAACCTGACTTCCTGTCCCAGCTTCAGAGAGGAGAAGCGCCCTGCAATGGGGACAAGGCAGCTTCAAGAGAGATTCCAACAGAATCAAGTGCAGGCAAGAGACAAATTACAGCTTTATTCTCAGGCGTAATATTTGCATGTTGTTGTCACCAGACGGAGAATGTCACAAGGTGATAGTCCTGACTTGCTATGAAGGGAACTTCTCACATCTCAGGAGGAGCGGGTTCAGGGGGAGTAACAGCGTTAGAAAAAATTGTAATGGGTTTGATCTTTCTCATTAGCAGAGCCTCTGCTGTTTAGACTTGATGCGAGCAGCCAGGACAGCAGAGAAGGAGCGCAGGAAGTCCTGGAGGGAAGCACAATGCTGGCTGAACCTGGACCTGGTGAGCACTGTTCTGAAAGGGTGTGCTTGGACACAGGGACAGGGAGGACACTCTCCTGAAACAGGGTGTAAAGGAGGAACCACTTCTCTTGCAGGGCAGAGTAAAGCTCCCAGAAGTAGGAATGGGAGACGCTGGAGAGAGGTTCTATGTGAAAGCAGGGTAGCTGGGAGCAAACCTTCTGGGCACAGTGAGGGAAGAGCCAATCAGTGCTGTGATATCCAGTAAAGAAGTTTCCTCTTTACCTTAGCAGACTACAGCATTCCGGACCCCAGCTTTGCAGGCGTTGTGAAGCAAGAGGAAGAGCCATGCGTGGAGGAGGAGGGAGCCACGGAGGGTGCAGAGTTTACCGAGCTCAGTGTGGGTGAGTTCCGAGCAATCCCAGAATGCACTGTGCAGCTGGAGACGTGGGGAGTCCATGACATTCCTGCTGTGGGACAGAGTGTGCTGAGACATGGGGACTGCGGAGAGGCAGGCGGGGCAGTGGGGAAAGAGCAAGAGCCACGCTGACGTTAGGGAAGTGGGCAGAAAGCATATGGACAGTTTTACTAGTAGGAAGATTAAAGTACTGGGTAGACAAAACAGTGCATGTGAGGCGACGGGCATCCCTGAAATAAATCAAACAGAGTACACGGAATCATTAGGAATGAAGTCAAGAACAGTTCTCGAGGTCTTCTTCAAAGACGGTGTTATGTCAAAGTATCTGGGGAACTGAGTGAAGTTCTGCTCACTCAGTCTTGAAAGGAATGTGGCAGTCAGGGATGTGGTCTGGAGCATAACAGCGAGGTGGGAAGCTTCCGTATCGGGAGAGACTGAATGCAGTAGGGCTCCTCAGCCTGAGGAAGGCATGGTGGAGAGGGGAAGACAACACGGGTCTGTGCCTGGGTGAGCTGTTCGCAGCAGGAGCTGAAGGAACAAACCTTTGCTCTTTCTCGCTGCCCAAGATCCAGGGAGCACCCGGTGAAATGAGCAGGCATTTGCTTTAAACCAAGCAGGGCAAACTCTGTCATCGTACCTGTGCAACCTGTAGAACCTACTGCCACAGGGCACAGCAAGGGCTGAAAGCAAAGCGGGCTTAGAAGGGGTTTGGGCAAATTCCCAGATGGAATGTCACCTCCGGCTCCCATCTTGCCGCAGGAAGGCCATCCCCAGCGTTCAGCAAGGCCGTGGCTGATGCAGAGCTCAGCTCTTCCCTCTAGCCCCTGGGCTTCTCAGCCCCTGGCCCAGAACACTCCGCTCCCTTTGTGGGTCCTGTCTCATGTACTCCAGAGTACATCTGCTGCTCTTCTGCTGGAATTTCTTCTGCTTGGTGGCTGCATCCTCAGAAGAGGGAGCTGTGCTCCTGAGCAGTGCCCTGATGGCTACCTGGGGGCCAAGGAGGTCACCGGTGAGCTGGGATGGCTCTGTTATTCCCAATAATAATGTAATATTTACTTGATTATTTGACTGCTCCCACCTCACCAGTCACTTCCTCACCCTCAGTCTGGGTCTCTGTTTTTTCTCCTTGGGCCACATCAGAGGTGTCAGTGCGGCTTGCTCAGTTTTTTGATGGGATTTGCCCTGCTGTGACTAAATCTTAGATGCTTTTTCTCATGCCCTTTGTGTCATGTTGTGACCTCTCTGCTGTCAGTCACTGCACAGCACTAGTGAACCAGGGAGTGACACTCTTCGGACAGGAGGCTGATCCCTGCTTAGATTTTGCCCTCACTCTGTCAGCAACTTTCAAAATGGTTGTCTGTTGGCAGTTTCCATCCTTGACCTTTGGTGGATTTTCTACCAATGGGTCATATTCATACCCAGGTCAACGAAAATTAAATGTTCAGGTAGGAATGAGAGTCAAGAAAAAGTTTGAGACAGGTTTAGCGTGAATAGAAAACCCCAGGCACCTAGCTCAGAGATGAAGAGCAATGAACCCTCAAAGAAAATGTACTCTTACTGCCTCAGTGAGGACTACAGAGGAGGCTTCCTCATTACATATGTTTCCTAAGCAGTAGCAGGCATATCTCGAGTCAAAACCAGCCAGTGTTTGTGTGTGCCCTTTTCTTGAAAGGGCTATACAGGTGGGTCACCACGTCCTGGGAGTGGAGGGAAGGTGGTTCTCGGGGAATGAGCTGGTGCTCTCAGAAGAGTGAGAAATACCAAGTCATTGGTGTGGGGTGGAGGTCCGTGAGGGCGTCCATGAGATCTTAGTGCTTAGGAGAAGAAGACAGCTGGAGGTGATTTTGGAAACCGCTGAACTCTGCTATCTTGGAAGGCAGCACTTCCCTCTGCCCCTGCCCTCACGCCTTCTCACACTCGCTGCTCAGCCAGCTGGAAGGGAAGCATTCCTGTGCTTTTCCCTTGTATTCTCTCTTTCTGTCTTTCAGCTGGCTGTTGTTCTATGAGCACAGCTGCCTTTCACACTCCTTGTGTAAAACAGGCCTGTTTGATTCACGGGTGGTGGGGGAAGGAGGCGGGTGAGATTTCAGAAGTATCTTGTGTCTCACACCGGTGAATGTCCCCTTTGTTGTTCTTGTCAGTTCCAGCAGATGAGGTGATAACCTTCAAAATAGAGCAGCTGGACTCTGAAGAACGCCCCCAAAGCTCAGCGTCCCCTGCAACTTTATCCAGCGAGTCGAAGGAGCTGCTTTTCCAGGGTCCCAGCAAGGTGCTGCCCTTTGGTAGTCAGTACAGCTCTCCTGTGCAGCAGGGAAACCAGAGCATGAGCAGTCTGGTGCCATCCACTCCGGCGGAAGAGGGTCTTGGTGAAAGCAGCGCTGTCACCTCCTATGGGCAAAACTGTCCCAACAAGAGACCTCACTCATGTACTGCATGTGGGAAGGGCTTCTGTCTGAAGAAGATGCTGACAACTCGCCAGGATTGCCACAGCACACAGTGCAGCAATGAGCACGCTGGAGATGAGGAGGGCTTCCTCCCTGAGCAGCACCAGCAGATCCACGTGGAAGACGGCACCCACGTGGAAGACGGGACCCACGTGGAAGATGGGACCCACGTGGTCACAGAGAGATGCAAGCAGAACCAAAATGCAAAAGCCCATGCCAGCATCCCAGCCACAGACAAAGTGCACGACAATCCCAGGTACACAAAAAGCATCAACGACAACGGCAGCTGCAAACCAGCTCAGAGCAGCCACCCGCGGGGGAGGCCTTACAAGTGCAACAAGTGTCAGGAGTGTTTCTCCCAAAAGAAAATCCTCATCATCCACCGGCGTACACACTTGAGCGGGAGCAGAGGGGTCCTTTGGTGCTCATACTGTGGGAAGACCTTCAGCCACCCCTCCAATCTGATCCGGCATCAGAGGATCCACACGGGGGAGAGGCCATACCAATGTAACGAGTGCCTAAAGCGCTTCACCCAGAAGCAGCACCTCCTCCAGCATGAGAAGATCCACCTGCGTGAGAAGAGCTGCGTGGTCACGCAGAGTGCAAGGAAGGCACCGCTACACAGCTTCTAGGCTGCGCAGGCTCACGCAGCCCTACAGCCCCTGGCGGTGTTAGGAGAGGAGAAAAGAGAGTCTCTGCTGCTCAGTGTTAAAGGGTCTCTGACAATTTACCCCAAAGATCTAAGCAAAGTAGAATTAGGATTCACCTTGGCACCAGTGCCCTTTTAGTCGTGGTGGTGATGGTATGCCACAGTACCTCATAGTATGCCCCAAAATCTCTCCAGAATAAAAGTGTTTTGGGCCTCTCCGAGTTTGAGTCAGTTGTTTGAACTGGTTCCAGCAAGGTTGAGTTTTTTGAAGCTTTTCTTCACCTGGAGTTTCCCTGGCTGCTCCCTTTGACAAAATTCTGCTGTTCTCAATTTCACGGGCAAGTTTGAGTTGCACGTTCACAAAAGACTGCTGGCAACGGAATACGTGCACAGGGTGAGGCCTCGCTGACAGCTTGCATGGATGTCCCCTTTGCCAAGGAGGGGCAGCCAGTCAGTTCCCAGCTCTCCCCATGCCTTGGCACAGGCCAAATGACATTTTCATTGCTGCTTCTGCTCAGGAAGCTAGCTGGAATAGGTAGGTTCAGTTCCTTCTCTAGAGCTTGAAATCGGATTTAGTTTGCTGTAAATGACGATGATAGGGCCAAGTTCTGCTTGGAGTTCTTCTGATGTGCACTGGGACACACTCCACTGGAGACTCTGGGTTTGCACTGCAGTAACTGAGGGGAATTTGCTCCATTGTCTGTCACCTCTGAGCACACCCAAAGGAGGTGGCATCACCCGAACCCCTTCTCATACCTCTATGATACTCCCAGTGGAACTGAGTGGGGAAACCACTTGTAAGCCAGAGGTGGGGCACACCTGTACTCCCAGGCTGAAGTGAGCATTCAGAAAACTTTCTGCTGACTGCCTGTACATTAACACTTCTTTTCTTTGTATTTCATCATTGCCTTCCATCTCCCTCTCCTCCTGGTAGCTTGGGGTACAGATAGTTTTTGTTCTTGGGGATCAGCTTTCATCATATCCCAAACCATTACGAAAAAATTCTCAGCATCTGAAATGTGTTTAGCAAATTGCCCAAATACATAGTGCAACTTCAGGGATGGCATTGCTGCTTGACCTGTTTTAAACCTGCTGCTCATTTCCTTCATCACTGATTGGACTTTAGAAACCCGTCTGTTGCTTCCTGGTCCCAAAGTGTCTGCCAAGGGGAGGGTGCAGGTGGCTGGCTCGTCCCCTCAGACACAGAGTTGTTCCTCTGGCTCCAGCTGGCTGCTGTGGCAGATATTTTAGTCTGGAAACTCCTCTAGCCAAGGAGTGAGGTCTCTTTCCAGTTTCATTGTTGCCTGCCCTGCCAGCAGAGCATAAGATGGCAGTGTTCCTGTGCCTGCTTTGGCCCAGCCAGCGAGGCCAGCTCAGGGCTCTGGGCTCTTTAAGCTAATTTGATTCTTGCCCTGAGCAGATCGGGGTGAGCCTGTGTGAACCTCTCTAAACCCATGCTGTGGGAGCTGGCACAGAGCCACACTTGCCAAAGCATCTTCAACTACTGCAGGTGTTTGCCTGGTGATCGACTGTCTGCCACCTTTTCTTGTCCTAGTGTCTGATTTCATGGCTCCTGACATGTCTGAGTAGGTCTGTGTGTGGTGATCCTCCCTCTGTGCACATAACCTTTTTTTTTTCTTCTACAAATAAGGAATCTGTTTTGTCACTTCTTGGTGTTTGGTGGCCACTTGCTACCATAAAGCAGTGAACACGGACTGTTTTTTTCTCCACTGTTTGACGTGCTGAAGGAGAGTCTCTTGGCAGTTAGCATTATGGGGCATTTGATACCCAGACAGGCAGTTTGGGTCTTGTCCAATAAGCAGGTAAATTAATCAGTTCTCCAGTGGTTTCCTACTGACTCCGGTTAAACTGCTTTTTTTTTTTTTTTTTTTTTTTTTTTTTTTTGAGTACTTTTATTACTTAGACTGTGAGCCTTCAAGGCAGGGAACTTGTTTCTATCTGTAAAATGACAGTTAAGTTTGCAGCAGTAGATACTTGATTTTTAATAACAATAACATTAAACTTGAGTGGATTAAAGCTGTGAAGTTCTCAATACTTTTTTTTTTGTCTTTTTTTTTTTAAATCATTTTACCTGCTGGTAAATGGCAGTTTGTAGTATTGTACCTTACTGATGGAGAGAGAAAAGTCTACCTTGAATTGGAAAAAAGAGTGGGTTTTCGTTGTTTTTTCTTTTTTCAATATTGCGGTGGAACTTGAGCAGGAGAATTGTTTTCTGTGTGTCTATCTACAGGACCTGAATGGTAAGAGTATCTAAAAATAGGATGTAAATAAGCTCACTATACAATTCTCATCCTGCAGGCAGATCACATCAATCCTGCCGCCAGCAAAAAGTTTTCAGCAACTGCCACGATGCAGTCATTATCAGTTTAGCCCAGCTGAGTCCAGGAAGAGCAGGATGTATTCTGGGATAAAGATGCTGCCGCATAAAGCAGCAGAGGGGCAATTGTCACTGATTCCTCTGTGACCAGAACGTCCTGAATCTTAGTTAGAATCACTTCGGCAGCACTCCTAGGTTATTCTACAACCAACGAACTGCAGGTGCCTTTTCTGGGCTGTTTCTGTGTCTTACAAAAGAACAACAAGAAACATCAAAGTCCTGCCTTGTTGCCATCTCTCCTCCCTGTTGCACTATTGTCATGTATCTTCTAGTGCTGACCTCCTACCACATCATTATTATTAGACATTTTAAACCTTAGTTAAAGAAAATGAAGAAGCTGCCTGACATCTGCTGTCGTGTTCACATCTGAGAGGTGTCTTTGTAGCTGCAACTGTAAAAGAATTGGCATTTGGATAGTGAAAAGATGGGTGTTTCAGATGTGTGTGAGCTGGGGAGGGTTATGCCATCTCAACAGCACTCTCCTATTTTTGACTGGGAGATTTTATATGTTAACCACTGTTTGAGCATCAGAAGCACTTGATGTGCTCCATGTTTCGTCACTTCTTGATGCTGCCTTTGACAATACAGATGAAGCAGTATTTTGCAGTGAGTCATAGTTTCCCTGTTCTAGCCCAGCTCCCCTGTATTTCAGAGACAAATATGTATATTTATAATAAATCTCAGAGCTATTTTGAGATTTATGCTGCTTAAATGGCAAAAATTCAACCCTGAATCCAAGAAGAAATGTCAAGTGACATAGAAATGCAGTGCTTTTCCAAGGCCAAGAGAAAGAAGAGAGTGATGCTTACAGGAAGAGCAGGGGAAGGCCAGAGAAGATGTGATGATGCAGAGGGAGGGAGTTTTGGGGGAGCGCAAGGTCTCCTACACCCACCCTCAGATGCATCATGGAGTCTCTGCATCTTCTATGAACAAGCACTGAGCTTTTATCGTCCTTGGATAGCGCTTCTCAGCATGGAACTGTTTCCTGACCTTCTGTTACTTGGGCTGCTATAGCTTAGGCTGGAGTAGGACAGCAGCCTCCACTGCAAAGCCAGATATCTAAGTTGAGATATTCTTCACAAAAGAAGGCAAAGTCATGCACAGAAAAACAGGAGAAAAATAAACTGACCCAGGTGCACCCGGGACAGCAACGTCTTACTGGATTCTCAAGTTCTGGCAAATGCAAACTGTTTTGCTTAAAAGCAGCTCAATCTTTTGTTTGTTCATTTTGCAAGTACTTTCTGTTGTTAGAGCAACTCCATGTTTTTTATTGCTTTATGACTTCAGATTTTTGCTTATAAAAGCCTCTCTGTGTCTCGCCACATAGAGGTGGGAATTCTTTGCATCCCATGGAATGATGCATTTCGGAGAGGTATGCTGGCTCTCCGGCGTCCAGCTCCTTACATAAGGATTAAACTCAAGACAAGAAGGACACGTGTAAGTACAGAGAAGCCCTATCATCCTCTGGCAGCCTGGCTCTCCCCACAGGTCTGTCCCTCACCAAGAGGACCAGAACCATGTGCATGTCACAATAGGTGTCACCTAGCACTGTTGTCAGGTTCTTAAGCCTCTTTCTGTCCCTTCCTGGGGTGGGCCTGATCCTTTCCAAATGCTGGAGGGGAAGTCTTCTGCCCCAGCCACTCTTACATGGTCCCACGGGGCACACAACAGTTGTGACAAGCTGAGAGGCGCAGCGTATCTCAGCTGAATGTCCCCAGGAGGAGTATGAGCCCACCAACCTCTCATGGCCCAGAAGCAGGTCCTCATCACTGTGGGGTGGGACACCCAGGCAAGATTTAAAGAAGGCAGGTAAGAGTAGTGCGTTGTACTGCAGGTCAAATGCCCGATTCCTGCTATCAGAGGAGGCTACAAAGAGCTGACATAACTCCGCACCATCCTGAGACCTACCTGTAGCAAGAATGTGCTTGTCAGCCACGTAGGTAATGTTAGCAAGTGAACTTTTAACTTTGCAGTTTTGATCACCTCTTATGGTAAGGGAGGTCCTGTTTTGCATAGCTGATGGCCAGACAGTTTAGCAAACTTAGCAAGTTAGGAGGATAAGGTGAGGTGGTGATTCCAAGCAGACTGTGGGTCATACAGCAGCTGTCAGTCATAGAGGCAAGCCCTGGGGGTGTCACCCAACCTAACTGAAGCTGCCTCTGTGGGGATGCCTGCAGTGGAGATCCCAGATGCTTTTGGAAGACCTGAATTCGCTGAATTCCCCTGTGGTGGGTGTACCCTTGCACAAGATCCAATAAAAGCTTCCAACCACTTCAGCTTTGTGTTTGTTTGTACAATGTACCTGAGATAAGTTCCTCCTGATGCTTGTCCAGACCAGGATAGCCAAGGGGCTGCTGCAACCACAGATGGGGCCATTAGGAGGGTTACCTCCCCTGGGAGCTCCCCCTCAGCAAGTCGACGGAGCAGGAGCGGGGCTGCGCAGGCAGCCTCCTGCAAACCACAGCCCAGGGCTGAGCTGCACTGCACGGCTGCCACACCACCCCATCCCAGGGCCATGGTGGCACCTGGAGCCATGCTGAGATGAACCAGAGACCCTGCACTGCACCCCAGCATGGTGGGCCAGGATGAGCCTTAGGCTCAGAGGGGATCCCAAGTCTCCATGGCTCCGAGAGGAGCCCAAACCCTCATGGCTCTGAGGGGATCCCGAATCCTCATGACTATGAGAAGACCCTGCATACTTCATGGCTTGAGGAAACCCTGCACCCTCATGGGTCTGAGAGGACATAAAATCCTCATGGCTCTGAGAGGATCCTGCACCCTGACAGCTCTGTGGTGAACCGATCCCTCATGGCTGTGAGAGGATACCACATCCTTCACAGCTCTGAGGGGATCCTGAGCCCCATAGCTCTGAGGAGACACTGGACCCTCACGACTCTGGAAGGGACCTCAAGCCCCCACAGCTCTAAGGAGACCCTGTGTCCCTCCCAGCTCTGAGGGGACCCTGCACACTCATGGCTCTGAAAGGGTCTTGAGTTCTTACAGCTCTGTGCGGAACCGACCCCTCATGGCTCTGAGGGGACTCCGGTCCTTCAGAGCTCTGAGGGGATCCTGAGCCCTCACAGCTCTGAGGAGACCCTGTTCCCTCGTGACTCTGAGGCGGACCCTGAGGCCCCACAGCTCTGAGGGGATCCTGAGCCCCCACGGCTTTGAGAGGATCCTGCTCCCTCAGGGCTCTGAGAGGACCTTGTGTCCCTCAGCTCTGAGGACATCCTGATCCCTCACAGCTCTGAGGAGATGCTGGTCCCTCCTGGCTCTGAGAGGATCCCCCGTCCCTCATGGCTCTGAGGGGACCCCGGTCCCTCCCGCCTCCGCGGTGCCGCCGACCCGGGGCGCCTCCGGCTCCGGGGTTCCGGCCTCCGCACCGGCCCGGCCGCGCCGCGCCCTCCCGCCAGGGGGCGCCGCAGTGCGCGGCGCGGGGCGGCGGCAGGGGGCGCTGTGGGGCCGGCCGCGGAGCGCGGCGGCGGCGGCGGCGGGGGCCGGTGTCGGCGGCGGGCCGGCGGCAGCGGCCATGGCCGGTCCCCGGCTGGGGCGAGCGGGGGCTGTGGCGGCGCGGCTGCTCCGCCTGGAGGCCCGCCTGGCGCGGGCGGAGCGGCAGCTGCGGGCCGCGCTGGCTCTGCGCGGCCGCCTCCAGGCGCTGGAGCGGCGGTTGGAGAGCGGCAGCGGCAGCGGCGGCGGCGGCGGCAGCGGCGCGGGCGGCGGCGGCGGGGCTCCTCGGGTGTCGGCGAGGCGCGGGGCGGCCGGCGGCGGCCGGGAGGCAGCGCGGCCTCGGGCAGCGCGGGTGCCGGTGAGGCTGGAGGACGTGTGGGTGCAGTTCAGCGAGCGGGAGTGGCGGGCGCTGCGCGGCTGGCAGCGGGCCCTGCACCGCGCCGTCATGAGGAGCAACTACCACATGCTGCTTTCCCTCGGTAAGGGCCTGGCGCTGCCCGCGACCTCGAGGCGGGCGTGTGGCGAGGGGTCGGAGCGGGAGGTGGGCAGGTGATGGGTCCCCGCCGCCCTCCCGCCGGTCCGGTGCCGGTGGGACGCCCGGCTGCGCCTCACCTCCTGCCTACCGCAGAGCCTGACGCTCCCAGACGTGATGCCCAGGCCCGGTCGGAAGGTGGGAACCAGCCGTGTGCTCGGAGCTGTGAGGATGGGGACAGGAGAGGTGATCCTGCGGAGACCGGCACCGGTGAGTGGCTTCAGGACAACTGGGCTGTTGGGACACGGAGTGCCAAAAACCTGCCAGCTGGGCTCTTTATGGGACATCAGCCTCTCTCCAAGGCGCTTGCTGTGTTGAGCATGGTCTTCCAAGCGTGGCTGTTGGGCATCTCATCCCTACTAGTCTTACCAGAACGCTACATCAAACCACTTCTTCTCTCCTGGTTGCTGAGCTGTCTGCAGTTGCATGTGTCACACCTGCAGTCCCCTTGCAGTTAGGCCATGTCTGCATTGCCAGGCAAAGTGGGATGATGTTCGGTTTTCCAGTCTGAAGGCTGGCTGTCAAGAGGACTTTCTGTTCCATGTGCACAAACGTGCACAATGTAGTTGGTTTTACACCTGTCTGAAGTGTTCCTCCAATTCATTGATTGTGTCATGGAGGTATAAAGGTAATGTGTAGAGCATTAGCCCATCTGCTTTTCCTTATCTATTTCATAGACTTTTCTTTTTTTGGTAAGTTTCAGTCATAATTCTCACTAGTGTTTTTCTGATGAGTTAGAAGTGGTCTGTGTTTTACCAAGAGTGACCGAAAAGGGAATGGCATAGCTCTGGCAGAGCCAAAAGAGAAACAAAACTCGAGAACGAGATTTCAACTGGTACTCTCCTCTCCTGGGGCCGCATAGAACATGTTTTCATTTGCTAATGGGTGCCACAACAAAATGGACATTACACTCGCATGAAAATTTTGTGTGTTTCTGAGGCTCAAACATCTGCTGAGGGTTTTGTGACAAATATTTTAGGTCTGTTTAAGAGACCTTGGTCAGTGAGAACTAGACTTGAAGTGAGATTTTCTCTAGAATGTGAGTTAGAACAGAGCTGCTGTGCCTGGGATGGGATGAGAATTGGAATTAATTTTGTGTACGGAATTAAAATAACACTGGTTCCTATTAACAGAAGACAGCATAATCCATATTAAGCAAGAGGAAGAGTTGCGCGCTGCAGATCAGCAGGAGGGGGAGGCTGGAGAAGCTCCTGAAGAGCCCTGCCCGGGTGAGTAACTGCATACCTCGGAGGGAAAATGAAATAGAGGGATTAATTTCCAAGGGTTTTTTTTTTTTTCCACCTCTTCTCATGTATTCTAAATCTTTTATAAAAAAGCTCACAAGTTTTGAACAGACATGCCAGCAGTCCTGGCGGGTAAGGGCTGGTATTTTGTCTTTCCCTTCTCACGGCCATTTTGGAGTTTGCAAAGTATTTGGCCGGGTTTTATCCAAGCAGTGCAGTGTGGAATAGGAAATGTTTCATTCTCCCTTAAATTCCTTACTTTGCTTCCCTCAAGTTGATAGCTCTAAGCTGGTTAAATATCTAGTGCAAAGTGGGCCATTAGTCACTTTTTGGGGCAGATAGGTTAACTTGGAGGAGGCAAAAACCAGTGCCAGAATGAGGTCTGTGGTTGGTGCCATCCACTGCATGGGGCTGCGATTGCATGGAGACAGGACTGTGCACTGTTCTGGCTCCAGGGGAATCGGAGCAGCTGTGGCAGCTCCTCAGCTCTGCATCCCCTGCAGCCTCCTCTTGCAGGGCCGCAGTGCCTCTCCTCCTGCATGTCCAGAGGCTTCAGGTTGCCTTTTCCCTCCTCCCTTCTCTTCAGTACTTTTTCTGCATACACGAGCGAGCACACTGAATCCTTGGTAGTGCTGTTGCTGTATGGGGAGGCTGTGCAGCCCAGGGACCTTCTTCTCACTTGGTGGTACCTCTTTGCGTTAATCAATAAACTATTCTGCTTTGGAGCTTGGCTGTCCTTACTCTTTACAAAGAGTAGCAGCTCTGTCTGTTGGCTCCACTGTAATTTTACTTGGTTTCCAGTGTATATAGCAAACTGGGTTTTTTAGACCTTTCAGGTCTACAGGTTTCATTAAGGTTTCATCAGGTTTCATTAAGAAATTGGGCTTATGGGAGCTTGGCTTGGGGGAAAACATAAAACAAAACAAGAGCAGGTTTCACCCTTGTGAAATCCTGAGCTTACGCAGTTATGATACTCCTGTCTTGAATTTTCTCCTTTAGCAGAGCAAGCGTTTTATGAGCCTGAGGCTTCAAGTCAGACCGAGAAAGGCAAAGAGGCGTATGCCAGGGAGCTGCCAGGTGCAGAGGGTGAGGACCTCCCAAGAGACCCTGACGCAGGTGAGGATTCCCTGGCAAAAACTCCCACTGCAGGAATTTCCCCTCAAGTGGCTCTTTGTGTTGCGTCTTCCCTGAGGCTTTGTCAGCACTGTTCTTATCTTTGTGAATTCCTGAATCTTCCATGCTTTGCATCTTTCTCCAGTCTTTCTCAATTGTGTAAATTCTCCCCAATGAGCAGGATTTCAGACTTATGCAACTGATGTTTTATCATGGATTAAACAAGAGGAGGAGCCACGCTGCCCTGAACGACAAGATTTGGAGAAAGAAGAAATCTCTACAGACCCGAGTACAGGTCAGTAATGGATTTCAGCTGAGATTTCTGGGACAGTAAATCTAATTTAGAGTATTTTTTTATACTATATTAAATGTCACGACATTATAAAGTACGCCATGAAAGAACTGGAACAAACCTCAGTCTGCTCGTTAATATTTGTTCAGAAAAATTTCAGGTTCTGTCAGCTGAAGAGGCTCCTTCCTCCTTCAGCTGGCCTAAAACTGTCATAGGTGCTGTCTTGGGTTTCTGTCTAGGCAAGCACAGTGATGTGCTCAAGCCTTACGGATCAGGTTTGTACTTCCAACTGGCTTGATGGTGTCTAAACCCGGTACCAATGAACGTGGAGCCCTGACTTTGCATTCCCAAGCAGAAGAGTTACCCTGCAGTAAAAGAGAAGGCAGCTTTAATGCAAAACAATTTTAGGACATGCTGTTTGGAGATGTACATGTTAACATTCATTTGGAGGAGCGCACTTGGAGTACGGATCATGCTTGAGGTGGAGTTAATAGAGGGAGATTCATCTTTGGATCAAGGCTTAACCTCAAGGAATGGGTGTGCAAATTTGGATGCGGATATTAATTAAATACAACCTCCTGGGCCGCAACCCGGGACCACTTAGTATAGCTCTCAAATGGATAACTGAGGAGGGAGTGTAGAGGAATATTTTGTGTAGGAATCAGTTGGTAGCCTGGAATTCCTTCACTTCATGTAAGTTATTTAGACATTGACAGCACGTGATGAAGTCACTATAGAGTAACTCAAGGGATAAACTCTCAGTATGCCGGTAACCGCATGGGAATTGCTGACGTGAATGATTTTGCCCCACTGAAAAAGGTCGTTCCAGATATTGCCCTGGTGTAAGGCTGGATCAGCTCCACCTAACTGCTTCCCGAGGGAGACCTGTTCCAACTGCTCTGAGAGAGCTCACAGGGTGGGTTTCCCAGCCGACGCAGTCTGTTCCAGACCCTCCAGTCTGTGCTTACACGTAACCTGGAGTTACTGGGGTGAGAGGACGTGCTTAGACAATTACTGTAGAGCAGCCGGTGCCTTTTACATTCATGCTTCACCTTGGCCTGTGGTAACATGTTTTTGTGCTGATGTCCCAGTACACAGCCAGAGAAATAAGAGCTCAGGATGTTTTTGCAGTGCAGATAACTTTGGACTCAGCTGGTTGACGCTGCTGAGAGACCCATGGTCCTTTGTGATGCTCAGTGGAGTCTTTCTGTAGCAACTCGCAGATGTTGGAAGGGTCACAGGTCTTAGGAGACAGAAAAATCACAGAGCATTAGAAAGCAGGGCTGAAGAGCATTGGTGGAAATAATCTGGAAAATGAAACACTGGATATTTGTTGCAGGAAATGGTAATTACAGAAGGAGGGAATTTGCAGGTCAGCATAACAGTTTTGTCCAATGGCAAATCTAGAACTGTGCCTAAGTAGCTCAGGCGCTGGGTACCTTTTTGCCTTGGATTATCAGGAGTCGTAAATGTTTTCTGAAGAAAGCAAGAGAGGTGTCTAGGGGAGAGGCAGTCTGACCAACAATTCTCAGTCTGGGCATGCCTCTGCATCGAGTTGGAGCTGTGTGCCTGCCTGGGGAATCACTTGTATAAGGTGCAAGAGCTTCCTTCACTCAGCACTGCTCCGAGCTCTCTGAACAAAGACATGGCCAGAGAGTGTCTCCCCCCAGAAGCCCAGCTGCAGAGACAACGGTTCACGTACAAGAAAGGGTGCACCCACACTGACTTGCTGAGCTGGCTTCGGTGTCTTGGCTTGGACCTTTGCTTCTCTAGATGCTCGGTGGAGTGTCTGGAGAGAAGCTGAGAGCACTGAGGTGTGATGGTGTCCGGTCTGTCAGGGAACTTAGATCTCACACTTCAGACATCTGAATGAGAGGGTGAAGATGAAACATTGCATTAATGAATTTTCATGTAGATTTAAAAAAAAAAAATTTGCAAAAAGCTCTTCTCTTTTCCCGGAGATTTTGTTTCAGTGGAATGCTGGTACTTGCTCTCCCTCTCAGTATTAAAACCTCCCATCTTATTTACTTTGTCTGTCCGTTAGCGTGACATGGCTGTAGACTTGGAGGGACACTCTTAAGAGGCTTCCTTAATTGAAAGACTCTGAAATCTATCTGTTTCAGTGCACGATGAAAACACAAAGAGGGACCCTCCGGCAGATTGCTTTGAAAGCACTGTGTGTGACTCAGAGGTACCAGGAAGACCTGCAGAGAAGTTTTCCAAGGATCCTAACCCCGGAGTGACATGGGACAGTCAGTGGAATTCAGAAATCATGGAAACAAACACCACCGGGAATGGCCTTGGGAGTGGTGCTCGGTATGACCGAGGGTTTGGTGAGCACTTAGATTTCTTTAGCACTCAGGAAAACAGTGTTGGAAAGAGACCGTGCGCGTACAACAAATGTGAGAGAAATTCCACCCAGCAGGAACATCTTCAGACTCCCCAGGGAGCCCGAGAAGGGGAGACGTTTCCAGGCCCCACGTGTGAGAAGAGTCTCAACGAAAGGGTGTTCCATCTGCTGCACTCGCAGCCGTGTGCTCCGCGTGAGAAAGACATCGGCCAGGGGGCTGCTCCTGCCTCCTGCGAGGGGCTGCCTGTGGGGCCACAGCTGGTGGCCCGCACTGAGCATGGACAAAACCCTGCAGGCGGAACCAGGCTTCATGACCACAATGGCCTCAGCAGAGAGGAGCAGCCGTCTGCAGAAAGCGAGGAGAACTTCCCTGCAGAAAACCCGTTAGCCAGCCCCTGCTGGGATCACCCACAGGACAAATTGGAGGACTGCACCAGGTGCAGGCGGCACTTTGTGCCCAGGGGCAGCCTGGCAAGCCAGCAGCAGAGCCAGGGCAGGGGCAAGTCCTACATTTGCAGCGACTGTGGGAAAAGCTTCGTTTGCCATTCGTGGCTTGTTAGACACCAGATGACTCACACAGGAGAGAGGCCGTACAAGTGCTCTGAGTGTGACAAAAGCTACAGGAGAAAGGATTATCTTCTAAACCACCAGCGCCGGCACTCGGGAGAGGGGCTCTTCCAGTGCCCCCTCTGCAGGAAAAGATTTGTGCTCAGGAGGAGTTTCATGAAACATCAGGAAAGTCACGTGCAAGAAACACATTTGACGTTGGCCGGTTGGCCTTGCACAGAGATCAGGGGGTCTGTAATGCACTCTATATAGAAAATCCCATCCATCCAGCGGTTTTGCAGCCCCCTTGGCTGTCACCCTTGCTGGGCAGGAGGCAGGGCCGTGGCAGGATCCCCCAGCTCTGTGCTGGACCATTGCAGGAGGAGGAGGAGGCTGTTGAACAGCCATCCTGAGGCCCCTCCCAGGCACAGGGAGAAGGTTGGGAGATTATTTTCCACAGACCGCGTTGGAACAGTCTGCAGAGCTGTTTCACAGCTTTTACTGGAGCCTGTAGCTGTTTGGGACGTGTTGGAACTGTGTAGGAAGTCTGCAGCATTCAGAGTTACTGCTAGCCACGAATCCACGCAGGAGAAAAATCACATTGACACATGGAACAATTTGTAATGCTTCAGGCTGGAGAATAATCTGAAATGTTATCCCTAGGCAGCTGGGAGTCCAGAGTCCAGGGACTGGGCTGAAAACAAGTGAGTTAAAGTTACTAATTGTCCACCAAAGCAGTGAAACAGTGTCAGGAAACACCCACTCGTGTGAAATGCTTTGAGAAAGGAAGTGTTGACCCTGTGGCTGCTTGAAAGCAGCCTCTTCAGGAAGTGGCAACTAGACAAAGGGGAGCAGAGCCTGAGAGGCACCTTGTTCCCACAGTTAAATCACGGAGCTCTTGGGGCTTCATGCTGCTGAACCCTGAGAGAGGATTCCTGAAGGCTGGGGTCCTCACCTGGAGTTGTAGAATGACCAGGGAGCCTGGAGTATGGTTTTAATTTTGCATAGCCTTAAAGTTGTGTTGCACTTACTTTACCACATTGTTACAGGTCTTCTGGTTTTGTTCCATTTTCTGAATCCTATGAAAACAGAACATTTAGATGCTCGTTGAACATTCTCCTTCAGAAATGGTATTTTTGCTCATATTCAGTGTCTCTTAAGGGGGAGAGTGCTGTTGAGAGTCTGACATGTTGTGTCACTGCAAGGACACAATTCATTCCTTTTTAGTAATAAAAGAGCCTGGATGTATCATCTGTCACCTTGTTGTCGATGGTGTTGAGCCTTGTGGAAAAAAAATACAGAAGCAGCAGCACTGGCTGAGTCAGGCAAGAGCCCATTGTGGTTCAGGGCTCCTTCACTGTCAGACAGTCGTGACAGATTTTTATTAAACAGCCTTTTTGACATGCATGTTTCTGCTTAAGTTTTTTTTTTATGCTTTTTTGTTGGCTGGAAGTTTCTTTGTTTTGTTTTGTTTTTTTTTTAATTAAAATTGTTTGAGAAATGCCAGGGGTTATTTTACAGGGGGAGGAGGAAAGATGAGCGAGGTTGAAGCAAGGGGAGAAACTCGGGGTCTGCTGTCCCCCGGTCCCCCGTTCTCCAGGCAGGTCTTTGCTTTAGAAGAGGTGGCAATAACCGACAGCACCGGAGGGGTTTCCCTCCGGCCTGGGGTCAGCCCGCACTCCGCGCCGGGGCATCCCCCTTTCTCCACGCCCGCCACTCCTCCATCAGGAGGGCCCGGGCCTGCACCCTCTCCCGCTGCGGGCAGCCGGACCCCGGCCTTTGCGGCGGACCCGCTTCCCGGGAGCTCCCCCCGTCCCCCGCGCGCGTTTGCCGGCGCCTCACCGCCCCGTTCTCCCGGCCAGGCCCCGCCGCGGCGGGAAGCGCTTCGGGCCGGGCCGCGCTGCGGCCGCCGCGGCTCCGCCGTTGCTATGACGACGAGAAGGCGCGGGCTCTCCTAATGCCTCCCGCCTCCCTTCCCGTGAGGTGGCGCTCGCCTCTTCCAATCAGCGTCTTGTTGCTTCCTTTTGCTGGCCAATGGGAATGAACGTGTCTGCCCAACCCTCCTCGTGGAGGCCGCCGCGCCGCACGTGCCCGTGGTGACTGGCTGCCGCCGGGCCGCGCGCGCCAACGGGAGGGCGGGGGCCAAGCGGCGGCCGGCCAATAGCGAGGGGAAATCATCCGGCCCGCCCCGCCCAGGGCTGGCGGCGCGTGGCGGCCGGCGCCCCGCCTGATTGGCTGTTGCCCGGGCGAAGGGGCGGGGCGTGGGGCAGTACGGAGGAAGATGGCGGTCCGGCGTGGTCGGTGAGCGGCCCCGGGGGCGGGAGAGGGGGGGCGTCTGACCGTCCCGCGGGGCTCGGGGCCTCCCGGGGAGACAGGGGTGTCCCCCGGGCCGCCGGAGAGGCCTGTGTCCCGCTGCGGTTCCCCGGGCGCTGGAACGGGCTGTGCAGGTCACCGGGGCCCGTCGTACGGGACGTGGGGCCGGGTCCTGCCTCGGCCCGCGGTCCCGCGGCTGAGGGCTGCGGGGGTAAGGCGCAGGGACTGGGGGGATGCGGAGGGGATGGCAGTAGGGCTGCTGCTGCTCTCGGGTGAAGGGAGGGGTGCCCGGTTTTCCTCCAGTGTCAGCTTAACAGAGCTCGGGGGTCGGCCCTGGGGGAAGTAACGACCTCCTCCTGCCCCGCCGGACACTGGTGGGTGGGAGTTGGGAGTGAGTGGGGTCCACAGCAGGGCTCCACGTTGGCAGAATGCCCTGGGGCAGAGGTGCCCGATTTTCTCCTACGTTCGATACCAGAATGGGTCGTGAACCATAAACATTCCCAAAAGCGCAGTGTGATGGTGAGAGCGGTTGCAAGCGTTAGGTCTGGGTCATGCTTGTTTCCAGAAACCTTCCCCGTGTGCTCTGCAGATCCCTTTCTCTTTCTGGGTTCTTTTTGCGGGTGCGTGCCCTGATGATTGCTATCACCATCCCTTTCTAGCAGTGCCTCTTTGTGGTTTTCTCCTCTTTTCAATGTGCCTGTCCATGGATCTCCTCTCCGACTGGCATCCCTGAGGCTCACCTCCTCCAGCATGCGGCCAATACGATGGGAGAGTCCTTGTTCAAACCCCACGTATAAACCCAAGTCTTCATTTCTGGAAGTTATTTGGCTATCACTCTTTTGTTGCTGCCTTCTGAATAACTGTATAATAAGCTTTGTTGTGGAGCGTGGGAGGATTCCTCACAGATACGCAAATTAATGAAGTGTATATATATGTGTATATAGCGGAAGTTACTTTAAATGTAAGTTTGCATAGTAATGGCCCATTAAGGTGATTTTAAAGATTTTTGCCTTCCAGATTGTATGCTGTCGCTTTGAAGCGGGGAAGTTGCGTGCTGTGAAAGGGGGACCTGGCTCCTCCACTCTGTGTGCTGCAGACATCAGCTGTGAGCTCTGTGTCTCTGGCAGTGAAGTTCAGCACCGTGTTTCACTTCTTCGTGACCTCAGCTCTCTCTGTCTTTCAAAAACATGCTTTGTCTTGAGACGTTTAGGCCTGTTCAATACTAAAGTTGATTAGAAACTCTTTAAACCCTCCTCCTGGCACATTATTTCTTGATTTGTTTCTGCTTCCCATTTTACGATGGTTTATTGCTCGGCGCTGAACTGCCAAAATGCCACCAGCGGGGTGTACAAGAACAGTACCGTTACTTTCTATGGCTTTCCTTTACAAAATAAACCTCTCTTGAAGCAGTGGATCCAGAACATGGGCCGGGACATGGGAACACCGTCCAAGCATCAGCGACTGTGTTCGAAGCATTTTGAGGACAGTTCTTTTGAAATTGACCCCTTAAAAATTAGAAAAAACAGACGTCTGCTGAAAGAAGCTGTTCCCAAAAAATTCATTTTGGGGGAAGATGGAAACTGGCTTGTTGGCACACCCCGAAGTTTCTGTGGCGGGACAAATAATAAAACTCGAAAACGAATCCAGAACCCGGAGCACTCGAGGGTAATTAAGATGTTTGCTATTGTATTTACTTCCCTTAAATTAAAGGAACATTTGCATGTAAAGTACTTCAAGGAAGCAGCAGTAGGTGAAACGTGCTACATAGCGGTAAAATGTTGCCAGTGACGCAGCGGGTTTCGTTTTTCTCCCTGACATTGCAGAGTGTGGAGGTGGCATTGGGAGGTTGGTGACTGGGGAAATAAAGGCATTTTGGTGCTCTTTGTGCTTGAATTCCAATTTTATGCCTAAATGTTAGGGAGAAAATCTGTTTGTTGGAAATGCAGTCCCCATTCATGCTGTAAAATGGATTCACTCCCTGCAGACCTGTATTTGTACATGACAGTCCTCATGCTTGGAAAAATTTCCTTCAGAGTCACTGAGATGATTTGTTGGTGGCACAGTGCCCATGGCGTGGGTGTTTGGGGCTGAGACAAAGGCTTAACTTCTGCTCAACCTTCTCCCCTGTGTATTTAATTTGGATTGTGATCCCATCTAGTGACAAATTAATGAAACTTAATTATTTCTCTTGGCAGCAGATTTGTACAATTGAGTTTATACATGATGCAAGCTGCAAAATGTCTGAACCAGTGAGATGTGCATTAGATTGCAAGGCAAATTAAAACACATTCAAAGGCAAGCATGTACAAACATGGTACTCTGTAGATATAAAGTACAGATACAAAGTATGGACATATACATTGCAAAAAATGCAGCATTCATCTCTCAGTATTTGTAGGGCTTGACTTTTTGTTTGTGTTAACTTTTATTATTAGGGAAGAACTCTCACAGCCAGATCTGAGACTGTGGCACTGCCTCAGGGCTTATTTAAAATGCACTCCTGAGTATTTTCTGGTTTTCGGTGAAAGGAAGAGCCAAATTCCTTGATGGGGCTGGGTATTGATGGTGACCAGAGATTTCTTTTACCGCTCTAATTTTTGACTCAGTTGTTCTAAAAAGTCATTGTTTCAGTTGAGTCACATAATTTTAAAGTAATTTTACTCGTTCTGAGCTACATACAGTAGAATATTTATATACAAAGTCCTTAGTATGCTGGTTGTATGTAACATGGGCATTGCTAGAAACAGTTGGCCAGTGACTGCTTGTTTAATACTGTTTGAAAAAGAGGACTCTCCAATGGTGCTGACTATTGAACACTTTGTTTTAGGTCCCTGGGACATTTGATAATGCTGCAGCGCAGGAGGGGAAGGACTTGGAAGACTGGCAGAAAGAACTTTACAAGAAAGTGATAAAGGAGAGTTATGAATCTTTAACCACATTGGGTAAAGGTTAGTTTTCCCTTTCTCACTGAAGGCTAACAGATCTGTGCTGTTTCTGGCCTGGCACTTCTCAGTCACTCCCCAAATCCCTTGATTTCTAGTGGATTAATCTTTAGATACTTCTGAATCTTTGTGAGAGACGATAAGCTCCACAATCTTTCCTTTAAATACTGAAGGACAGTCACTTCTCTAAAGCTTCAATGCTGCTGCCTCCCTGCACTCTGTTGATGTCAGATACTCAAGCTGTGCGTGTAGGTGATACCTTGTCTGCGTGATACGGGTAGAATAATGGAGAGTGAAAGGCTCTCCCTGACAGAGGGGTTTAGGATCTCTGATGGTGCCCCAGTAATGCATGTGCTAACTAAAACAAGAACAAAGGAGGGTGCAAAAGGTTTAGATGCACAGGCTAAGGAGCTGCAATGATGTACGGTATCGTGAATCCTGTGGACTTGTTAATTATAGTTAAGTTTGATACTGGAGCAGGTTGCCCAGAAAAGCTGTGGATGCCCCATCGTTGGAGGTGTTCAAGGCCAGGTTGGATGGGGCTTTGAGCAACCTGGTCTAGTGGAAGGTGTCCCTGCCCATGGCAGGGGGGTTGGAACTAGGTGATCCTTCAGGTCCCTTCCAGCCCAAACCGTTCTAGGATTCTAGTTGTGAGTATTTTCATTATCCCCCAATCCTGATGTGTGTGTTGGTTTTCGTGATTCAGTAAAGAGTGTTGGAACTATTTTGATGCAGAAATATTAAATAACAGAAATGATGCGCTAGAAAATTAAGTCTTGCTGGTTGGTTTTAAGTGCCCAACTACACATTTGTTTGAAGTTTTTTTTGTTGTTGTTTTTTTTTTTAATGTGAAGGTAAGAGCTTCCACTGGCTCCTTGGCTTTCAGGTGATTCCTTGGATTAATAGAAGAAGAACCTATGGCAATTAGGGGCTAAAAGTGCCTTTACTTGTCCTCTGGACTGGGAGGAGCAGAAGCGCTGTGAACCCCAGGAGCCTCAGTTGTCACATACTCTAGTTTGTGCTTTCTGACACTCTGCAGTTCTGTTTAAGAAACGCTGATTTAGCCTAACCTCATTCTGTTGCTACTGATCACTTTCAAATTTGAAATTAAATGAAATAATGAGGCAATGTAATTCCACTTTTTTTTTATTCTTTACATGCCTTTTATTTTTTTTACAGTAGAAAAGCTAGAGTCTGCAGACAGCTGCCTCTATTTTTTGTACAGCTCTGATCTGTTAAAAAAGTATGTGCTGTGCATTGCATGAGGAGGGATTAGCTGGGGGAAAATAAGTTCATGTATCAGAAAGCCAGTCAGGACTGAATCATAACATACAGCACCAGACAGCTGAATTAGGCTGCAATCAATTCAAGACCTTCCACTTTTGAACATTTAACTTTTCAACCTTTTGGATATAATTTCTGGAATATTTAAAAAAATGGGAAGACAAATACTGCTTGCCTGCTTTGCAGCCACTGTCTCTAGATGCCAGAGCAGCTGCATTTGCTGTCACCTCCTCATCAGACCTTTCCCCGGAGTAAAAGAGATGTGCTTTTAGACAGTGGGTTATGCAGGTATTTGCTAGAAAACGGCATCACAAACTCTTTGCTTATAGTTCTAGGAACAACTAGAAAAATGTTCTTTGAGAAAGCAAAAGGCAGTATTCTTCTTGTAAATTAACAAAAATGAGTCATGTTACAAAACAAGGGCATAAGTGAACTACAGGGCTCAGAGACTTAAAGTGAACAGGCTGACAAAAAGCTATCTTCAGGACTGGTCTTTCTGCAACATATCCTTTGTCTGCCTAAGTAGGTTAGGAAATATCTTTGTAATAATGGGAAAAAAATCCGAGGAAAATAATAAACCATCATTTCCATGTTCAGTTCCTTGTGCAGACTATGCTGTTCCCAAAAGCAATATCCAGCCAAAAGAAGTGCTGCATGTGAAGGATCAACAGCAGGATTTTGAGGAAAAGGCGATTCCTGCAAGTCTTGGCGCAGGTGCGTGGTGGCCTGAGACTCATCAGAAATTAAACTGGCAACACGTTGAAACTGCATGGGCTTGTAGGATTAGAGGGAGGGGGTATTCTAGTGCACCCCTGCTTTTTTACCCAAAACCTTTTCTTTGTACGGATGTAACCATAGTGAATCAGGAATTGTTTTTCTTTGGAGGTTTATGTTGTACCACGTCAGTAAAGGGAATGTTTGGAATCTTTCTGTTCCAGGCTGTGGTGGTGCTGTGATCAGATCTGAGTTCCAGAGTCACGCAAAGAGTACAGAAAATACAGAACTGCATGGATCATTCTCAGGAGGATCCCGAGACCTGACTTGCCAAATTTCGGACAAGGGGGTAACATCTGAAAGTCATCAGAATTCAGCAACACATCAGGCAAATCCAACGGGAAACAGAAGAGGTAACAGCTCTTTTGAGGAAGGAGAACCTAATGAATTCAAAGAGATTTTTTTTTATCAGCAAACCCATACAGGAGAAAGGCTGTATCTGTGTACAGAGTGTCAGAAGACTTTTAAATTGAAAATTGGACTTCTAAAACATAAGCAAATTCACACTAAAAAGAATCAGGTATCATCATACATCTGCACAGACTGCGGTAGAAACTTTCGTCGCCATGCGGACTTGATTCGCCACCAGAGAACTCACACAGGAGAGAGGCCTTACAAGTGTACAGAATGTGAAAAAAGTTTTATGGAAAAAGCGAGACTCACTAATCACTTGCGAACTCATAACATATACACGTAATCGGTGTGCCAAAAGCTTTCCTGGGATAGATATTTCCATTCAGTTATCAAAAAATCCCTCTCCATCCGGAGATGATGGCTTACAGTCATATATTGATTATAGGAGAAGCTTTAGGATAAGACAGTTTTACTAAACTGAATCAAATTCAGGCATGAAAGGCATCTGGTTGGTGCCAGCCTAACAGTCATTGATTAGGACCTGATTTTAATTAGAAGCTAGATGATTCATATGTGGGAGGAGGAGTTGTATAGAGCAGTGCTGACTGTACGAAAAGCATTATTAAAAAACTCTTCTGGCGCACCGGACAGCATGCGCTAGAGAATGTCCGTGTTAATGCAGAAAAATGCTGGAAGTTTTTCAGGTATGAGAAGACTGAGGAAATGTCACGATCAGAACAGGATTGTCCACAGAGCTATAAGCAGGAAATGGAGCTTCTAAGAGCGTAGGTTAAGGTGAATGGTTGGGTTTGATGTAAAAATAGCAACAAAAAAAAGTTAGTTCAGCAGTTACAGTCATAGGACAGCAGTGGTGGCAGTGAAAGCACTGTCACATGGAAATAATGACCAGAATCAGTTGCCTCAAACATCTATTTACTGGGGGTTTCATTTCTGAGACTCTGAAAAAGAGCTTGGGTGTATTCTTAATGTATGTGCAAGGTATAGGTAACATTATAAGCTAAAAAGAAAGCAGTGGCTTCAGCTGCAGGGACAAGATCAGCAGACAGGAGGGGAGTCCTGCAGAGACAGCATTTATAGATCACGCATCTTCTCTCCACAGGCTGGTGATACTCAGCGTTTTTGCTTATTCCAGTCGAGTGCAAAGATTAAAAAATTGTGTTGCCTCCCGTTCGAGCACCTGCTTTGCAGTGAGCCCGTGAGTGAAGTCGATGTCCTCAGCTTCCTGGGAGAAGTAGAGCAAGAAAAAGCTGGTGCCGTGGTGGAGTTTGATAAGTTCTGAAAAGGATTGGGGGAATACACTTGGCCCCAAGGGATCCCTGCCCCGTCCCAAATATGGCAGTAATGTCCAGAAAACTCTTTTATCACTGGCTTCTCATTATTTCTTTCTCATAAATTGCCCTGGGGACGGCTTTTGTTTTATTCTTCTCCCATGCAGCTTAATGCCTTAGTGGTCACAAGTATGCTGTGTGCTCCTGAATGAGGATTCTTTGGAGCAAGGTGAATCCTTGTGGAGCAAATCCTGTAAAACACCATCCTACCAAAACTGCAGTTCCCTCTGTGAAACAGTCGAAGAACACTTGAATAGCGGGGCTGAGTCTGGCGTGTGGTCACACGCCTGCAGTGGTTCATTCAGGAGCCGCTGAAAGTAAATCTTGGATGAAAGACCTTGCGTAGGAAGCTCTGCCTCCTTCCCCCACTTGCAAGCACAGAGCTAAGGAGCATCCGACCAGGCAGCAGTGGTCGCTTAAATCTGAGATTTTGTTTGCACTGAAATACAAATAATCACCTTGTTTAGACGTTTAAGTGGATACAGAGATTAAATGGACTTAGAGATAGAAAGCCATGCAGGCAGTGTAGCTACCCAAAATGACGACAGTGTGTAGCGTTTCACTTGCTCAAAATGCTGAGCGAAGCTTAAACAACAAAATTAAGCAAGAACGTTGGAAGTGGTTCAGTAATAAAACTAGGTGTCTCCCATGTGAGGAGCATCGAAGGGCTAGCTCCTCAGGTTAGCAGCGGGCATGGTGAGGGCGAACAGCTACAGGAGTTGTGATTGCTGTAATGCATATTCAGTGGTCCTGTTTTTACAGTAAAAGTTCAGATGTGCAGGGGAAATCCAGAGTCAGACCCTATGGAAATGACTTGTGTCCTGAGAAATAAGTGACAGAAGAACCGAGAAGAGATGCTGTATCTATGATTTGGTGAAAACTTTTGCGTCAGTTTTCTTTTGTCTCTAAGCAGAAGGGCTCTGGTGTGGCAGGTGGATTTCTCCCAACATCCTGACCCTCTCACCTGAAACTCAGAGCACACGCAGGGAGAAATGCAACTTCTTACGGCATCTCACTGCACCGGCTTGGTGAGGTGTTCTCTGCTTAAAGAGTGCGGAGATGTTAATCCAGCTTAAAAAAAGATAAGCTTTGTTGGTTTTGGTTTTAATATAGACCCTCCTTCCCGTTCCACTAATGCTGGTAGGAATTTTGCCTTGATTGAGCCTCGGCTTAGCCCAGAATGATTAAACAAATAGTTTATGCGCGAGAGTAATTGTTCCCTCTACATGTTGCTGTTACACTGTTATAAAGTTCAAAAATAGTTATTTCTGAAGCTGTATTTAAACATTGTGTTTCCAGTCTCCATGGAAAAATAACACTAAAACGTAAAACATTAAAGATTTATGCCCGGTGCTAAGGGATGTGAAACATTAATGCACAGAGGTTACCGGGGGCATTTCTGTTCCTTCTATATCCAAGGAGCAATTCACTGTAGAGCAAAGCAGCCTGTTTTCAAGAAGACCTGAGAGGTATGATGCCCTCCTGTGGGTCCCCTTTTACTGGGCAGGACATCTCATCGGGTATCTTGTGTTCTGATGCAGCATTGTCCCCCTTGTCACCATACCTAAATAACCTGTGTGATGAATGTGCTGCTTAAATTTAAAAAGAATAAAAAAAAAAAAAAAAAAAGAAGTAGCATAAGGTAAGCATCAGAAAGCACAGCAAGGTAAAACAGTTATTCCAGTCCAAAGCTCAGGCTAAGGGAGAACAGGAGAAACGTGACTGAAGTGAGGTAAAAATTGGGTAACTGTTACTTGGTATCTGCTGGGGTACTTGGGACGTTGAGGTGGGTAACAAGTAGAAGGGTTGTAGAAACTGGCCATTCCTTGCCCGAGTCTTTTCCCAGGAATGTGCATGGAAATTTTGAGATTCTCTGAATTCCTCTCTAGGAAATTCAATTCTTTTGTGCAGGGAGAGTAAGAGTTTTTCATAGACAATGTTATTTAGTGAGATACCTAAGCTGAGAATCCGTGTGCTTGCCTTGAGAAATAATGTTCCTGCATTGGGAAATACAAACAACTGCATAAAATCTTTGGTTTGTGCAGTCAGAGGAAAAAAGCCAGATCTTTAGCAAGATGGAAATTCTCTTTAAAAGAAAACCTAACACATTTATTTATTTCTTTTTAAAAAGCTTTAGGTCATGTTTAATCTGCAAATGTTAAACTTGCCCTGCCATGTACCACCTTGTCAGGAGCAGCGGTAACAGAAACATGTCTGAGAATAAAGCATTTTTAGTTTTAAGAGCCCCTACATTCTCTAACCGGTAGAAATAAGGTCAGGATGTGGCATGTGAGGCTTTTCTGCCCTTTCTCTTTTAATTAGGCTTTATGGATTGCCGTCTGAAGTGTCCTCTCCCATTCTGTTCTCTGCAATTTGCAAACTGAGAGGTCTGGCATTTCATGATTAATGTTGATAAAAGATTATTTCTTTTTAAAGTTTCTCTGTACTTGTCTCTCTCATCCTTCAGATGAAGGGTCTCATCTTGCATGTTCGATTGGTGCCTTGTGAGTTGCCAGTGCTGCCGTGATGCAAATAAACACAAAACTACAGCAACTGAGGTCTTGTACAAGCACTTTCTGGGAGGAGATTGTCTTCCCTTCTCGATGTGGCTTTTTAGTAAAAGCAATCAAAAAAAGAAGCCCTTTCCCAGAAAACTCTGTCTGCTTTTGCATGGGTTTGGCCTTATCATGTTTATTATGCATAATTTTTCTTGTCTCCTCCTTTTCTTTCCTCCTTTTCTTTCCTCCTTTTCTTTCCTCTTTTTTATCATATCCCATCCCATCCCAAGCAGATCCAGGCTGTGCCCACGTGTTGCATTCCCCAGGTGCTTCCCGTTGCCCCAGTTTGGAAGCAGAACTGGAAATGGTTTCACAGAGGTTGCTGGGGAGACATCAAGTGAAACCAGTAGGCAGTGCGTTGAAAGCAAAGGGAAGGCGGTGGTTCTTTAAGCAGCGGTTAGTTATGCCGGTGACATCTGTGCAGCAAGATGCTGCGGGTGCAGGGACTTTACGCCGGTTCAGAATCGGCTGGATAAATTCCCAGAAGGAAAAAAAAGGTAGAAACTCTTAAATACAGAGATGCCACTTCTGGCTCGGGATGCCCCTGAGCTGCAGGGTGGTGGAGAGGCTTCAACATCGGTCCCGCACCCTCGGTGCGGTCTTAGGCCCTTCCGAGGCGACGCCTGAGCTGCTCCTGGGCCAGGGCTGAGCCCAGCTCGATCTTGGACCTGACCTGCTGCCGCTGGTCTTGTGGAGTCAGATCCTTGTGGGACCTTTCAGGTGCCCGCGGAGGGACGTGGGGGAGAGGATTCGGGGAGCGAGCGGCGGCGCGTACGGGCTGTGCGGGTGCAGCGTCCACCTCGAGGGAGCCCCGGGTCCATGGTGGCAAGCGGGCAGCTCTTCAGCTGTCAACCCCAAAACGGGCAAAACTCACCCAATCCTGGAGACGCTCGGCACGCTCCGGCGTGGAACGTGGCATCACAGCCCAGGCGTCCTGCACCGCTGTCAGCCCTCAGAGCCCCGGCAGGAGAGGATGCATCCTCCCGGGCCGGGCTGCAGCTTGGTCCACGCAGGGGGGATGATTCCTCTGTCCCCCAATGGCTGGATCCTGCGGGATACTCCTCACTCCAGCACCCTTCGCTCCTCCTGAAGGGGCAAAGCAGCTTTTAGTTCCCTGCAAAGAGCGGGGTCTTGAGCAAATGCTGTCCTGGGTGATCAAAGCTTCCCCCAGGGGGGCTTGGCATTCCTGGGAAAATATTACCTGCGTGGTAAGAGACATTTGAAAAATCTCAGGGATAAAACAAGCAAACGCTGCCTGAGCTGACACCAGCCGAGAAAGAGAAACCCCCAGGTCCCAGTAGGTATTTTACATTGCTTCCCAGTGTCCCCAGCACAGGAACTCTCAGTCCACTCTGGCAGCAGATGAGCACCGGCTCAGCACCAGCTCTGGGCGCAGGGATTCTCCGACCCGGGTGAGCCATCACGGGCAGCGCTGCCTGCTGCTGCGTGGCTCTTGATTTAACCTGCAGTTTTATACAGCGCAGGAGCAACTGTAACCTCAAATCTCACCAAAACCATGTGCCAGCAAGAGGTCTTGTGGGAGGAGAGGCTACAATGAGGGGATCACTGCCCTGGGCAAGGGGTGCTGGGTGCCCCAGCCCCCCCGCACCGTCCTTCTGTGGGGTCCAGTGAGCCTTTTTGCCTTACCTGGTGGGTGTCCTTAAACATGGCAGGGGAAACTCGGAGCAGATGCAAGAGACACAAACCTGCTGTGAGCAGAGAGGGACACAGCGGGTCCTTCCTCTCACCCGTCACCAGAAGGGCTTGGTTTCATACCCTGGTCTCCAAGGGTCACTGACACCAAACGGCCTGAAGCAGGTTTTATGGAGACACGGGTTTTGGTGGGTTCCATTTTACTCTGCTGCATACAGCCAAAGGACCTTGGTTTGGTAGCTGCCAGGTGTCCGAAACCGCTGCCGGCAATGGTGACTTCATGGGTCCCTGTTGTCTCCTGTACATCAAGGCATCAGTTTTGCATCATTCATCACCAGCCCTGGTGTGTGCCCGCTCCCCATGAGCAAGGACCTGCTGCCTGGAGCTGGTGAGAAGGTGGGAGAGCAGCCGATCCCCATCCCCACCCGGCAGGGACAGCCGTGCCCTTCGGCAGGAGCTGGTTCCTTCCCACCCGGAGCTGCTGGGTGTGAGGGAATGATGGGGAGCTAAAAAAAAAAAAAAAAAAATCCCACCAAACAGTAAACTGCCATTATTTGCTGGTTTCCCAAAGAAACGGGGCTTCCGTGACTCTGCCGTGTCTGTCTGCTGGTCCCCATTGCCAAACGCTGTCCCCTGGAGCCCTCCTGGTCGCCGGCGGCTGTGCCAGAGGCGCTGTGTACCGAGGGCCAGGCGAGGGGATGCAGATGAATCCCGGTGCCTTTGGGACCGTGGTGGAGAGGGCAGTGCTGGACGGGTGGCAGCTCTGTGCACCTGAGCTGGGTTTTTTTTTTTTTTTTTTTAGTTTGTCGAAGACCCTAATTTCCCACCCCCTCCCCTGAATTGCACAGAGAGAACGAGGTCCCCTAAAGCTGCTTTCAGCGGTTCTCTTTGGGGTCCCTGTCCTGCATCCCCCAACTTTCTTTGCTCCCCGGCCCCCATGGGGCATCACCAGCTGCCCAACAGCTCACACCTTGGGCTGAGTCTGGACCCCTGGTTCCAGGCGACACCCTCGTCCCCCAGTCCAGGGCAGGAGCCGGAGAGCCCTCCTCCTGCCCCGGGCACCAGTGGGTACCAGCTGCCCCAGCTGGGCCCTGGGTGCCGGGAGGGCTGCGGCTGTGGGAGCCCCCAGGGCGCTGGGCCATGGGGCAGGGGCACGGCGTGTTTTAGGGGGACCAGGGTGTCCCAGCTGGGGGATGCAGCGCTGGAAGGGATGCAGGAGGGATCACATCCTCAAGCGAAATGGCTGCTCGGGCTCCTGTGACGCCTGCTCGGTCCGTTAACCCTTCTTGTCCCACTGCCCTCTCTGCCCGGAGGCTGGGGCTGTCCCGGTCCATGTCCTGCAGAGGGGACCCCCCGCCATGGCCCACCCATACGGACCATGGGGCACCCAGCTGCTGGAGGAGCTTTTCCCGGGAGATTTCCGTGACAGCAGGACCATAATGCTTTTCCCTGGTCTCCCACCACCACCAGGCCCTGGTGCTATTAGACCAAAGGGTCCCAGGGTTGAGGTGAGGGCACGGGGGGTCCCCAAACCTGGGGTCCCCCCAAACCGAAGTGCATCCCCACACGTGAGTCCCCTCTCCATCTCTGGCTGGCATGGGGGTCCCGGTGTGGATGGCTGCGGTGCTCACCCCACGGCCCTGGGCTCACGGACCTCTGGTACCACCGGCTGTTTGCTGGAGGGAGAAGGGGGGTCCCAGCAGCACAGCCCGGGGGGGGGGGCAGGGAGAGACACCCCCTTCCCCAGCCCCAACCTGCCACCTGTGGGGCTGAGACCCCGGGGTGCCGGCGGGGATGGGGTGCCCGGCGGAGCGGGGCTGAGCGGGGGCTTTGGCCTGGGGGCACCCACTGGGCTCGGGGCTGGCGCTGATACTGGAGCCGGGGCCGATGCTGGTGCCGGGGCTCGGTGCCGGTACCGGCGGTGATGCTGGTGCCGATGTCAGCACCGGCGTCGGTGCCCGGGCTCGGCGCTGGTGCCAATGCCCATACCGGTGCCGACACCGGTGCCGACGCCGATACTGGTGCCGGCGCTGATGCGGAGCTGATACCGGTACCGACGCTGATGCCGATACCGGTGCTGGGGCTCGGTACGGGTGCCGGTGGCGGGGCGGCCGGGGCTGCCGGTGCCGGTGCCGGTGCCGGTGGCGGGGCGGCCGGGGCTGCCGGTGCCGGTAGGCGGCAGTGCTCCGCGCTCGGCGCCGCTCCCCCCCGCCCGCCGCCGCGAAGCCCGGAGGAGGCGGATGCAATTCCCCGGCTGCCCCTGGCTCCTCGGCGGGGCGGCGGGGCCCGGCCCGCAGCGCGCAGGCACCGACAGCGGTCCCGGCCCCGGCCCCGGTACCGGCCCCGGCCCCGGCGCGGCGGCGGGCGGTAGCGCGGCCCCGCTCCGCTCCGCGCTCTCCCCGCCGCGGCCCGGCCCCAGCCGCCGGGGCCCGGCCCAGCACCGCGGGGCCATGGCCGAATGGGCGCCCGCCCAGGTAAGCGCGGCCCGGGGGAGGGGGGGGGGGGGGGGGGGGCACCGGCACCGGCACCGGAGGCGGAGACGGCCCCGCCCGCCCCGCCGCCGCCCCGGTCCGGCCCGGGCGCCCCGGCCGGGACCCAATCCCCCCCCCCCCCCCCCCCCCCCCGGCACCCCCCAGCCCGGGGAGCCCCGGCGACCCCCTGCGCCCTCCACCCCCGGGCTGCCCGCGGGGGCCCGACCCGGGATGCCCCCGGTGCCCCCGGGATGTCCCCCGTGTGCCCCGGACGGCGGCTGGGCACCGCTGACCCGGGATGCCCCCGGGATGTCCCCGGGCGCTTTCCGACCCGGGATGTCCCCGTGCTCCCGGGATGCTCCGTGCAGGCTCCAGCCCCGGGATGCCCCGGGCGCCTCCGACCGGGGATGCCCGTGTGTCCCCGGGATGTCCCCAGGCTGCCCCGTGCCCCCCCCCCCCGCCTGCTCCCTGCCCACCCGGCCCCATCCTCCTCCCGGTGCGGGGGGGGTCCCTGCCTGGGCAGACCCGGGGAAGCCCCCGCAAGGGGTGGGGGTACGGGGTGCCAGGGTGGGGGGGTCGCTGCCCTGCAGGTCTGGCAGCTGCCCGCACAGCGGGGTGACCTGCCTGGTGCTGGCCGGTGTCCCACGGGGACAGTGACCGCCGCTGACCCCACGGCTGCACCAAAATCCCTTCCCGACCCACCGGCTGAGCGGGTTGCATCCTGTCCACCGCCTCGTCTGCCCCTCGCCGTCCCCTCAGGCCTGCTGCATCTATCCGCCCTGTCCCCTCCCGGAACTCGGAGCGGGCCCCAGCAGCTCCTTCCTCGCCTGGGCAGCACCGACCGCTCCGGGGGCCAAATCCTGCCCGTCCAAGTCGTTAGCAGGGGGTGGGCACGGCGGCGGCTGTCGGGCAGGACCCCAAAGGTGCCCGGGGTGGGGAGGGCCCTTCCCACAGCCCGCGCAGGCAGGGCGAGGGTGGCGGTGAGCATCGCACGCGGGGGGTTCCTCGGCGAGGTGCGGTGGGCACCGGCGGCCAAAAGCCCCCAAAACGGAGGGGGAGCGGTGCCCGCTGCAGGGCCAGGGGCTCCGGGCATGACCCGGGGTGGGGGATGACCGTGGGCCCCCTCCCACCCGCACCCTTCCCACGGCCCAGGTGCAGGAGTGGAACGTGGAGGCTCCCCACCTGATGCCGCTGCAGCCGCCGCTGCTGCCGGAACGGGCGCACGTGCGGGAGGCGCAGCTCCACTCCGCCGAGGCCTCGCTCTGGACCGTGGTGGCCACGGTGCAGGCGATGGAGAGGAAGATCGACCTCCTCGCCACCCGCCTGCTCAGCCTGGAGGGTCGGTCCGGCACGGCCGAGAAGAAGCTTCTGGACTGCGAGAAGACGACCATGGAGTTTGGGAACCAGCTGGAGAGCAAGTGGGCCGTGCTGGGCACCCTCATCCAGGAGTACGGGCTGCTCCAGCGGCGCCTGGAGAATGTGGAGAACCTGCTGAAGAACAGGAATTTCTGGGTGCTGCGGCTGCCCCCTGGCCCCCGGGGCGAGGTCCCCAAGGTAATGGCTCCTGGGGGGCGGCTGTGGGCCGGGTGGGGGGACCCTCGGCTCCCCTGGGGAGCGGGCGCCGCTGAGCTGCCGGGGGCTTGTCGCTGCAGGTGCCGGTGACGTTTGTTGACATTGCCGTCTACTTCTCGGCGGAGGAGTGGAAGAATTTGGAGGAGTGGCAGAAAGAGCTGTACAATAACCTGGTGAAGGAGAACTATGAGTCTTTGATCTCCCTGGGTAAACATCCCTTTTCGCCCCTTTCCCGGCACGCTGGGGTGATGGCTGCGTGTCCCCGGAGGGTCCCAGGCGTGGGCGCCCTGGTCGCCCGCGAGCGGTCGGTGGTGGCACACGCCGTGGCTCTGGGACCTCCCGTTTCGGAGGGAACCCTCTGCGCCTCGTGCTGTGTGCGTGGGGACGGGATGATGTGCTGTGCCATGCCGGTGCTGCCGCGTGGGGCAGCTGGGTAGCTGGAGCGGGTCTTCGTCCCCCAGAATTGAGGGCCTGAGCATCTACGCTGCGCGGGCCTCCCGGCACGGAGCTCCTACCAAATTTAGGCAGGTTCTCCGCCAGGAGAGATGCCAGGGCCTGATGTCCCCCCACCTCTTGGCGATGGTGAAGGTTGGGCGGGCGCAGCCCCGCCGCCGGTGCCAGCCATGCTGTCTCCCCGTGCAGACGGTGCCCTCCCCAGAAGCGAGGCGCAGCCCCGCAGCGAGCGCGGGGAGGGACCCTGCGTCCCCGAGCAGAGGGAGCTGGAGCAGAGGGAGCTGCCGCCGGACGCCTGCGCGGGTGAGGCACCGGCCGGGAGCCAGGGCAGTGCCGGGTCCCCCCATCCCCGCTGCCTTCCACCTCGTGTTTCCCCCACCCCGCTGCTCATCCCAGGGACGTCCCAGCCCCCCAGGGCCCAGTTTTCCAGCCGTCCCAGACTGCTCGCCACTGTACAGCCGGGGGCCACCGCGAGTGATCCCGGAAAATCCCCCATGACGTGATGTGCCAGGGGTCTTGGGCATCCGTCGCTGGGAGCTCCGTGTGTCCCCCACCACCACCATGTTGTGTCAGAGCCCATGGGCTGTGTCACCCATCCCCACGGGCTGTCCCATGGTCACCTGTCCCCAAGGGCTGTCCTGCTGTCACACGTCCCCATGGGCTTTCCCAGGGTCACCCACCCCTATGAGCTGTGCCGCGGTCACCCATCCCCAAGGGCTGTGCCGTGGTCACCCGTGCCCACAGCTCCCCCGGGGGTGTTTGATGCCCCATATCTGCTGTGGGACGGGGACGTCCTGCGCGGCCGGAGCCCAGGGGTCCCATACCCCGAGGCGCGTTGGCCGTGGGTCACGCCGGGCGGCCGCATCCTGGCGCCAGCCAAGTCTCTCCTTGTGAACAGAGTCGCTGATCTCCACCTCCGACATCCTGTCCCGGATCAAGCAGGAGGTGGCCTTCGTGGGGGAGCAGCAATTCGCGGAGGAGCGAGGGATGCCGGCGGACCCCTGCGCAGGTGAGCTGTGCCGTGCAGCCGCCGGCTGCCTGACGCCGGCAGCAGCCGCTGCCTTTTGGAGTGCAGGATGCGGCCCCGCTCGGCTGAGTCCCCATCCTTCCCCGCAGGCGCGGACGCCCTGATCACGGCACACGACTTCTTGTCGTGGATCAAGCAGGAGGAAGAACCCTGCGTCCGCGAGCCCTGGGAGCTGCCGGAGAGGGAGATGCTGACGGGTCCCGGTCCTGGTGAGCGATGCCGAGCCCGGCCCCATGGGGCTGGGCGGGGGGGGAGCACCCACCCAGGCTAGGCTGTGGCTCGGGGACATCCCCGGTGTCGCGGGCAGGCACTGACCAGTGCTTTTCCCTCCCCCGCAGCCGGCGAGGGGCTGCTAGTGAAGACGGAGGAGCGGTGCCCCCACGCCGAGCCCCCCGAAGAGGTGGGCTTGCCGGGCGGCTCCGGGGAGCTGCTCTTCCCCGGCGCGGGCTTCGGGAGCCCCGAGGGACAGGCAGCGGTGACGGCGGCGGCGGCGGCAGCTCTGCCGGCGCAGCACAGACTGGGCAAAGCTCCAGGCTCAGAGCCGGGGCCGGGGGCCGAGGCGGCGGGGGTCCCCACCGCGACGCCGGGACCCGCCGAGGAGCGGCCGCACGGCTGCGCCGAGTGCGGGAAGAGCTTCAGCGGGAAGAAGAGCCTGCGGATCCACCAGCGGAGCCACGCGGCCGAGCGCCCCTACCCTTGCGCCGAGTGCGGCAAGAGCTTCAACTGCCACTCGGGGCTGGTGCGGCACCAGATGATCCACCGCGGCGAGCGGCCCTACAAGTGCGCCGAGTGCGGCAAGTGCTACAGCCGCAAGGAGCACCTGCAGAACCACCAGCGGCTGCACACGGGCGAGCGGCCCTTCGCCTGTGCCGCCTGCGGCAAGAGCTTCATCCGCAAGCAGAACCTGCTCAAGCACCAGCGCATCCACACCGGCGAGCGGCCCTACCAGTGCCCGGCCTGCGGCCGCAGCTTCCGCTACAAGGAATCCCTCAAGGATCACCAACGGGTCCACGGGGCTGAAGCGGGACCCCCCCCGCTGCCCACCCCCGGCATCATGCCCCCCGGGGACTAGGGGCCACCCCGCCGCGGACTGACACCCCCCCCCCCGGGACGGGGGCAGGCGCCGGCCACGCAGCTTCCTACCAAATACAGGCGCCCGGCTGAGGCGGGGGGGCGTGGGGGGAGCCCCAGGGGGGGGGGCCGTGCTCCCACAGGTCCCCCCCCACCCGGGGCCGGCCCCCGCCACGGACGGACACTCTTCGGCCCCCCAATGCTCCCCCCCACCAGACAATCTTGCTGCACGGGATGGGGAGCAGCCCCCCGCCGCGTCCCCCTGCCGCCATCCCCCACCCCCCCCACCCCCCCGCCTGCCGCTCTGCTCCCCGGCCCCCGCTGCTTATTTTTACTGCCCCCCCCGCCCCGCGCCGTCCCGCTCTGTACAGTGCTTGGGGTGTAGTTTTGTATGGACGATGCGATACAGAATAAAGTCATGCTGGGCTGCAGCGCCTTCGCCCCCCCCGGCCCTGCGGGGTCCCCCGTGTCCCCGGGGTCCTGCAGCCGTGCTCCTGCCCCGTCCCCGTGGTCCCGCACCCCGGGAAGGCACCGGCAGTGCCTGCAAGGTCAGGGATGGGCAAGGGGGGGGGGGGAATCATGGCAGAGCATGGGGCAGCAGAAACGGGTGCGGGGGCTGCCGGTGTTCCTGGTGTCACCGGCTGCGGTGGTCTTGCGCTGGCAGGGCTGTGCAGAGACCCCCAGAGCGTGGAGCAGCTGAACCCACGGGTGAAACCTTGCAGGGAGAGGGAAGGACGGGCAATGATGCTCCAGGGCACGTGTGTGTGCATGCACACCAGCCGTGGGTGTGCAAGGGCTGCCAGGAGGCAGCCGTGCTCCCTGGGGCAGTGCGGGTCCTGGGTCTCCCCTGACCCACAGGGACCCCCCTCCTTGTCAAATCCTTTCTAGCATCTCTGATTCCCAACTTTTTGCATTTTTTTCCTGCCTTTCCCTGACACTCGTGGGCCGCAGGCTGTGGCCAAGCCCTCCCCGGGGCACGGACCCAGCGCCCACTTCCCTGCACCCGCACACCCCTCTGCAAATCATTTTGCTATCTCATCAAACATAACCGGACAGCAATGCCCCGCTCGCATCGGCCGCAGCAGCAGGCAGTGCTCCTGCATGTCCCGCCTTCATTTTAACCAGCTGAACCCCTCCGGCTCCTGCCCACTGCCACCAAACTCATCCCTGGTCCCTCCTACTCTTGATTTAAGTCTATAAACTACTTACATGGAGTTTTAACCACAACCGTGGACACCCATGCCCTCTTCCCCAGGCACCCAAGCTGGGTGTCACTGTCCCCCCCCCGAGGGAGACAGTCACCTTGGTGGGGGGGAGGCCCTGGCCGGAGCCGGTGACCCACCAAGTGCCACGGCTCGTGACGCTTTGCCCCGTGCCTGCTGCTCTCACGGCTGGCCCCGGCGGTGCTGCCCCACTGCCCCCTCCCCGGGTGGCTGCACCGTCCTGCCTGGGTGGCAAAGGAGCTGCCACCGAGCAGGGACATGGCTGTGGGTCCCCCGCATGCTGTACTTGCGAGGGTGGGGGGGGGGGGGGGGCAATCAGCCCAGGGTGGGCTTTTTACCTGTGCTGTAGCCCTGAGGAGGAGGAGGCAGCGTGCGTGGGGCTGGAGCTCCCTGGGGACCCTGCACGATGCCTGGGGGGGGGGGGTACCCAGAGCTGTACCCACTGTCACCCCCACCCCAGAGCCACGCAGGCAGCTGAGGCTGCCGGTTCCGAGCCCGGACAGTACAGCCAAAGGCTGCAAGTCCTTTTCCACCCCTAGCCTTGATGCCGGGGTGCTGGGCTCCCCCCGAAGGAGCAGGGGTGAAGCTCAGTTGCCACCAAGCCTGGGGTCGTTTGCCCCACGGCCCCATATCACAGCACAGCAGGCTGCATCATGGAGGGGGGGGGGCTGCCTGCATGCTCCCCCTGACCGGCTCAGGGCAGCCCAGGAGCGGAGCAGGCCAGCGCGGCGGCAGCGTGCCGGCAGCACCGGGGATTTGAGCAGGGAGGAACTACGGGCAGGCGGCGAATTAGCAGCATGACACAGCAGTCGAGCAGCGTTGGCTACAAGCGAGGAGGGAGAGGGGTGGCGGAGGAAGGTCGGGGACTTCCCTGAGGCTTACGTGGGGAGCCAGGAGGGGAAAGGACCCACGACCGGTGCTATGGGGAGGCAGGGTAGAGGAGCCGGGTCTCCCCACGGGCAGCAGTGGCTCACACGGCCCCAGCGCCGGGGGATCAGGCAGCTGCCTGCCTGCAGGGTTGACCGGGGAGGAGGATGGAGGGAAGCACATGGCCTCCCCTCCCCGGCCCTGCAAGGGGCTGCCTTCGCAAGGGCAGGATTAATCCTCAGGTATCCGACGCGGGCGGCTCGCCACCCCTGCCAAGCGCCACGGTGGGCATCACCGCCGGCCTGGCACGGCACCGCCGGCACCCGGCACAGCTCCTGGCCGAGAAGGGAACACGACTTCGGCGGGCGGCGCGGGAGGGCTCGTGGGGGGCAGCAGGTCCCGCTCGCCCGCGACCCTCCTCACCGCGCCGCTCCAGCACCGAGTTCACACACAGAGACGGCCTTTCTGTTTTTTGGGGATTTTTTTTTTTAACAGAAGTTTATGGTTATATGCAAATTAGGTCATTAAATGATTTGCATAAAATGTTCGCACATCAGCGACTAAGTGTTCCTAACTTCCCACCCCCCCCCCCCCCCCCCCCCCCGAAGGTAGTAATCCTACTCGACTAGCGCTGTCACACGGCCCCGCTGACACACGCGCACGCACACGCTTCCCCGCCGCGTGTCCCGCTCGCTCACACGCGCCCGGCCGGCCACGCTCGCGGGCCCTGCCCCGGGCTGCCCGCGCAGGCAGAGGCACGGCCGCGGGCGCAGGCAGGCCTCCCGGCCGCTCGCACGCCCTTACACACGCGTGTGTTATCACCGCCTCCCTCCCCGGGCGGGCGTGCGCGGCGCCGGCCGCCCGCGTCCCCTCGTAGCCTTCCCCGTGCTTGCGGGGGCCCGGGCGTGCCGGCGGGGCAGGCGCCGACCGCGGCACGCTGGCGCACGCCTCCCGTGACCCAGGCAGCTCCCACGCACACCCACGCACACCGTTCCCCCCACGCGCACACCCCTCTGTCCGTGGCCGGGCACCCACGGCGTAGCCGGAGGCCCGCGCGCGCGCGCGGGCACCGGGAGGGCCGCAGGCACACACCATGTCCTTCGCGGGACAGCGTCCCCGCCTGTCCCTAGCTGTTGGTGAGGAAGAGCCGTCTGTGTCTGGAGGCAGAGCCGCGCGGCCGGCCCCGACGCCGGCCCCGGCCCCGGTTCCCGAAGGGGCTTCGGCTGGGCACGGCGGTCTCTCCCCAGCTGGCGCTCCCGGCCTGCGGCTCGGGGAAGCTGGGCTCGGCTTTGGGCTGCTCGAGGAGCGGGCTGGGGTCCGGCCGGGGCTCGGCCGGCGGCGCCTGGCTCTGCCGGGCGCTGGCCCTCTCCTGACGCAGGTAGCGCAGCTCGTCGCGGATGTCCGTCAGGACGCCCAGCAAGCGAAACTGGAGCTCGCGGTCGCGGGCCCTCTCCTCGCGCTGGGTGGCCCGCTCCTCCTGCCACATGGCCAGCTCCTGGTGGTACAGCTGGTCCCACTGCTCCTCCAGGTCCAGCAGGTGATGGATGTTAGTCCTCCAGCTCTCCCGGCGGTCTTCCCGCAGGCGGGAGCAGCCCAGGCCGCGCGGTGGGCCGGGGGCGGCGGGGGCGTCCCCCGGGGGGGAGGCGGAGGAGGGCAGCGACTCCTCGGTCAGGGCGCCGTGCAGCGGGGAGCGGGCCGGGGGTTCTTCCTCCACCGTCGGCTTCTCCCAGGTGGGCCCCATCAGTACCCTGGGCAAAGCGCCCATCTCCGGGCCCGGGCCCCCCGCGTGCTCCTCGGGGTGCGAGGAGTCGAGCCCACGGCCCAGGGGGGGCAGGTCGGACACCCCCTCGTGGCCCCAGTCCGAGTGAGCGTCCACGGGGTTGAGAGGGTCCTCGGGCAGAGAGGTGACGGAGCCCTGGGAGCTGCACCTGCGGATCAGCATGGCCTGGCGGGACAGTTTCATGTCTTCCTCCGCAGACATGGGGGCCTCGGGCCCGGACTGCATCCCCACGGCCCCGCCGTGGCCCCTCTCCACCTCCCGGCCTTCCCGTTCCTCCTCCTCCGACATGGAGGCGTAGGAGACGAGGGACTCGTTTCGCAGGGACGGGGAAATGGCTGACACGTCCGGAGTCCGCAGCTCCGGTCCCGACTCGGCTGGAAGAGAAGAGAAGCCCTCCGGTGAGCCCCAGCCACTCCCCCGGCCCCCTGTCCCTCCCCGACACACGGACATCCCCTTCATGGACATCCCCGAGGGACACAGCAGGCCAACGTGCCCCGTCTGTGCAGCCCTCGCCCCTGCCTGCCTCGCACGCCCCCCGTCCCCCTGCAGCGAGTTCCCCAGGTCCCCATGTGACGCAGGGACGGCCACGGCCTTTGCCTTCCCTTGGATTTGCCGCCTTCTCCTGCCACCGACCAACCCTCGGCGGTTACAAAACTGTGCTCCGGGTTCCCCGTTACGTATCCGCAGCCCTTTGGGACTCGCAGACCAGGAGACAATGGCACAGGCTGGGCAGGCAGAGGGAAGCGTCTCCAGTCGGGGCGTCCCCAGCGGTGCCACCCCCAGCGCTATGCCGAAGGCTGCATCCAGCCCCACCGGCAGCGCGATGCCGCGCCAGGACCGGGCTCTCGGTGCAAATCACCACCGCAACCTTTTACTGGCCGCCACGCTCCCAGTGATCTCCGTCCAGACCCCGCGTCCTCCCTCCACGGCCTAAAGCCCCGCAGCAGCCTGTCCCGCAGCCTTACCCGAACTGCTCTGTCCTTCCCCTCGGCTGTACTCGCAGATGACGGAGGGGTCGGGGCTCTGCACCGCCAGCCGGGGCACAGCGGAGCCCTCCACGTCCGGCAGGGATGAGGGCTGCCCGTTGGTGTCGATGTAGATGCTGGGGTGGCTGACACCGGGCTGCAGGTGCATGAAGGACTGCTTGGTCGCTCCGGGGAAGAACAGATCTGTGGGACAGAGAGAATCCAGCCTCAGCCGCTGCGATGACGGCACCGGCAGTTCACGTGCCCCCGCGGAAGGGCGGATGGGGCTGCCCAAGAGAAGAGTCCCATGGGAATCTGCAGGGGAGCGACGCTGCGTGGGGGACACGGTCGCACCGAGGCACAGACGCTCCTCCTGCAAGGCCAGCCCTCCCGATCGCTCACCCTCACCTCGTCCAGGACCATCCTGAATTCACCCAAACCCAGGGGGATTGGCATCCCCTAAATGTCCCGCAGGACTTCTTCCTTCAGCCCAGAGCTCTTCTGCTCTGCAGCGAGATGGGTGTCTGATTCAGAGACAGCCCGAGCCTGAACCGAGTGAAACGAGACCCACGCCACCCACCCGTCCCCAGTGAAACCTGGCGGGCCAAACTGAAATCAAAGAGCAGAGGAAGGAGCAGGAAGAGCTAACCCTGGTGCCCTCTGGGGACAAAAAGAAGCCGGACACATCCCCTTTGTGGAAATGAAAGGGCAGGGGGGTATTTGCCTCCTGACCAGTAATGAAGCCCAGCTGGGGTGCACCTGTGGGCCCAGCTCAGCACTACTGCAAGACGATGTCAGGTCTTTCACCAACATTTTGCCCCCGACCCCCGAGCATCTCTCGGGCGTTTGAGCTAAACAGGCGTTACCCAAGAGCGGGACCAGCAAGAGGGCTCTGCGTTCTGCGGTAGGCCGAGACACAGGTTTGCTGTGCAGGTGACAGAGGGGTCAAAGGCACAGCCCCATCGAGAAGGCACAGCCCACCCACGGACCCACCGGCTCCCCCCTGCCACGCAGGGCACCCGGGTGCGAGGATGGTGTGACTTTGCACTGAAGCAGCTGCTCCCGCTCCCTCTGACCTCAGCTAACCATGGGGGATGCTGACCCTGAAAGGAACCGGGGAAAAAAAATCGCATCCCGTCTTTCACCAGCTGCCTTTAGACAGTATCCAGCACGGCCAGGCACTGTATCAAATTAAAGGAAGGAAAAAAAAAACAAACAAAAAAGACCCGCTCCCACAAAGTTTGAGGTGTTCTTGTTAATCCCAGGTTATTTCCACAGTGGATTTTTAATTCCAGCGCACACAGTTTCCAAGCCTGCTGGTTTGCTACTCAGATACAACAGGACCGCAGCCCTGCCGGATGCTGTAATCCCAGCACAAACCGCGTACGAGAGCAAAACCCAAAAGTCTCCTTCCACAATTGACGCCGTGCCGGCTAGCACAGAACACAAACGCTCGGCAGACCCCGGAGCGCAGGGGGACCGTGCCTGGTGACGTTACCAGGCCGGACGTCAGTCGCAGAGTGCAGGTGGGGACGCAGCGCGGGACTCTGCTACTCCAACTCTCCTCTCCCCAGAGAACCACCACGACTGACCTGGGTCCAGGATGATTTCGGGCTCCGAGTCGTGGCTGGCCTGCAAGAAGGTGGAAGCCACCATCTTCTCCAGGGGCGTGAGGCGCGGCTTGTGGAGCGGCCCGCCGGCGCGGTTCATGGGCAGGTGCTTCTTGGAGGTGATCTTTTTCTTGACGTCCAGCCGCAGGTCGCGCCACTTGTGCTTGAGGTCGTCGATGGAGCGTTCGGTGTAGCCCAGGAAGTTGACGCGGCTTTGGATTTGGGTCCAGAGCTGCTTCCGCCGCACGGGGTGAGCCCGCAGGGCTTCAGACCCATACAGGGCGCTGAAATGCCGGACCACATTCCAGACCAGCGTCTCAGTCTCGTCATTGGAGAAGTTGGCCTTCCTCTTCCGGCCAGACGCTGGCATCGCCTGCGAGGCTGCGGCAGAGGTGGAAGGGGCACAATTGAACCTCGGTCCCCACTCCTCTCTGTCAGCTCCTGGGGGGAACATGGGGCTGCGGGAGCCCGAGGGAGCCGCGGAGGAGGGAGCCGAAGCAAGAGCCCCCGAGGCATCCATGGCAGGGGAGGCTTGGGCCGGGGAGGATCTAAAGAGCCGCTTCGGCACACCACGCGGCAGGGGGGCACCTCATCCCCTCGCCCCGGCTCGAGAGCACCTGGGAGGGGAGAAAAGGAAAGGGCAGCGGTGGGTCGCGGCAGTGCGGGGTGACGGCGAGGGCCCCCGGCCTTCTCCAACCAGAGGCACCCGGGGGCCCCCAGCCAGCTACCACGGGGGCCGCGGAGAGGGTCGTGGTCACGGTGCACGCGTTGGGACCGTGACAGAGGCCGCGGTGACGGCCACGGCACACGCCTCGGCCATGGCACGCGCTTCGGGGCCGTGGCGGGTGCCTCAGGGCCACACAGAGGGTGCCGAGGAGCACCTCGGGGCCGGGCTGAGGGCGACGGGGAGCGCCTCGCGGCCACAGCGAGGGCCTCACGGCCACGCTGACAGCGATGGGGAGCGCCTCTGGTTGCACGGTGAGTGCCTCCAGGACGTGGCCTCGGCAAGCACCCCAGGGCCACGGCCAGAGCCCCAGCAACAATTTCAGGGCCACAGCCATCGGCTCTGGGCTACGGTGAGCACCACAGCGAGGGTCTTGCCACGGTCAGCACCTCAGGTCCACGGCAAGGACCTCGGTGATGGCAAGCAGCTCGGCACCATGGCAAGGTCTACAGCCATGGTGAAAGCACCAGGGCCGCAGCACAAGGCCTCAGGTCCATGGTGAAGGCCTCGGCCATGCTGAGCACTTCAGGTTCCCAGCAAGGGCTTCAGGGCCATGGCACAGACCTTGGCCATAGGACAGGTCTAGGGGCCATGGCAAAGGCCTTGGCCATGGTGAGCATCTCAAGGCCACGGTGAAGACCTTGGCCAAGATGCAGGCCTTGGCAAGGGTCTTGGCCATGGTGAGAACCTCAAGACCCCGGTGAGTAACTCAGGTTCCTGGTGAGGACCTTGGGGTCATGGTGAAGACCTTGCCCGTGGCGAGCTCCTCAAGGCCGTGGCAAAGACATTATGGAAGGCCTTGGCCATGGTGAACACCTTGAGCTCCCATTGAGGGCCTCGGGGCCACAGCAAAGCCCATGGCCACGGCAAGCGCTTCAGGACCATGGCGAAGACCTTAGCGAAGGCCTTGGCCACGGCGAACGCCTCAAGTTCCCACCAAGGCTCTTGGCGCCGCGGCGAAGACCACGGCCACGGCGAGCACTTCGAGGCCACGGCGAACAGCTCAAGCTCTCACGAGGGCCGCGGGGCCGCCGCAAAGACCAAGGCCGCGGCGAGCGCTTCACGGCAACCCCTTGGCGAAGGCCTTGGCCACGGCGAACGCCTCGAGCTCCCGCTGAGCGCTTCCAAGAGCCTGGCAAAGACCGCGGCCAACGGCGCAGGTCTCGGGCCGGCGGCAAACCCCCCCCCCCCCCCCCCCCACCCCCGCCGGCCACGTCGAGCACTCCATCAAGGTTCTCGACCCACAGCCGCGTCCCAACTGCCTTGACCCCACCGAACCCCTCAGCCCCCCCCCCCCTCCCTCCTTGTCCCCCAGCGCCATGGGCAAAACCCTCAGCATCTCCGTGCCCCACCGACAACCCCTCAAGGTCTTGGCACCCCCCCCCCCCCCCCAAATCACCACCACCCCCCCCCACCCCATTCAGAGGCGGGGGTACCCCGGGGCAGGGGGGGAAGAGGGGGCGGGCGGGGGGGGGGGGGGGCAACCGGTTACCGGCTGCACCCTCGGGGCAGGGCCGGGGCCTTCGGCGGGCGGCTTTTGTTCGCGCTTCCGCCGGGCACCGGGGACAAAGGGGACGGGGCCGGTGCCTGCCCCCGGCCCCCCCCCCCCCTCCGGGGGGGGGGGGGGGGCCGGGGGCAGGCACCGGCCCCGTCCGCAGGCCTTTCCTTCCCGCCCCCCCCCCCCCTCCGCCAACACCCCCCGGGGCAGGGCGGCGGCGCCTACCTGTGCCGGGACGGGCGTGCGAAGGGGGGAAAGGGGAGGGGGGGGGGAAGAGGGGGAGAACGGCGACGGAGGGGCCGGGCTCGGAGAAGAAGGGGGGGAGGGGGAAAGGGGGGGAAGGGGGGGGGGGTGGGAAAAGGAAAAAGGAAACTCAGCTCCGGCGGCAGCGGCGGGTAATGGCTCCCGCCTCGGCGGAACTCGCCTTCATTTCCTCCGCCTACCGAGCGGCGCGGCGCGGCGCGGCGCGGCGAGCGGCGCGGGGGCCCTGCGCGCGCCCCGCCCTTGGGCGCCCCCTGGCGGAGCCGCCGCGGGAGCAACGGCGAGAAGAGACGCGCCGGGGGAGTTTACGCGGGGGGGGGGGGGGGGCGGGGGGGGTGCGCATCCCCGGTGGGATCTTCCCTGCGCGCCCCGTTCTGCGCGGTGCTGCGTGCCCCCTTGCTCCGTACCCCGATGCCCCCACGCTGTCTCCGCACCCCCGGGGGGAGCCCCGTGCACCCCCATGGTCGTGCAGCCCCCCCCCCCCCCCCCCCCCCCCCCCCGCCTCGCAGCCTGTGCCTGTACCGCGTTGCTGGTTGAACCTCCGTGATTGCACACCCCAGTGGGCGCTTGCCATCCGCTGCCCCTGCACCCCCGGGGGGGGCCTGTTGTGCTCCCGTGCACCCCGGTGGCCCCCCCCAATGCACGCCAAGGTTGCACCCTGCCCTGTGCAACTCAGGGAGCGCCCCTTGCATCTCCTGCCCTGTTCACTCTGGCAGGTATCCGGGTCCCCCCCGCACCCCTGGGGGGGGGGCCCTGGCAGCCCCTGCCCCCAGATGGACACGTCCCGGCGCACCCTGCCCGTGCCCCCCTAAGGGACTCAGTGCCTCATGCACCTCCGTGGGTGCCCCTCGCACCCTCCGCCCCGGGCACCCCGTGCCCTCCACCCCGTGCATCCCCACAGGCAACCCCCCGGGCAAGCTTACCGAGCACCCCAACAGGTCCCCGGGTGCACCCTGTCCCATGCGATGGGTGCCCCTTGCACCCCCGGCCCCCTTCACCCCAACAGGTACCTGGGTGCCCCTCGCACACACCGCTCGCCGCGTCCCAGTGGGTACCCTGTCCCGAGCACCCTGATGGGCCCCCCACCCTGGACACCCCAATGAGCACCTCTTGTGTGTCCGGCCCAGGTGTGACCCAACAGGCACCTCCCGCCCAAACCCCCTCTGCCCCCCCCCCCAGGCACCGCCACTCACCCTTCCCCTGGGTCCTGGCTGGGGTCCCCTCCCTGGGGGTGGCTATGAGGGCTGGGTGCAGAGCACCCCTGGGTGCCACGGTGCTGCGGGGACGTGCCTGTCCCCGCTGCGGGCCACAGCCCACCCTGGTGGCCTTCAGCTGCCTCTGGTTCTCTGTGTACCTGTGGGGTGTCATCCCCGTGCCCCGTCCCACCTCGGGGACCCCGGTGCAGCAGCCGTCACCGTGCCGGGGACAGGGTGCACAGTGGGTGCCCATTAGGGCACACGGTCCAGTGTACATGGGGGAGCTGTGCAGGGTACCCCCAGGGTGCACATGGGTGCCATCCGCACCGCGTGGGACACCAGGGCTGGCACAGCCGGCGTGCAGCCCAGGGCTCTTAATTAACAGCCACGACAGGGTCGTCAGCCAGGTCCCTGCTGCCCGTGGGTGCTGCCCGTGGCCCTGGCACTCGCGTGGGAACGGCGTGCGTTGGGGTGCTGCGGGGGCCCAGGAGCGGCCACGGTGTCACCGGGCCAGGGGGTCTGCGTCCCCAGGCCAGGGCGAGGGAGGGGAGGGGGAGGTTTGGGGTGGCCCCACTGCTCCCAGCAGCCCCAGGGGAGCGCAGGGGCTCTGCCCGGCTCATGGTGGGCTTGGATGTGACGTTAAAATATTACAACCGCCAGCAATGCTGCACTTTGCTGAATTCTTCCTTTTTAATGCCTGTTACAAACCTCCGGTGTCACCACGTGGCGACAGCAACCAGTGGCACCCGGTTCCCCCAAACCCCTGTGGGAAGGAGCCACTGCCCCCGGCATGGGGACACCCCAGCACCACCCCACATCCCCCACCCCCCCAGCAAACACAACTACCACACTCAGGGCAAATCCTCTCCAGGGGCAGCTCCATGGCTGCAGAAGCCACCCCCTGGGAGAAGGTTTTGGCAGCAGGTTCACGTCCCCGGTGCTGCCACCGCCGGCCCCCGGCACTGCCCCGATAGGTGACATCCAGAGTGAGGTGGCTCCGCAGCCCCCGTGCACGGTGCTCCCTGCCAGACATCCCTTTTGCCCCTGAGCCACGTGAACCCACAGCAAACCACACAGCACAACTCAGCTGGCACTGCCGCAGGAGACGGTGGCCAGGCCAGTCCGGTGACGGCCCCGATGAGCGCCGGTCCCCATCATGGGCACAACTGGGTCCAGGCATGTGCTGGCTACTCCGCTCACTGCTTGGGAGGGGTGTCCCTGATGAGGGCTCGCCCGGTGCCGGCTGACACCATGTGCACTGCATCCTCCAGCTCGTAGAAGGCCTGGAAGAGGTCCGGCGAGGTGGCCCGGCACTCCAGGTACCGCCGCAGCGTGGCCAGGCTCCCCCAGACCTCTCGCTCCGAGGGGCAGGGCTGCACCGCCGCCAGCTCTCCCCCGTCCTTGCCCTCCGCCGTCCCCTTGTCCCCATCCGCCTCCGCCGACTCCCCGTCGCGCTCCAGCTCCTCGTCCGTCATCGTGCGGCGCTCCGGCTGCTCCTGGCTGAGTGGGCCGGGCGCCGGGGCGAGGGCCGGGGCCTCGGTGCCAGCATCGGGGCTGAAGCCGGTGGCACGGAAGCAGCTAGCGATGAGCCCCGGGTGCACGTCGCCCCAGGCTTGCGCCAGCATGTGCAGGGCATCCAGGAGGGTCGGCTGCCCCGTGCCACGCTCCGCCAGCAGCCACCTCAGCAACCGGCGCCGGTAGTGGCCCTTGAGGTCGCTGGTGATGCCGCGGTCCAGGGGCTGGGCCAGGGCGGCAGCCGGCGGGACGAAGACCATCCTGACGTTGGAAAGCTGGAGGTAGGGGTGCGCCTCGTGCTTGGTGAGGAGGAGGAGGATGCTCTTGCCCTGCCGCCACATCCCCTCGTTGAACTCCCGCAGCCACTCGGCAAAGAGGGGGGCGGTCATGCCAGCCAGGCTGCCGGCGCGGTAACTCCAGGGCATCTGCCCCAGGTTGACGCCCCGCAGGCAGGGGGGCCGGGGAATCTCCCCCACCACCCGCAGCGGGGCCTTCTCCGAGCCGTCGGCGTTGGCGCAGAGCAGGAGCGTCAGCCGGTCGCCGGCGCTCTCGCCCTTGCCGGGGGAGCTGGCTGGGAGGAGGACCCCCATCTCCCCGCAGGCGTAGATCTCGGAGAGCGCATAGCTGCGGAGGAGGCTGGGCAGCACCGCGCCAGCCCAGTGGTCGGCCGTGGGCTGCTCCGCATCCCCTTTCTCCACCGGCGGCTTCTTGAAGGCGAGGTTGTGGCGTGCCTCGAAACGAGCCAGCCAGCTGCCGCCGGGCTCCGGGTCGGGGCGGCCCAGCGCCTCGGCGAGGTGTTTGGCCTTGAGCTGGAGGAGCGGGCTGCTGACGGGCAGGTCGGTGGCACGGGCGCCCTCCACCCAGCGCAGCAGGGCGGCCTCGAGGGCCACGTCCTTCCCCTCCCGCTTGCGTTTGCGTTCGGGGTCGCCATTGCGGTGCCACTCGCTCAGGATCCGCTCCTTGTTCTTGATGATGCGGCAGATCTGGGGCTGCGACACCCCGAAGCGCTTGGCCAGCTCGCTCTGAGACACCTTGGGGCCCTCCAGCATCTCCAGCACACGCACCTTCTCCGTCAGCGACAGCTCCTTCCGCTCTTTCCGGGGTGTTGCCGTTCCCCCCTCTGCCGTCCCCAGGGAGCGGCCGGTGCAGGGGGCTGGGCGGCAGGGGCTGCCTGCAGCCCCCAGCCCCGCCGGCTCGGCAAAGCCTCTCCCGCAGCGGTTGCAGGCGTAGGCACGCTCCCCGCCGTGCGCCAGCCGGTGCCGCACCAGGTCCGGCTTTTGCCCGAAGCCTCGGCCGCACTTGGGGCACTCGAGCGGCGGCTCCCCCGGCTGGCAGCGGTGACTCTCAAAGGCAGGAGGTAGGACGATGAACCCCCTGTTACCGGCACCGGGATTCGGCTCCGGCTCGAGGACGCTGCAGTAGCTGCAGCCCTGTTCCCGCAGCAGGACGGGGAAGTCGCTGGGGCCGGCACGGCGGGATGGTGGGGAGCCGGGCGGCGGGGATACCCCCTCCTCGTCCTTCATCTCCTTCCCCAGCCAGTCCCCTGCGGAGACAGGAACGTGCTGGGGAGAGAACCCCCTTACTGGGAATCCCATGGGAACAAACCCTCCGGTTCGGCAGGATTCGGCCCATCACCCAGTCCCCCGTGTCACCCTCACCCTGGGAGGGTCCGGCGGGCATCGTGCGCGGCCGGTGGCTCCGGTGCTCCCTGTAGCACCCCGCCGCCGCCTCCTCCTCCTCCTCCTCCCCTCGCTCCACCTCGGCCAGGATGTCGGGTTTGGTGACGGCGTAACCTGTCACGGAGACAAGAGGGACAACCGGCGATGCCGCCGGTGATGCCGCCGCACAGCACCGCGGTGGCGGGTCACAACAGGCCTGCCTTGGCGTTCCCCTGCCGTGACAGGGACAGACGGCCGGCGTGGTCCTGCGGTGACCCCGGGCCCCGTGGCCGCCTGCTCCCGCCACCCACCCGGGGCCGACGTCGACGCCGACGTGCCGCCGGCCTCGCTCGCGGCCAGGCCGTGACCGGCAGCGCCAGGGCTGGTGCCGGGCAGGACCGGCGTGCCTCACCCAGGGTGTTGGGGTGCTCACGGTCCTCCTTCATGGCACCGGCACCCTCCCGGTCCTCGGGGAGACGTGGCGGCTGCTCCCGGTGCTGCTCACCGGCGAGGCCTCACCTGCGGGAGGGACGGGCGGTGGTCGAACCATGCGCCGCCCCGGGATGACGGCGCACGCCCCGGCGGAGACCCCGCGGAGCGGGCAGGGAGAACCGGGCGTCGGCGGTGCCGGTGGGGCCGCCAGTGGAAGGAGGGTGGCCGGGGCCGCCGAAACCCGGTGGGCCGCGGTACCGGTGCCGTACCTGAGCCGGGCCCTGTCCCCCTCCCGTCCGGTCGGGCCCGGTCGGGCCCGGTACAACCGCGACCCCGGCCGCGGCCCCGGCCCCGCCGCCGCCCCGCGCGGTCCCGCTCACCGGCGGGAGCGCGCGTACCGGCCCTGCCCTCCCCGCCCCGCCCTCCCTCTCCGTTCTACCCATCGATTGGTCCGCCGCTAGCGGGCGCCGCCCGGATTGGCCGCGCCACTGCCCAATCAGCGCGGGGGCCGGAGCCGCGGCCGGTGAATGCTGCGGCGCCGTCCTTTCCCTTTCCCCCTGATGCTGCGCGGTCCGCCCGCCGCTAGGGGGCGCTGCGGCGCGCAAACCCCCTCCCTCCCCTCCCCGCCGCCGTTCCCAGAGTGCACCGCGCTCTCGGCATGGCCGCTCTGCCCCGCCGCTGCTGAGGAGGCGCCGGGCCCGCTCCGCCGCCGCCCGCTCCGCTCCGCCGCCGCCACCGCCCGCCGCCACCGCCCACCGCGCCCCGCAGGGCCATGGCCGACTGGGCCCCTGCTCAGGTAAGCGCTGCCGACGCCCCCTCTCCCCCCCCCCCCCCGCCGGCCGACGCCCCCCCCCCCCCCCGCCCCAGGCCTGGCCCCGTCTCCCGTCCCCCGGCGGCGGCCGGGCCCGAGGGTTCTCGGCACCGGTGCGGGCCCGTCCCGTCCCGTCCCCCTCCGCTGGGTCCGGTTTAGCCCGTGGCTGCCCGGACGTCGGCCGGGGTACCGCCTCGCTCGGGCGGCGGAGCCCACGGCCTTGTCTGTGCCCCCGCAGGACCTGGAGTGGGACATGGAGTCCCAGGAGCTGGCCCTGGAGCAGCCCCTGCCCGCCCCCGAGCAAGGCCCCGCCGGGGAGGCCGAGCTGCCGGCCGCCGAGATCTCCCTGACACTTGTCACCGAGATCCAGGCCGTGGATAGGAAGGTGGACGCGCAGGCCGCCCAGCTGATGAACCTGGAGGGGAGGATGAGGATGGCGGAAACCAAGCTGATCGGTTGCGAGAAGACGGCGGTGGAGTTCGGGAACCAGCTGGAGAGCAAGTGGACCGCGCTGGGCACCCTCATCCAGGAGTACGGGCAGCTGCAGAAGCGGCTGGAGAACATGGAGAATCTGCTGAAGAACAGGAATTTCTGGATCCTGCGGCTGCCCCCGGGGGCGAAGGGGGAGGTCCCCAAGGTAACGGTCTTCTGCTCCGTCTTCGAAACAGGGTTGTTCCGCACGTACTCTGTTCTCACAGCCCCGTTTCGGGGCAGCTGGGGTGCTGAGCGGGACACGGCTTCCCTGCAACAGTGTCTTTCCTTTCGCTCTTGGTGAGAAGCACTAACACAGGTCCCTTTGTGTTAATTACGCACCACTCATTATATATGTCTGATCCTCACCGAAACGCATCGGCTGGTCTGTGCAGGGTCACACGCTCCTTAGCGTGGCTGGAGCCGTGTTTGAGTCATGCAGAATTGTGTGGCTCAGCCCCACGCGCCTGGCGGGTTCGGTAACATCCCCAGTGTCTGTTCAGAGGCAACTGGCGGCAGAACCACATCAAAAATGAAACGGGAAAAGAGTCTGTGTCGGGCACTGTGCACAGGACATCGCTCGCAGCGCGATGAGGCTGAGCAGCGGGCAAGGTGCAGGCAGGTGACGAGGGAAAACCCCATCGTGTTCCTTGTGGGCAGGGGTTAAGCTGCCTGAGCCAGGCACGGGGGTCGAGCGAGGCATGGGGGAAGGAGCGGGTGTTGCTGTGTGGGACTGTTCTGTGCGGTGCTTGAGGAGTTTGAATGAGAAAATGTCCCTGGGCATTTTCTTCAGTGAGAGGCAAAATGTCTGAGCATATGATGCTTCTAATCGCAGGTCCCTGTGGCGTTCAACGATGCTTCATTTAACTTCTCTGAGGAGGAGTGGAAGAGCTTGAACGAGTGGCAGAAGGAGCTTTACAGGCATATCATGAAAGGCAACTACGAGGCCGTCATCTCGATGGGTAAAGACGAGCCGGGGTTTGCCCTCAGCCTTCTGATGCGCCAGGTTTTCTGGAAAGCACCGCTGTGCCTGGCAGGATCGGGGAGGGTGGATGGTGTGCTGGTCTGGGAACGCTTTATGCTGGCTTTCGACGGCAGTCCTGGCAGTTAGTTCAGTCCTCACCAGTTCAGTTTAGCGGTGGATGGACATCACGAGCATTGCTGTAGTGACCGCGTCTCCCTGACGGTCTCTGTGGCTGGTAGGAGCCAAGCAAGCACCTGGGTCGTGAGGAGGAGGGGAAGCGAGAGGACCCCCAAGCCAAGTAAAGATGGGGAAGAGGGGAGTTTTTGTCACGCAAAGGTCCACAGATCCACTGCGCTGGGTGCGTCAGCCCGCTCGCCGCTTAGGGCAGCAGAGGGGTGCCCTGCCTCTGAGGTTCCTTCCAGCCCTTTCTGTGGGTGATCAGTCCTTCAGCTGCAGAGCCTTTCGTAAGGGAGGAGAGCAAGGTTTGCAAGCTGCCTGCCTCGGTGCTCTGTCTGACCCCAGCCTCATCCCAGGGGAGGTTTCTTGCGCAGGCTATTGCGGTACCTGCTCCTGTAGTGCTGGGGTGGAGCTGGGGAGAAGCAGCAGGAAAAGGCAGGCTCTGCCTTCTGCTTTCCCCTCCAGCAGCTCAGGGCAGCGTGTTCAAGGCTAAACAAATGTGCTCTGCTCGCTCCTTCCAGTCCCGGCTGCGGGCATTCCCTCCAGGGGACGTGTTGCCTTCGCGAGCACCTACGTGTGTTCTGAGAAGTGACCTTGCCTTGGCTAGACGTCCGCGTGCGGTGGGTGGGAGCGCAAACGCAGTCCCTGGAAGACAGGCCTGTGCTGGGGCCGCTGGTGTGCAGGCTCACCTGCCAGCCAACTCCGGGTGATCCAGGCCTTTTGTCTTTTTTTTTTCCCCTTCCTTTATGTTTTTTGAACAGAGGTCTTCTGCAGTCCCTGTGTGCAAGGGATAAAGGTGAAGGACAAATACTGTCCCTGGTTCTCCTGTTTAAAAACAGTCCTGCGTCCTACTCTAGAGGCACAGGAAAGTTACAGTCCCACTGAAGGGGATCTGTGGATCTGAGCCTGGAGCTTAGAAAAATGTATCTGTGCTTCGTCTGAAGGTTTCCTTTGAGTAACGAGGTTTAGGGGTTTGGCCCTCATATAAGGCAAACGGATCCACCACAGCAGATTAATACCCAGAGACTCACACTTGTTTGGAAATGAAGTTTTCCGCTCTCCGTCCTAGGAGAGATTGTGATTGTCCCCTTTCCCCCACCAAAATCCGCAAGCAGCCTGTGACTCGGACGAGTAGGATGGAGCGGTCCTGGCTGGAGGGAACCGCATGGGGAGGGCACTTCCCCTGCTGCCGCTGGCTGACAGCTCTGGTGCTGTCCCCGAGCTGAAGTCCCCATTGTAATGGATCCGCGGACCTTAGCAGAGAGGAGAAGAAAGGAAGCCTGGAGGTAAGCACAGATGCATTTTCTTATTCTCCTCCTCACGCTGCAGGCTGGGAGGTGCTCCTCACCTGAGCAGAATGTGCTCCTGCAGTCCGCTCATGTTCCCAGGGCCCAGACAAGGTGAGCGGTGCAGATGTGTGAGAGCATCTTCTTAAGCCTCTCTTTCCATTACCCGTCATCCCCAGCAGCGAAGGAAGGTTGGTGGGCAAAGGTTTGAGAGTCTCTCTCCTGCAAGGGCAAAGGAAACTTTCTGATCCTCTTTTTACATGCAGATGCTGCCATTTCGAAGCCCGACCTCCTGTCACGGATTGAGCAAGGAGAGGATCCCAATGCGGAGGATCAGGATGACTCTGAGGGAGGAGAAACCCCTACAGACCCCAGCACCGGTAAGCCATAAGGTTCCCAGGACTCAGTGGGGAGGTGGAAAGCAGACACGTGGCTGCCACCGCCTGCCTGCACTCTTCCACTTGCCTCTGCTGTTGAGTTTTGCCAGCTCTGTCCTTGGGTACAGGAGTAACTTTGCTTTCCTAGTCAGCTCTCACCCGATGCGGCCATCTCTCCCGAAATCGTTTATAACACAGCTGGGAGGCGTGAGCATAAACTCCTGTCATTCTTTCTCTTGTGCACAGAGTTTTCCTTTCCTGGTCCCGATGACAGCTCGTGGAGTAAATACGAAGAGACTCTGGCTGAAAGCCACGAGGGCTCTGAAGAAGAGGAAAGCATGGAGGTCCCTAGTACATGTGAGTTAGAAGCGCAGAGCTTCGCCGAGCGCTGCGCAGAGGGGGAGATAGAGGCGGGCTCAGGCTCTTGGCACTTGCTGGGGATTGCCCGGGGTGAGATCCTGCCTTCACCGTGGTCTCTGCCAGGCTTGCCTCAAGGGTCAGCGTGGGAGCTGGACGGCAGCCGAGGCAGATCGATAGCACGCGTGCAGAAGAAGCTGCAGTACACGAGCAGCAGGCTGTAAAAGCAGCTGTGGGCTGGCAAGGGGGAGCAGATCACCTGTACGGTGTCACATCACTCGGCGAGGTAGCGTGTTTGGTCAGCCTTGAAGTGGAGATGAGCAGGAGCACGCGTAGTGCAGGGAAGCTTCGATGGTGTTGGCAACAAAGTTCTTAAAAGTCTTTTCCACGAATACGTAAAGTATTTTTCACAGCTTTCTCTGTCAGCCAAATGTGAGGCTTCTTGTGGCGCGGCAAAAGGCATGTCCTTGTCACCGCCCCATCGCTCCAGGTCCCTGCTCTGAAGCATGGGGACACATGAGCCGCTTTGGGAAGCATCCCTTGCTAGGATGTGTTTTTTCCTTCCCAGCCTCATTGTTGGAAGCAGCTCAACTGTTCTGGCTGATGCTTTTCCAGAATCTCAGCCTGATGCAAACAAAGCAGCCTGTTTTCAAGCCACACGTTTAGATGTCTGGCAAAGTGACAAGCAGGTGAAGAGCCCTGTGATAGGGAGTGCTGAGCAGTCTTCTCTGGGCACGCGAATGCTCGGCACGGCTTTACCTTCTCGCGCTCTGCAGAAACCTGTGGTTTTTTCAGCCTGCTTCTCCACATCCACAGATCCTCTGGGCTCTTTTCATCCTCCCTTTGCCAGGGTCCTTGGCGGTTGCTTTGAGTTACCGTTTTTACCATGGGAGATCCTTCGGCTCCAGGCCCTGGACACGCCCAGAAGGAAAAGAGGTTTTATTCCCCTTCCTTCAACTTTTTTTTGGCCTTTATCCTAAACCAATGTTTTCAAAGATCTGTTCTGCTTCACCTCCTGTTGAGGAACCCACTTTTTCCCTTTGTCTAGCTATATATAGAGATCTCATTATCGTACTCTCTGAGCTTTCCCAAGAAGTCTTTATCAATGATCTGGATGAGGGCATTGAGTGCATCCTCAGAAAGTTTGCAGATGACACCAAGCTGGGTGGGAGTGTTGATCTGCTGGAGTGTAGGAAGGCTCTACAGAGGGATCTGGACAGGCTGGATCGATGGGCCGAGGCCAATTGTGTGAGGTTCAAGGCCAAGTGCCGGGTCCTGCACTTGCGTCACAACAACCCCATGCAACGCGACAGGCTTGGGGAAGAGCAGCTGGAAAGCTGCCTGGCAGAAAAAGACCTGGGTGTGCTGGTTGACAGCCGGCTGAATATGAGCCAGCAGTGTGCCCAGGTGGCCAAGAAGGCTGATGGCATCCTGGCCTGTATCAGAAATAGTGTGGCCAGCAGGAGCAGGGAAGGGATTGTCCCCCTGTACTTGGCACTGGTGAGGGTGCACCTCGAGTCCTGTGTTCAGTTTTGGGCCCCTCACTACAGGAAAGACATTGAGGTGCTGGAGCCTGTCCAGAGAAGGGCAACGAAGCTGGTGAAGGGTCTAGAAAGCAAGTCTTATGAGGAGCAGCTGTGGGAACTGGGGTTGTTTAGTCTGGAGAAGAGGAGGCTGAGGGGAGACCTTATCGCGCTCTACAACTACCTGAAAGGAGGTTGTAGTGAGGTGGGGGTTGGTCTCTTCTCCCAAGTAACAAGCAGTGGGATAAGAGGAAACGGCCTCAAGTTGTGCCAGGGGAAGTTTAGATTGGATATTAGGAAAAATTTCTTCAATGAAAGGGCTGTCAAGCACTGGAACGGGCTGCCCAGGGAAGGGATTGAGTCGCCATCCCTGGGGGTATATTTAAATAGACGTGTAGGTGTGGCACTTAGGGACATGGTTTAGTGGTGGATCTGGCAGTGTTAGGTTAACGGTTGGACTCGATGATCTTAAGGGCCTTTTCCAACCTCAACGGTTCTATGGTTCCAAGTCAAAATACTTCAGCTTTGGTTGTATTCCAGTACTGCTTAGGTAGCTCCCAGAGGGGACTTGCAACCCTGTAGTGCCAGGTACTGTCTTGAGCGTACAAAAGAGACCAACTCTGCCCTGAGAGAATTGTGGTCTAAATACTGAGGCAGTTCTTATCTCAAAGAAATGACATGAATGTCTCTGCTCTGCCAGATGAACAGCAGTGTGATGAGGAAGGTTCCGAAAGCCTTGAGCTTCCTAGCTCATTGGCGGGGAAGTGGGAAGAGGTTTTCTCAAGCCCAGAGGAAGAGGTCAAGCCAAGCAGCAAGAGCCGGGGCGGATCGACCCCGCAGCAGAGAACCACAACGGGCAACGGGCTGAGGCGCTCCGCTCGCCGTGGGAGAGACTTGGCCAAGAAGGACGCTCCTGAGGACGCGGCTGCAGTAGAGGGGCCGTACATCTGCTGCGAGTGTGGGGAGAGCTTCCTGGACAAGCAGCTCTTTGCCACCCATCAGAAAGCGCACGCCAGCGAGGAAGCCTGCACTTCCCTGGAGCACGGAGAAAGCTTCAGGCAGAAATCCAAAACCCCTACGAAAGCCCAAGGGCCCTCCCGCTCCAAACCGTCCAAGCGCCCCGATGGGGAGAAGGGCTCTGGTTTCAAGTACGGCTTTGTCAGGCACCAGGTGAACAACATGGTGGAGAGACCGTACACCTGCTCCCAGTGCAAGGAGAGCTTCAGCCTGGAAGTGAGCCTTATCTTGCACCAGAAGCTCCATACGGGGAAGGGCGATGGGCCGCTGACGTGCACCTACTGCGGGAAGGACTTCAGAGACCTCTCCAAAGCCATCCGCCATCAGCGCATCCACACCGGGGAGAGGCCGTACCAGTGCACCGAGTGCGGGAAGAGCTTCATCCGGCGGGACCACCTGCTCAAGCACTGGCGGGTCCACACCGGGGAGACCCCCTACCAGTGTCCCGTCTGCGGGAAGCACTTCCGCTACAAAGAGTCTCTGAATTGTCACCAGAAAATCCACTCCCGCAACCCCCGGCCCATGGAGGATTCGCAGCACAATCTGGAGTCGGCAACTCAAACCGGCCATTTCTGCGTGAAAAAAGAAACTAAGCAGTAGCGCTGCGGTGGGAGGCCGGGGCAGAAGGGCTCGCAGTTACGATGACGGTCTAGCAGGTGGACGTGCAGCATGATGGGAGGTGAACTTGTATCGCAGCTAATCCATGTGGTCATGCTACAAAGCCCGCTTTGTTGAAGCATCAAAGGAATTCCTCTTAAAAACTCTGATCAGACGGCCTAGGCACCTCTTCGACCCCGCGGGGTTACGTGGGACTTCCATAGCGGCGTAGGCCTTGTACTAGTTGTCCCCTACGCAGGTTTGGATTTTGCCTGTAGAGAATAATCCCGAGCGATTCTCTGGGGTCCGTATTTAGCAGGTGTTTCCCCACCTATCTTTGTGCATATTCAGGAGTGACAAGCTTTCGCTTTCTTTTTTCCACTCGTTTCACCGCAAGGCTGGAAGCGCGAGGGAGGGAGGGAGGGAAGGAAGGTGCCATTCCCAGGCAACTGGCCGCCCGCTCCCATTGCGTTGCCGGACCTCGAACGGCAGCCCCGTGCTGCGAGGCCAGGGCTGGGATGAAGGGAAGAGAAGCGAGGCAGAGACGTGGTTAGGGGCACGACGCGGGATCTGTCAAAGGCAAAAAAGCAGAGAGGAGAGAGCGGCAAAGAGCAAGGTGAGAAAAAGTAGGTGCAGGAGGAAAGGACGAGCAGGAGAAGGGGCTGAGGACATTGGAGCAGGAGGAGTCAGGAAGGGCAGTGTGTGGAGGCGCGGTCGGGTAACTCACCCGAGGAGGACACGTCTCTGTTCTTTCGAAGGATGTTACTGGCACCAGTTGGGCTGTAGTTTCCCTCTGGCCCAAGGGAACGGAGCCGCTGGTCCATCACACAAACTCCTGTCAATGAAGGTGATTTTATTATTATTTTTTAACTGGGTTTGGTCTCACACTCAGGTAAGTCAGACGAGTGAAAGCAACTTCTCCTAACCCCTGTAAAGAGCTGTTTGGTTTTTAGTTAATCTAGAAGTAGTATATTATTATTATTATTATATTATTATTATTATTATTATTAATTATTATTATTATTATTATAATACTACAAGGAAACGTGTGGCACTATATTTCACAGTTGATCTAAAACACTTAAATGTATAACTGACCGGAGTTTTTCAGATGTCTGTGTAAATATTGGTTGACTTCTCGGAGCTAATTAGTGTTGTTCCTGAGGTGGCTATAAGTGGTGTCTCTTCCGCTATGTATCGTCAGCTGCTGGTTCGTGATCGTGTTTTGTAATAACTTTTGTAAAGTCTGTCAATACAGTGTTTCCATTCTGAAGCCCGTGTCGGGTGAGTGATGGCAGCCCCAGTCCCCTCGCCGGCCTCTGTGTTTCGTCCTTGCTCACCCCTCTCCTGCAGTGACGCCTGCAGCACCCTTGCCCGGCACCCAGCTGTTATTTATTAGCTTTTTCCAGGTAACTTGCACAACTGGAGAACCGCACAAGCCAAGCCGAGCGTCCGGGGAGTCAGGTCCGGCAAACAAGGCTGCTCAGCGCGGCTCTGGGGCTGCTGTGGTCGGTGTCTGGCATTTGGGGTTCGTGTTTTTAAGCTTTTTCTCTGCTGCCACTGTGGCTGGAAGCAGATTTCGGTTTTATGCGAGAATAACGTCGCGGCTCTGGGAGCTGGCCTGCACCACACACAAATAGGGCTGCAGCAATGGCTGAGGAGTCGCTGGCCACGGCCAGGCTCTGCTGCGGGGTAGAGCCGGGACAGTCCTATGCCGGGAGAAGCACCAGTGTGTGCGGTTGCAGCACTGGCCTGCGCCTTGGAGCTGGGTTTTCGTGGACTGGCCCTCCGGCGCTGACCGCGGCAGGTGAGAAGAGCCCCGGCACGCTCTGCCGAGGGTCCGGCCGCCGACGCTGCGCGTTCATCTCTCGCCAGACAGGGCGGCCTGGCCCTGCGGCACCCCATGGCATCCCGGCGGAGCTGGAGGGACCTTGGCACACCGGGCCGGGCTCACTCGTGCCCGCTGCCCATCGGAGGGGCAGCCACCGAGCCGGGCCGCGCTGGGTTTGCATTGCCGCTTCCTCGCTCGCAAGTACCCAAGTTCTTTGTACCGGGGCTGCCAATAAACTGTTCCTGCCAGGCCTGGCCCCCAAGCAGGGCAGCGCACCGTTTTATCTCGCTGTGCCGGGGCCTCGCGCGTCCCCGGGAGCGCAGTGCCGGCTGGTGGGGCTGAGCGTCGGGGACGTGGGGCTGGCGGGGTGGGGGGGGGGCAGCGGGTGCCCTGTGGTGTCCCAGGAGGGTCCTGCCTTTCCCCAGCAGCGCATCACCCATGCCAGGGTGGGGGTCCCCTCTTTCCTGGGGTGTTTGCGGAGGGGAGACTGGCACAGCTCCAGGCCATGTCCCCCCCCCAGTGTTTGCAGAGGGGAGACTGGCACGGCCCCAGACTGTCCCCCCACCCCTGCCCAGAGGCTGGGTCTGGCCCAACTAGCACCAGCATCCTGGGCTGCTCCTGGGTCTCTGCACCCAGACCTCAGCTGTCCCTATGTCCCCCCCTCTTCCACCGTCCCCCCCACCCTGGTGACCTGGCCCGCAGCTCTGCAGGGCGGTGGCCACGGCTGCAGCAGACGTGTCCCAAGCCCTGGCTGGTGGAAGCTCCTGTTTCTCCCCCTTTCCCATCATGGAGCCAGGTACAAAGCAGCTGCCACCCGGCTCCTGCTCCTCTCTGCCGCTGCAAGGAGCTGCCGGCTGTGCCGCGGTGCCGCACACAGGGTGGTGGGGAGGGGGGATGCGTTGTCCTTCCAAGAGCTCCCCCCCCCCCAGCCCAGCGTCCCCCAGGCTCTCCCCTGCTGGATCCTGGCGCAGGGGGACGGTCCCCTCTCCCAGCCCTGCCCATGGTGCAGCCTGGCCCCCCCCCGGGGGGCAGCCACCAGAGCCCCCCCCCCGAGCTCTGACAGGGCCCAAAGGGTGTTTCTGGCTTGGGACCAAATGTGGGATGCAAACAGGGCAGCCTGTGGGCCCTGTCCGTGGGTCAGAGCCAGCGCAGGGACGTGGCATGCGTGGCCCACAGGTCCCCCCCGGCTTCGCTGCCGGGCTGAGACCGGAGGGTGCCGGGGATCCTCAGCCAGCCCAAACCGTGCTGGGTGCCCGCAGAGCTGGAACAAGTGACCCCGGCCAAATTCTGCCCCAACGCCACGCTCCCTGGAGCAACCAGGCAGGATGGGGCTGCCGGATGCAGGGAGGGGTGTGGGGATGGAGGTGCTGGGGAGGGAGAGGAGGAGGGAAAAGGACGGCTCGCGGCGGGGGAAAAAGCATCATGCTGGATCCGGCAGCCCGAGCGCAGGGCGGCTGCTGCAGTGGCGACGCTGAGCACAGCTCCTCGTACGAGCACACGGAGATACCATAAATATACACCTATGTACTGTGATGGTGTATACATGTGCTGTCTGTGTGTGTGTATATATATATATATATATATATACACATGCATACGTACATGGCCTGCAGCCCAGATCACGGACACTCACATGACTAGAGCACCAGTGGCCGCATCCTGATCCCTCTCTGGCTGATTGCGATGAAGATCCACTAGTGGGAAATAAACATACATGATAAATACACATAGATCTCTTTCCATACGCACAGCGTGGGTCCCTCCAGCAGCCAGGCTCAGGCACCCCCTCTGCCCAGTAGCTGCCCCTGGATCCCAGTTTCCCCAGTTGCACTGGGACATAAAAACCCCAGGCAGTTACACCCGTCCCCATCCCAGACCTGCTCCCAGTGTCCCCTGTCCCTAATTTGGGTCCCCACCTGCTGTCACACCCCTGTGCTCCCCTGGGTGCATGGAGATGGGTGTCGTATCCCCCCCAAGTGCGGGTGCCGGCGGGCAGCCTGTGCTCCTCGCCCCGGCATCGCAGCGGTGACGGGATTCGGCCTCGTCCCCGTCTCCCTCGTCCCCTCCCTTTTTCCACAAAGCAAAGGGTTTCCTGCCCTTCCCTGTGTTCGGTGTCACCGACTTCCCCCCATTGTCACCCCATGCCGGGGGTCCCTGAGGTCAGGAGCGGGAGCAAAGCCGTGTGCCAGGGGGCCGGTGCCACGAATGGGGCCCTGCTGGGGCGGTGTGCCGGGGGGATGGGGTGGGACGGGGTGGGACGGGATGGGGTGGGATGGGATGGGACAGGATGGATGGGATGGGACGGGAGGGCATGGGACTGGGTGGGACGGGGTGGGATGGGATGGGATGGGAGGGCATAGATGGGGCATGACAAGACGGGACAGGACACAACAGGATGGAGGGGGCTGGGATGGGATGGGGATGTGATGGGGTGGGATGGGATGGGATGGGATGGGATGGGACATGACAAGACGGGACAGGACACAACAGGATGGAAGGGGCCGGGATGGGATGGGGATGGGGATGGGTGGGGATGGGGATGGGGATGGGGTGGGATGAGATGGGATGGGGTTGGATGGGACATGACAAGACAGGACAGGACACAACAGGATGGAAGGGGCTGGGATGGGATGGGGATGGGGATGGGGTGGGATGGGATGGGATGGGACAGGACAAGATGGGACAGGACACAACAGGATGGAAGGGGCCGGGATGGGATGGGGACGGGGTGGGATGGGATGGGATGAGATGGGATGGGACAGGACAAGATGGGACAGGACACAACAGGATGGAAGGGGCCGGGATGGGATGGGGATGGGGTGGGATGAGACGGGATAGGGACAGGATGGGGTGCGGTGGGATGAGATGGGATGGGGACGGGGTGGTACCGGGCAGAACAGGACGGGACAGGATGGGACGGGACAGACCAGGAAGGGACATGAGGGGACGGACGGTGTGGGCGAGGACGGGAAGGGACGGGAGGGTCCGGCGGGTCCGTGCCGCCCCCTCCGAGCCCGGACAGCCGCCGGTGCGGGGGTGTGTGTGTGTGTATGCGTGCCCGTGTGCCCGTGTCCGTGTGTAGGCCCGTCCCGAGCCGGTGCGGGGGGGCCGGTTTCCATGGCGACGCCGCCCTCCGGCCGCCATTTCAGAGGCCCGCGGGGCGCGAGGCCGCAGGGCCGGGGGGGGGGGGACGGTCTCGGGGGGGGGGGCGGGCCGCCAGGGGGCGCTCGGCGCAGGCCCCGCCCCCGGCCATGGCGGCGCCCGACGGTGCGGGCCGGGCGGGGGGGGGGGGGAACAGCCCGGTTCCCCCAGTCCCCCCCATCAGCCCAGTTACCCCTGGGGTTGCCCCAGTTCCTCCCAGCCCCTTCCCGGTTCCTCCCAGCTCCTTCCCAGTTGCTGCCAGCACCTCCCCAGTTGCCTCCTGTCCTTCCCCAGTTTCCCCAGCCCCTCCAGTCACCCCAGTCTCTGCCCAGTTCCCCCAGTCTCTCCCCAGCCACCCCAGTCCCCCTCGAGTCCCCCCCAGTCTTTCCCCAGTTCCCTCCAGTTCCCCCCAGTCGCCCTGGCCTCTCCCCAGTTCCCCCCAGTCCTTCCCCAGTTGCCTGTCCCCCAGTGTTCCTACCAGTCCCTCCCCAGTCACCCCAGTCCTTCTCCAGTTGCCCGTCACCCAGTGTTCCTCCCAGTTTGCCCCAGTCCCCCTCCATTTCCCCCCAGTCCCCCTCTAGTCCCCCCCAGTCACCCCAGTCTTTCCCCAGTTCCCTCCAGTCTTTCCCCAGTTCCCCCAATCCCCCTCCAGTTCCCCCCAGTCAGCCCAGTCTTTCCCCAGTTCCCCCAGTCCCCCTCCAGTTCCCCCCAATCTCTCCCCAGTCCCCCTCCAGTGCCCCCCAGTCTTTCCCCAGTTCCCCCAGTCCCCCTCCAGTGCCCCTCCAGTTCCCCCAGTCCCCCTCCAGTTCCCCCCAGTCACCCCAGTCTTTCCCCAGTTCCCCCAGTCCCCCTCCAGTTCCCCCCAATCTCTCCCCAGTCCCCCTCCAGTCCCCCTCAGTCTCTCCCCAGTTCCCCCCCCAGTCCCCCTCCAGTCCCTCCCATTCCTCTCGCAGCCCCGCCCCTCGCGGGGGGCTCCCGGGCCCGATCCCGGGGCACCCCCCCGTCGTCCCCCCCAGGGCCGCCCCGCTCCGTTCCCCCGGTGGCGGGGCCGGGCCGGGGAGGACGATGGGGGGGGGGGCCCCGACGGTGCGCGGCGGCGGCGGCGGCGGTGATGCCGTCGGTGCGACAGGGGGCGCTGCGGTATCGGCGGGCGCCCCGCTCCGCCCCGCCCGGCGCGGCCCCCGGCGCGGCCCCGCTCGGCGGCGGCGCTCCGCCCGCCCCCTGCCGGCTCGGCGGGGCAGCGGCGGGGCCGGAGCGCCCAAACGCGAGAGCGGCGGAGCCGGGACTCGGAGCCGCGCTCGGTCTCACGCCGCCGCCGCCGCCGCCCCTCCCCTTCCCCCCCCCCCCTTTCCCCCCCCCCCCACGCCTACCCCCGGTCGGGTCGGGTCGGGCCGGGCCGCGCCCCGCCCCGCCGCGCCGCCCCGCCGCGCCCCCGCCCCGCCACCGCCGCCGCCGCCGCCGCCGCCGCCGCCCCGCCGCCGCCGCGCCGCGCCGCCCCGGGCCCAGCCCGATGCCCGGCGGCGGGCGGAGGTGAAGGAGCGAACGGGCGCTGGATCCTCCCGGTCGCGGCCCCCGGGGCCCCGGGCAGGGAACAAAGGGCCATGGCCGAGGGGGCTCCCGCTCAGGTAAGGGCGCCCGCCCGCCGCGCCCCGGCCCGGTCCGGCCCGGCCCGGTCCTGGCCCGGTCCGCCGCCGTTTAGCCCGGCCAGCCCCGCGGGCCGCACGTCGGGGCGGGCCGCGCCGTCGGGGCCGCGGCGGGAGGCGGCGAGGCGGGCGGCGGGGCGGGAGTCGGGGCGGGGGGGGGGGGAGGAAGAACCGGCGGGGGCTGTCAGCGCCCGGGGCCGCGGCCGCCCCCCCGGGGGGACGGGCAGCCCCCGGTGGCGGGGAAGGGTTGGGGGGGGGGGGAAGAGCGCCCGGGCCGGGCCGGGCCTCCGCGGCCGGCGGCGCCCGAGCTGCCGTCGGGGCCCGGGCCTGCCCGTCCCGCCGACGCGCAACGAGCCCCCCCCCCCCCCCTCCGCCGCCGCCGCCTCTTCCCGGCCCCGGCGGGTCGGGGAGCACCCCCACCCCCCCCGTGACAGATCCGCTCCCCCCCCCACCGGTGACAGGCAGCCCCCCCCCCCCCCCCCCCCCGTGTCACCTCCCGGTCCCCATGGCGACGGAGCACCCTTGCCCTGACAGCGCCCGCCAGCCCCCCCCCACGGGGTGTCCCCTCGCTCGGCTGTCCCGTGTCACACACAGCCTCCCCCCCCCGCCAGTATCACCCCCCCCCCATCCCGTGGGACCCGCCGTAAGCGGCTTAGCGGGGTCAGCACCCTGCGGGGACACGGGGACGTCCGTCCCCGCCACCCTGGGGAGCGCCGGGGGCTGCGGCAGCACACACACCCCCCCCCCCCGGGGTCCCCATCGATCTGGGGAGGGGGGGTGTCCCGTTCCCCCCCCCCCCCCTTCCCCACTGTGACCCCCCGTACCCCTCTGCCCGCAGGCGCCGGAGCCGGTGCTGCAGCCGCGCTGCCCCTCGCCCCTCCGGCCGGCGGCCGGTGCCGAGCGTACCTCGGAGCGGGAGACGCAGACGGCCGAGCTGTCCCTGACGGTGGTGGCGGCCGTGCAGGCGGTGGAGAGGAAGGTGGACTCTCATTCCACCCGCCTGCTCGACCTGGAGGGTCGGACGGGGATGGCGGAGAAGAAGCTGATTGACTGCGAGAAGACGGCGACGGAGCTGGGGAACCAGCTGGAGAGCAAGTGCGCGGCGCTGGGCACCCTCATCCAGGAGTACGGGCTGCTCCAGCGGCGCCTGGAGAACATGGAGAACCTGCTGAAGAACAGGAATTTCTGGATCCTGCGGCTGCCTCCGGGCAGGAAGGGGGAAGTCCCCAAGGTAACGGTGTCTTGGGGTGCAGGAGTCCGGATCTGCACCCAAAAAGCTCCCAAAACGCTCGTGGAGGGCAGGACGGGGTGGGGGGAGATGCGGTGGGTGAGCGGGCAGAGCCCCGGCGCAGGTGAGTGGCTCCCTGTTGGGACCTGGAGGCAGCGGAGCTGCCCCTCGCAGCTTCCCGGCGTCTCCCCGGCTGGGACCCCCGTGCGGTGGGAGATGGGCCCGAGGGGAACGTCCGTCCGTGCTCAGGCCGGAGGTTTCGGTTCTTCTTCACCGCGCTGCGCAGCCCGGGAGCGATTGCCTTTTTTTTTTTTTTTTTTTTTTTTTTTTTTTTTTTGAGAGAGAGAAAACCTGCAGATTTGGTGGTTCTGGTTTTTTAACCACCATTTCTTTTACAACCCTGGTGCTGCAGTGGGGGTCTCCTGGGCTGGGGAAGGAGCTGCTGCTGTGGGGAAGGGGGAACCTCTGGGATTTGGGGAAGGCGGATGAGCTCCTCGCCCTCACAGTTGGGCTTTGCCGAGCATCGGAAGGAGCCCACCGTCAACATTAAGTTCCTACTTCCATTTCACGACCCTCTCGCTAAAGGAAAGTTTGCAGATGGGACCATGTGGGACATCGCAAAGTGAACGTCGCCGGAGAGAGCGGAGCGGGTCTGGAAAAGGGGGGTTCAGGCCCCAACACCCCGTTAGTGCAGTCGAGGAGCAGAAGCCGAGCGCCGCGTTTCCCTCTGAAGAGCTCCATCCAAACGCAGCACAGCTTGCGCATCCTGAATTTATCCTTAGAAATTATTACTCGGCAAACAGGCTTGAAAGCTGCAGTCTGCTCCCGGCCAATTTGCACACAATAACTAATGATAACTGGGAGCCCTTCAGGCCCGGGTAGAGTTTTCCCTCGAGTTCTGGGGTAATTGAATCTGGGGTTTTACGTCAGCTCATCAATAGAGATGAGGTCCAGCCCCAGCGCCCGATTTTTATCTCCTTTATGTTCCCTCCAGGCGGGCGCAAGCCTGGTCACCTCTGGAGAGTCGTCCCTGCCAGTGCGGGGACTGAGAGGAGGAGGTCGGTGTCGTTTGGGGAAGTCACGGTCTGAGTTCACCACTGGCAACCGGCCGTTTGGCCGAGACCTTTAATCTCCTAGAAATGCTCATCCAGGAGTTGTTCTAAATATAAAAACCAACTTGTTGATGGCCATGAAGTAGCCGAAGCCTGGCCGTGTCTGAGCGGGAGCGAGCTGCTTGCGCCGCCGGCCGGAGATAACGCGCTGGGCTCCTGGGGAGCGAGACGGCCGCTTGAACCCGTGCTGCTTGTGATTGCAGGTGCCGGTGACGTTTGATGACGTGTCCGTCTATTTCAATGACAAGGAATGGGAGAAGCTGGAGGAATGGCAGAAGGAGCTGTACAAGAACGTGATGAAGGGGAACTATGAGTCGCTGATCTCCCTGGGTAAATACGGGGTGTCCTCGCCCTGGTGAAGGCAGGTTCTCCGGGGCTCCTGGCTGCGCACACGCTTGGGCACCTTACGACTCCTCCTTGGGGATCCCCTCGGATCCCCTTGAGACCCAAATGTCCCATTTTAAAAGGAGACTTGAAACCACAGGAGGATGTTTCTAGTCCGGGTCGGGGCGTCCCTCCGGCAATGCCCGGGTTTGTTCCCAGTTCGGGGTGAGATGCTGTCCCGGCCAGGTGGGGGACGCCCGTGGGCAGGTGGGCTGGAGACCTCCCGGGGCCCCGTCCCGCCAGAGTTACTCGGTGGAAAAACCAGCACCTTCCCTGTGGCTTTTGGAAGGGCTTCTCTTCATCTTCTGGGTCTGTGGCGGGTACCAGCCCATGGGCCCCTTTAGAGGAAGCTTTTGTGGGGGGAAAAACTGTCTGATGCGGTCTTAGCTATGCTCCTTTGGGGCATTTCCTACTGAAGCTGCAGGAGAAATCCCGGCTCTGCTGGGGCCAGAGGTGAAATGCTTTTGGTTTCAGGAGAGCCAGGGATTTGCCTGAGAAGTTCTAAAACCCCTCCAGAAAAGCACACAGGTCGAGTTTCTTCTCAAAGTTGGTTCCTCTGTGTATGGCACCTCAGCTCCTGTCTCCCTGAATCCCTTCTGCCCATCCGGGGAGGCCGGCCAGCCTGCAGCACCGGGCTTTTCTGCCTGCAGGCCCTTTGTGGATGTTCCCAAGTGTCTTCATGTGTCCCTCTGGGTGCTGGGGAGAGGTGGAAGTCGATACCAGGATTCCCTGTGCAGTAATCCCTCTCTCCATCCCTCTGTCTCTCAACAGACTATGCAATTTCCAAACCTGGTGTTTTGTCTCAGATCGAGCAAGGAGAGGAATCGCGGGTCAGGAACGAGCAGGACTTGGAGGAGAGCGAGATCATTACCGATGCCACCGCAGGTGAGACGGCAGCTTAGCGCGAGGGGAGCCGTAGGTTGCGTTCAGAGGAGCTGCTCCCCCCGAGGCTAAGTGTTGCTGAGAGCTGTGCCTGAGGAGGTTATCAGGAGGAGCCATGCATACGAGCGGGAAAGGTTTGGCTAATTAGAGATTTGATGTCCAGGTACAGCTCAACATATAAACCAGGGCAAGCGGAGCCCGGAGAGTTGGGCACTAGGAGCTGTCAGCAGGGGAAGGATCTGCAACCGGCCCAGGTCCTCAGGGAGCCGGTGTGCCCGGCAAGAAAGGAGAATCGGGTCCCGTTGGGAAAATCCATCCACCCAAAAAATCCTCTCCACCCTCTCTGGTTGTGTGGATGGTGCCTGGGTTTATCCTTGGAGCATCATCCCTCTGGGGCAGGGAAGCCTGGGATCCGCGCAGGGATCCGGGGTGCTGAGGGATTTCTCCAAGGGCAGGGCTGGGAGCGAGGCACCAGGGACCCCGAGTCCCGGAGCGACTTCTGCTCTGAGATAAGGGGGGCTGATAAGGAGGTGTCCTAGAAGAGATTGTATCAGCTCTGCTGCTGGTCTCCAGCCCTGGGCTGCAGACATGGGGTCGCTCTGACCCCCTGCCTGTGCTCTTGGTCACGAGGGTCTTGAAGTTAAATTGAGGCCAACGGGACGAGAAAAATCATCTTCTGTCCACAGGGAGCTGCTGGCCCAGTGCTGCGGCTGGGGGATGTGGGGTGGCAGAGGGGTGCTGAGCTGCAGGCACCGAGTCCTCGGGCCGGGCAGAGCGAGTCCCCTGTGTCTGCGGAGGATCCCAGGCGAGAGGCAGGAGCATGGCGGGGATGGCTGAAGGGCAGGGGCTGAAGGGAGAGCAGAAGTGGCCGAGCAAATGAAACCCCTCTGCAGGATCAGCAGCCAGAGCCAGCCCGCGGGGAGCCGGTGGGGATTGTTGCGAGCAGTTTCTTCGTCCTGGCTCCCGGGAATGATGGCGGGCGGGAATCTCTCTTTGCTGCAGCTGGCATAAGGGTTGTGATCAAAACGGAGGAGCTCCTTCCTGAAGACAGCCCCGAAAACCCTGAGCTGCACGGGATGTCGGGGCAGTCGGAGGGGAGCTTCCAGAGTCCGGATGAGGAGGCAGCCTGCGAGAGCCCCTACGGCTCCGTCTCCCCTCCGAGGGACCTCCCAGGAACCAGCCTGGGTGACTCGTCCGAATACGTAGCTGACTTCAACGAGATCCAGAGAGTCATCGTTCATCATGGGAGCTGCACAGGTGAGACGCTCGGCACGTGGCTCCACGGCACGCGGCATGTCGTGGGGACAGGAGGCCCAGGAGGGGCTGTGGTGGGTGAGGCAAAGGTGGGGAACGGGTTGGACCAAAAAGAAGGGTTAAATCCCCCCCAAATCGGCACCAGAAAGCAAGTTTCTGGCTGCCGCAACCTCAAGAGCAGCTGCGGTCAGACCTCAGGCTGGGAGGAGGAGGCAGCACACGCGCGGTGGACGTCAGAGCGTGCTCTCTGAGGGTACCTGACCTGCTCCAGAGCGGAGCGAGCAGTGGCTCGGTCCTCTGCGGGTAGGAAAAGCCCTTGTTATATGCAGAGACCAAGGGAAGACATGTCTCGGGCAGTGTTTTATGAGACCCCCAGTGAGCCCCCGCTGCCAAAATCCCACCGTTGCAGAGGGCAGGACGTCAGTTGAGGACTCCTGCCCTGGTGTTTGTCGTGCGGAGGAATGGTGTAAGCCACTCACACGCTTACGCACCAGAGACTGCTGGAGGAACGTGTGGGGTCTGGCATGTCGACCAGCGCGGGGGTCCCTTAGGGCAGGTCTGGAGGACGAGGAGGAGAGTGGCAGGAGGTCTGTGGTGTGCGAGCTGCTGGGAGGGAAGGGGAAGGGTGAGATTATTTAGTGCTGAGATGAGAAGATGGCACTGGGCGCGCGAAGTGTAGAAGTCTGCCAGTTGGGTGGCGGATACGGGCCAGGTCCTACGGCCATGCTTAGAGGGTGGAGATGGGAAAGCAGGGAGATGGGCTGTTGGGAACGGCGGGTTCCCGGCCTTCTGACGGCTTCGCGATGGTGTAACACAAACCAAGAAAGATAAGAGTTGGGCTCTTGAGGTCCTCCTCAACTCCCGTCTCGTGGATCCTGTGGTCTCCTCAGAGTTTTCTAAAGGAAACCAGCCAAGCCACCAATGGGGCTGGAGCCGATCCTCATCTGAGAGCCGGTGCCTCTGCCAACGCGCCGGGCCCCGGCTGGTGGGGCTGAGCGGGAGCTGCGGCAACGCTCTGAGCAGGGTGCGGGTGCCGGTGGCCAGCGCTCGAGCAGCGATAGCCCCCGTGTCCGTACAGGGGACTCTCCTTGCTGTGAGGAGCTGGGAAGGAGGACCTGGGAATGCGGGTTTTCCCCACTGACCCCTCCGTCGGAGGGGAGAGGGACGCGGCTTCGATACATCCCCCTCCCGTCGGCTGCCCCTTCTTGGGAAAGTGTGGCTGCTCTTCCTAGAAAAGTACATACGCCTGGCTCAAAGTCCAGCGCGGGGTGACGTGCGAGGGATCCAATGTGGGCCTTTCCTCGGGGCGCGCTGGCTTTGCGTCCTGCTGCGCGCGTTCCCGGTAGGGCCGGTCTCGCCAAACGAAAACACCGGGTCACCTCCGGCGTCGGTGGCACAAGGGGGGGGAGCCTGACGTGCGGCCATCCATCCCACCGCTGTTTGCCTCTGGGAAGGAGAGGGGTCTCTCCCCGTGCCCCGTCGCGGAGAGGCTGAAGAGAAGGGATGGCCCCGGGCTGAGCACGTCGTCTCGGGAGCGGAGCTGGAGGCCGGCAGCCCTCTGCTGTGTTTCCGTCAAGCAGTGCCGTGCCGGGTGTGGGGAGCGTTGCTGTAGCCCGGCGAAACGGCAGCAGATGGAGCTGCTCTGAAATCGTTCGGCTGCCCGAGTCCTCGCAAATCGATGGCACTTCTATCCCCTGTCTCATAGCATCGTGAATTGCAAAACCTTTTGACGGGCAGGTCTCGCCGCGCCCTCCGAAGGAAGGAGCCTGTCCGGGAGGCGGTTTGTCTGTCCTCCACGTCGGGGGCTGCGCCAGCTCGCCTTGCCACCGTGAGAGGACGTGCCCCGTCCCAAGGTGCAGGGCTCCGGGCCGCAGCTGGCTCGCGTCCGGGTGGTCGGGCAGAGCAGGCGGGCAGGTGCAAACAGCCGCAGAAGCCCATGCAGATGTTTCTGTAGCAACCCCCAGGTGTATAAAAGGCCACCCCGTCCCACCCGATGACCCTAACGCTGTTCCCGTTTTCCCCTCTCAGAGGACGGGATCGTGATCAAGACGGAGGAGGAGGAGGAGGAGGACGACCCCGACACCCTGGAGCCGTGCGCCATGTTCTCGGGCAGGACCGAGCCGCCGGCGTTCCCCAGCCACGAGGCCGGGCTGGGCTGCGAGGCGCAGTGCAGCTCCAAAACGCAGCCCAGGAGCCTGGCGGCCGCCCGCGTGGGGAAGCCCCCCGCCTGCGAGAGGGACTCCGGGGAGATGAAGCCGGCCATCGCCCAGCAGCGGAACCGGACGAGGGAGAGACCCTACATCTGCCCCGAGTGCGGGAAGAGCTTCATGCTCAAGATCAACTTCATGATCCACCAGCGCAACCACCTCAAGGAAGGGCCCTACGAGTGCCACGACTGCGACCTCAGCTTCCGCAACAAGCAGCAGTTCCTGCTGCACCAGCGCAGCCACACGCGCCGGGGCGTGGGGGTCCCCCGGCGCCCCGAGCACGGCCTCAAGCCCCAGCCGCGTCCCCCGCCTCCGGGGAAGCCCTACAAGTGCTCCGAGTGCGAGAGCAGCTTCAGCCACAAGTCGAGCCTCAGCAAACACCAGATCACCCACGTCGGGGAGCGGCCCTTCACCTGCGGCGAGTGCCGGCGGAGCTTCCGCTTGCAGATCAGCCTCATCATGCACCAGAGGATCCACGCCGGCAAGAGCGAGATGGCGTTCCTCTGCCCCCAGTGCGGGAAGAACTTCACCCGGCCCTCCCACCTCCTGCGGCACCAGCGGACTCACACCGGCGAGCGGCCCTACCAGTGCAGCCAGTGCGAGAAGACCTTCAGCGAGAAGTCCAAGCTCACCAACCATTACCGCATCCACACCCGGGAGCGCCCGCACGCCTGCGCCGTCTGCGGGAAGGGTTTCATCCGCAAGCACCATCTCCTGGAGCACCAACGCATCCACACGGGCGAGCGGCCCTACCACTGCACCGAGTGCGGCAAGAACTTCACCCAGAAGCATCACCTCCTGGAGCACCAGCGGGCGCACACCGGCGAGCGGCCCTACCCCTGCACCGAGTGCACCAAGTGCTTCCGCTACAAGCAGTCCCTCAAGTACCACCTGAGGACGCACATGGGAGAGTGAGGGGCTGCCGACGGCTTCCTCTCCCTCCCCTCTCTCCCTCCGGCCCTCCTCCTCCTCCTCCGCTCATCTCTCCCACCCTCCCTCTGTCTCCGTCCCCCCACCCCCACCCCCGGCTCAGGGCATGGACATCAAGGAAGCTTTGTGTGGTAGCGCCGCTGGTCTGGTGGAGACGGCTAGGCTGATTGGAAATAAATTAATTAATTAAAGCAAGCAACGCGCGGCAAAATTAAAAGATTATATATATATAAAATTAACAGAAGCAGCTGATTTAGGGGAAATCCTCACCATCAGAAAAAAGCAAACAAACCAACGACAAAAGAAACCTGTACAGGGTGTTTTGCCGGAGTAGGACTCTTAACTGCTTTTTAAATCTACTGTTTGGTTTTTTTAATAAATGTGGAGGAACTTTTTATTTGATAAGCAAACTTAGGATCACCCAGATTTTTTTTTTTTTTTTTTTTTTTTTTTTTTTTTTTTTAAATGCTCTGTAGGCTGATTCTGGCACAGTCACTTTTGTCCAGGAGCTCTGCAGAGGCGCTGCCTCGTCCCAGCTTTCCAGGCTGGACGCGACAGCCGCTCGGCAGCATGTGGCGACAAGGAGCTCCCGGCCAGGGAGAGGTGAGTAATAAATAGATCCAGATGACGAGGAAGTTCTCCGTGTGTCTAGATTTGAAGCGCTGATAGGTGCCTGCCCGGCTCTTGGGGCTGTGATGCACTCCTGAATTATACAATAGAATAAAATACTAGTTGCAGTAAAAGAACCTTTTTCTGGTAGGACCCCATCAGCAAGGCTCCTCCAAACACTCATTTCTAGCACTTAATCCTTCCACAGCAGCAGACACCTCTCCTGCGAGCGGCGACCCCGGGCGCCCGGCCCTCCCGCCGCCACGAGAGCTGCACCGAAGGCATCGCCGGCCGGCGCGAGACGCGGGAGCGGTTTGTAGATGCGGGTCTTGCCGCGGGGTGCCGTGGGGTCACGATGTACCTGCGCACAAGACCTTGACCTGTTTAACTGCTCTTCTGCTCTCTTGGAAACGCGCTGCGGCGAGCGGGCCGCCCTCGCCCCTTGCCGGTGGCATCGACCACACGCTCCCCAGCGGCGGGAGCAGCAGGACTCCTGCCCCAGACAGAGGAGCGGGTCCTGGGCCGGCTCCAAGAAAAGCCCCGGCCATCTCGGGGCTGCCTGCGGGAGACCTCCCGGCTCCCAGGCACCCGGTGCCGGGGTCCCCCGCCACGTGGCTGTGGCTGTAGTCACGGTGGGTGGGACGCGGGCCGGTCTCCTTGCTGTTGGTTTGAGCTCCTGTCTCCAGCGGCTCGGTTCTCCGCAGTCCCGGCTCATCCCTCGCCGCAGCTCCCGCGGTTGGGCTGCGGCTGGGTGAGATGCACCCAAAGGGCCGGGCGGTGGCCGGAGCGGTGACGCCAGCTTCCCGGTGCGCGCCGGGCTTCTGGCCGACGGGTGCCGTGGGGAAGGCGGTGTCGGATCTCATGTTGGACAGTGGCATCAATAAACAGAGCGATGATGGGATAAGTTGTCGGGACTTCTTAATGTCTTTGCAGAACCAAAGTCCTCGCTCCAGGACTTCCCGTGTGTATGAACGCCTCCTAAATTTGTAATCTACAGCCTCTTCCATGCTAGAAAGCGCCCGAGGGCAGCGCAGCCACGTGGAGCTGCCGAGAGCTGCTGGCCGGTCACCACCATGGAGAGAAGCATTCCGGGGCTGCCAGGGCAGGCTCCAGCCGAGGTTCCTGTGTTCCCGCTGCTGGGGTGGTGCCTGAAAGTCCCTGGGAGCGGTTTGGGGTCCCAGGTCACAGCGTGCAGTCTGACATGGGTTAAACACGCTGTGACGGTCAGGAGGGCCTGGCTGCAGCCCCTCGCCCGGCTGGCTGCCTCGTGCCCCTCAGCAGCCTCCCCGTATCCCCCTCATCAGGGCTAAATGCAATTAGAGGGAATAAAGAAATGAAGAGCAGAACTAGAACTGACTCTGGCTCTCAGCAGCTCATGTTCGTCATGCTGGCAGTGCCGCGGACCCAGCAACATCCTTTTTTTTCTTCCTAAAAATGGATGGATTCAGCTTTTTTTTTGGCAAAGGAGCCACTTAGGTGCCCGTACTAGCAAAGGGAGCCCGGCTGCCCCGCCGCAGTGCCGGGACCTGCCCGGGGAGCCTTGGGGACCGGCAACTCCTTCCTCGCCTCGGCATGGCCGGGCTGGCAGCACCCACGCTCTGCTCGGTGTCACCGGGCCCCATGCAGCGACCGCTCCCCCGCTTCTGCTGCTCCTCGCCGGCCGTGCACGCGTGTAAAGGCGGCGGTTGCTGGACGCCGCCGGGATTTAACAACATCCAGGTGACCTTCAGCGGCTTGAATGTCAACAGCCTGTCTGCAGCTGCAGCTCCCACGCCGGGAGGGGACAACGTGGCCATCGTGGCCCCCGACCGGTGCCGAGCTCGGGGTGGCAGCGGCAGCGAAAAAAATGCAGAGGTGGCGGTGCTGCAGGGCACAAATCTGGGGGTGGCACGTGCCGCAAGCTGCCTCGCGGCTCCCCGAGTCGTCTGCAGGTTATCCGCGCCCTCTGCTTAATTGCAGGTGGGTTTGTTCAGGGAGCGTCGAAAGCTGCACGGCCCTCAGCTAAAACACCGCTCATCCGCGGGGGTTAACGGCACCATCCCGCAGCAGGACTGACTTTTCGAGGGCTCGCATCCCCACAGGTTTTGGGGGGGCTTAGGCCTTCCTGGCTCAGGGTGCCAGGGGAGCTGGATGCGGCTGCACCCAGAAGGCAGCAGCCCCCGGGACAGGGGACAAGCAGGACCCACCACCGTCCCCGTTTAGGTGTAATATGGGCAGCGTACCCCACCCCGGCAGCACCCCAGCACCAGCCCGCACCGCAGCCCAGAGGCTCCGGCCGAGCGGGGAGACCAGGCTGTCACCCCGGGATGCTGCAACGACGGCGAGCAGGGGGCTGAAAGCATCGTGCCGCAGCCGCCGGGATGGAGTCTGGGGACCCGCTGTGGCGGGGAAGCAGGCAGCGGGGTGGCAGGGGTTTTTGGCAGGGCACAGCCCCCGGCAGGGCAGTAACCACCTGGGGAGGGGGGGCGGTTATTCGACTGCTTTGTCGCCCAGCTGCCTTCAGCGCGTCAGGGAGGTGCGGTGCCCCCGAAAACGCCGGGGTCGCTCCTTGCGCCCCGGCTGGCAGCACACCAGGGTGGCAGAGGAGCCGAACCGAGAGCTGAACTCGGGGGGTCTGATTTGGGGAGGGGGGGGTGTCCTCTTCCCTAAGCACCGCTGCTGCCCTCTGGGTGTTTTGGGGGCTGGGGCGAGAGCAAAGGAGACATTGTGAGAGCCGGCCGGCGGCTGTGGGGTGCGGGGATGGAAGCCAGACCCCCCCCTGCCCCGAGGCGGCCGCTCGGTTTGGTGGGATTTCACGCGTGCAAGAAGGGGCCGACGGCGTGCGGGAAGATAGCTGGCCCTGGGGAAGCGGCTCACGGACCGGATTACACTCGGCTTCCGCATGTCACAGCTGCTGCGCTGACACAATCCCTTAAACTGCATTAAGCCCCAACCCCGGCGGGTGGGAAGCGGCTCCTGCAAGCATGAGGCCTCGGGAAAGATCCTGCTCCACACCTCCAACCCGCCCACGATGGCCCGAGATGGGGCGAAGCTCCCCGGCGCTCCCGGGCGCGTTTCAGGTAAGAAATGATTAAATTTATTTAAGCAGCCAGAGCATCCAAAGCGGCTGGCAGCACTGTGCCGAGGCGTGCCGGCTTGCAGCCCTGGCCACCCAGGAGGGCTCTGACTGCTCCAGGGAACTGCAGCATCCCTTTTTAAAATAATTTATAAAGCAGAGAGGGCAAAAACCCAGCAGCAGGCTCCAGGCTGGGTGTCCCATGGGGTTCAAGGGGCCTCCCTGTCTGGGAGCTGCTGGGCAGCGTTGCTGGAGAGCACGGGCCAGCAGCGGGGTCTGGCAGCAGGGACCATCTCCCCAACCCGCTGCACGCCATGGCACGCTCCGGCTCTTGCACCAATGCCCCGGCGCAGGGTGGGATGAGGACTCACGCTCACCCTCACACACGCACCATTCCTCCCCGGGCTGTGGCTGCCGGCATCACCCCCGCTCCCGTGGGCTGCCCACGGCCACACGTGTGTGCAGACACGGACGCACACACAGCGGGGCCCTGTGCTCCCCCGCTGGCGTTTCCCTGCTTGTTCCTCCCCGGTTTGCACACGCGCACACGCGTGTGCTGAGATCCAGGTGCATGAACATACAAAGGGAGAGACAGACACCCCCACACATGCAAACACACACACACACACGTAATGACATGGATGCACACACAAGCACACACACATGCATACACACATGTAAACACATGGACACATAAATGTGCACAGATGTATATGTACCCCTATATACACCCAGATACACACACAGACGTACACCTACACACCAACAACCAAATGTGTATGGAGACACGCACACACAGGCACATGCGCCCATACATGTGTGCGCACACACACAAATGCACGCACACACATACACGTACATACAGTCACAGGGCCACGCACAAATGTGCACTCACATGCAGGCACACATGTACAAAACCACTCACAACTGCACGTGTGTACACACACCCCTACACACCACACACATGCATGCACCACACACATGCACACCCAGACATGCCTGTGCACACGTGTACACATGCACATGTGTGCAGACATGTGCACAAGCACATCAGTACAGACACGCACACATGTTCACGCATGCACACACAAACATGCATACCCACATACATGCACATGTCAACACACAAGCACACCTGCACATACACACATGTGCCAACACACATGTACACACACAGATCCGTATGCACATACACGTTACATACAACATCCATGTGCACACAGATGCATGTGCGTGCATACACACACAGACATGTATGCACGTGCCAATGCGGAGGCACAAAAGTACGCACACACAGCTACACGTATGCACATGCACGCACACATATATGCACAAAGAGATGCACTGACGTACACACGCGTGTGCCAACACACATGCATACATTCACGCACGTACACGTGCACGCACAGGTATACACGTGCGTGCAAATACCCGTGCACGCACATGCCAACACATACGCACGTACCGACGCAAAGGCAGACACGCAGGCACACATCCACACGCACATGACCGCACACGCGCCAACATACACGCACACGCCTGCACACACACACACACACACGTGCCTACACGCGTGCGTGCATGCACATACATGTGCGCGGACCGTGTGTCGTCGTCCCCCCTCCCCGCCCTTTCCGGGAAGCGGCGGTTCTCCGGTAGACATGGCGCGGGCCGTGCTGGCGCTGGGCGAGTGCCTGCAGGCCGAGGCCACTTGCCCCGTCTGCCTGGAGCTCTTCTCCGAGCCCGTCATCACCGAATGCGGCCACAACTTCTGCGGCCCCTGCATGGCCGAGGTGCTGGGGGTCCCGCCGCGCCCCGCCGCCTGCCCCCAGTGCCGCGCCACCGTGGCCCCCGGCTCGCTGCGGCCCAACCGCTCGTTGGGTGCCGTGGCGGGGCTGGCGGGGGCCCTGGGGGACGAGGGGCGACGACCCCGCTGCCAGCCCCACGGCGAGGTCCTGGGACTCTTCTGCGAGAGCTGCCGCGTCCCCATCTGCCCCCTCTGCCGAGAGGAGCCCCGGCACCGAGACCACCGCGCACGCCTCGCCGAGGAGGCTGCCCAACAGCTCCGGGTAAGGGGGGGGGACCTGCGTGGGGAGGGGGGCGGCTCTGGGCAGGGGCTGGGGGCCCTTGGGGAGTGGGCTGGGTGTTCCCCCCCCCCCCCGGGATGGGCTGGGGTCCCCTCCGGGCACGCGTCGGGGGTCCCTCCGGGCACGTGTCACGGGTCCCTTCCAGGCAGGGGTCGGGGTCCCCCCGAGCACGGGCTGGGGTCCCCTCCGGGCACGCGTCGGGGGTCCCTCCGGGCATGCGTCAGGGGTCCCTTCCAGGCAGGGGTCGGGGTCCCCCCGAGCACGGGCTGGGGTCCCCTCTGGGCACGGATCTGGGTCCCCTCAGGCACAGGCTGGGGTCCCCTCCAGGCACAAATCTGGGGTCCCTCCCAGGCGCAGGCTGAGGTCCCCTCTAGGCACGGGTCTGGGTCCCCTCTGCACATGGACTGGGGTCTCCTCTGAGCACAGGCTGGGGTCCCCCTCCATTCATGGGCTGGGGACCCCTTGGGGCAGAGGTCTGGGTCCCCTCCGGGCTCGGGTTAGGGTCCCTGTCCAGCCACGGATTTGGGTCCCCATCCGGCTGCTGGCTGGGGTCTCCCTCTGGGTACGGGTTAGGGTCCCCATCTGGCCATGGTTTGGGGTCCCAGTCTTGCCGCGGGCTGGGGTCCCGTATCCCTGCCACCCTGATGGGGCTGCTGATTCTCCTGTGGCTCCCACTGCCCATCGCCCCCCCCCAGCCCACCCAGGAGTGCAGGTCCCTCTCGCTCCTCACCCCTCCGTGGCCCAACAAGGTCCCTAGTGCCCCATATGTCCCCAGCCAGGGACAGGGCTGGGGCTGCAGCTATGAGGAACATGGTCTCCCCCCAACATGTAGGCTGGGGTCCCCCCTGCCAGGAGCCCGCTCTGCCACAGGGCACGGCTTGGAGGAGCACAAGGTTTGTTTTTTTTTAATACTCCGGTGAATTTATGGAGTGCGTCTGAGACACAGTGCTGCTGTCACTGCAAACCTCTTCCCACAAATCCCACTTCCAACACCAAAAGTTGTTTTTCCTAATTAAAAAAAAACAACAAAAAACCAAACCACAAACTTCAGGGTTTCCACGTGAAGCTATTCCAGAAATGTTTCTGGCCAAAACAGCTGTGCCTGGGGATCTCCCTAGCCTGTCTGTAAGGCGTGCTGGGAGAGAGGTGGGTGCCACCTCCGGGCTCTTCCCTTCCCCACAGAGCTGAGCTCAAAACCCACCCCCAGTGACCCTGCAGAGCGGTATTGTCCCCACAGAGGCTGCTTGGTGACATCATCTCACTCCTGCAAACGTAACCCCAAAATCACAAAATACACTTTTTTTTCCTCCCGCCTCCAGGAGACACTCCAGAGCAACCTGGTTTTTCTACAAAAAGAGAAAGAAGAATTTAAGCCCAAAGGAGAAGAGAAAAGTGATGGCCTGCTGGTATGTGTTTCTCTCACTGTGCCCCCCTGCCTGCTTATCCACCCATCCTCATAGGCGCATCCCATCTTTCCCTCTCCCCATATATACTTCTCTCCTTTTCAATAACAACACTCCATAACAACAACTTTTCTCTCTCCCTCTCTGTCCGTCCCTTATATCCTTCTTCCATCCTGCTCTCATTCAGACTCTGCTGTCATCTTGGGTCCATCAACATCCAGACTTGCCACCCCTCTCCCTCCTCCACTCTTCCAGCTTTTCCTTCCCAAAAACTCTTCTCCTTTTCCCCATGATCGTTGCCCCCTCTCCGCAGCACCGGGTCCCCGTGCCCACGCGGAGGGTCCTGGAGGATGGGATGCTTCAGGGGCCTCCGTGCGGGTGCCTTGCAGGAGAAGGTGGCCTCGGAGCGGCAGAGGCTGCAGGACACCTTCAAGCAGCTGCAGCAGTTCCTGCAGGAGCAGGAGGGCATTCTGCTGGCCAAGCTTGACCAGGCGCAGAGGGAGCTCACCAAGGAGCGCCACGAATACGTCTCCAGTGTTTCAGAGAGGAAATCGCTGCTGGACACACTGACTGCGGAGATAGAGAAGAAACGTGACCAGCCGGTGGTCGAGTTCCTTATGGTGAGGCTGCGTCACCCACCCGGGCGCTGTGACCCCCCTGGTGAGGCTGGGGGCACCCACCTGGCACCCTCTGCATCCTGGTGCCCGTGCAGCCCAGAGCCTTGGAGCCAAGGGCAGCACGGCACCGGCCGGCGTGCCAGCGGCCAGGCTGTGACACCGCGGTGCGTGGTGTGGCTGGTGTGAGTCTGGGCCTGCAGTGTGAGTTGAGGGAAGGCGAGGATTTGGGTGAGCGAGTCACCAGAGAGTCCCCAGGAGAGTGGTGTGACCCCCCTCCCTGATCCCTATCACCCTGCTTCATGCAGCATGGGAGCAACTGTAACGCACTGCCCCGGGGAACGTGGTCCTTCTCGGTGGTGCTAGAGCTGACCTGGTGTTTTCTCTTTTCCAGGATGTTGGCAAAACCCTGAGCAGGTACGAAACAGGCTCAGCATCACTCTCCTCCCATGCAGCTCTTTTGGGCAGAGGTTTGGAAATGCTGCAAGCAGCAGCAGCCGGGAGGGAGGTGGCTTTGCCCTCCTGAGTATTTGGGGTTTAATGTGATGTTATCTGGAACCAGAGGTCGTTGCACCCCTGTTAAAGATGGGGTTCCCGTGCCAATAGCTGGGACACAGCTCCCCAGAGTTCTGTTGCTGTAGGGGATTTTCCCCCCGTTTTCCTCCTGGCCCTGGGTGCTGGCTGACTGCTGGGGTCAGAGCTCCTCTCCGTCTTGTTTCCCCCTCAGCTGCGAGGTGGCCAGGGCCTCGATCCCAGAGCCGGTTTCTCTGGAGCTGCAGAGGACAGTTAAGAGCCTCTCTGAGATAAGCCAGCTGGTCGTGGCTGTGGTGGACAAATTCAAAGGTAAAGCAATGAAGTGGTGAGCGATACCTTGTTGTGTAGCTGGTGTCTGGGTCCCAGGTGGGCCACTGCTGTCTCTGTGCTGTGCTTCCCCTGGGCTTGGCTGCAGCGGGAGATCCTCACTGCCCAGTGCCTCTGCCTGGGGTTTCGGAGCAAAACATGCCTGCTTCAGATGGGACGCGTCTCCAAGATGGGTTTTGCTGGAGCCTGGGGCTGCGGGAGCTGGGGAGAGCGCTCCATGTCTGGTTTGCTGTCCTGATGGGGAGCAGGAAAGATGTCACAGGAGGAGAGAGACTCATGCATCTTCCTTTCCTTCCTCTAGTGAACCTGCTGAGCGAGATGGACAGAGAAAGGGGTAAGTTTCTAGAGCTGATGGGCACAAATGAGGGAGAAAAGCTTTCCAGAATGAGTTTCCTTCCATCCTTGGGGCAGAGATGGGCTCATACCACAACCTCTAAATCCAGGGTCTGTCTAAAACTGGGTCCCTTCGTTTTGACTAGGCCTGCTACAAAAATCCAGGTCCGTCCCCATGTCAGGCAATGCCCAGCGATGCTGTCCTCTAACACCAAGCGAGGGCCAGGGCAGCACAAGGCCCTCGGCTTCCCTGTCTCTGGAGACTTTATTCTTATGCCGCAATGTGTAAGGCTGTGACTAGTTAAGCAGAGGGGCCATATGCATTTTGAGCTGGCTTTTAGGCACAGATCAGAAATGCTTTTGCAGGTGCTCAGGGTCCACACAGTCCTGGCAGCATCGCAGGGCTCGGGTCCGGCTGGCGCTGTTTGTGCCAAGGCCGGTCTCTGCCCTCTCAGTTTTTGGGATGAGGGACCTGACGTGCCTCAGTTTCCCCAACACTGCGGTCCCCACCGTGAGCCGGGGCCCCGGAGGTCTGAGTTTATTTAGCAAAGGGCCTGGGGTGGTGACACTGCGCGGTGACACCTCTGTGGCCGTGCGGGACGGCCGCAGGATGGCAGCAGAACATTCCACATGAACCGGTGGCTCCGGCTTTGCCTGGTTACTGGGCGGAGCGGGGTTAGGAGCTGGTTTTCCCTTTGGTGACCATTCGTCCCCCTTGTCACTGGAGCAGGGACTGGCCTGGCACCACTGCTGCCTTGCAGGCGATGCTTCCACACACCCACGGGGATATATTGCTTCCCCACACCCAGCCTGCCTGCAGCCCCATCACACTTGGACCCAGAAATATCCAGCACGGGATTAGCAAAGCAGGTTCAGCAAAGTCCATTGCGTCTGTCCCCTGCGCGCGGGGAGGCTGCCTGGCTCAGTCCTGCTTCAGGGAGCGTTGCTTCACCCGTGGGTCCCAGTGGGGAGGGCAGCGAGGGTCCCGTGTCCCATGTCGCCCGAGGGGGCTGCGTGTTTGCGCTTGCGGGGCATGCCTGACTGCTGTGCGCAGAGTACACATCCCAGCCCCACGGAAGAGGAGGGAGAGGTGCTGGTTCGCTCCTCAGCAGGCAATGGACTGATGTTTTGCTCTGTTGTGCATTAGTGAAGGTGACGCTGGACCCAGAGACGGCAAGCCCATACCTGATCCTCTCGAAGGACCGCAAAACCGTGTGGCTGGGAGACGGGCAGCAAAACCTCCCTGATAGCCCCAAGAGATTCACGGGCAGCCCCAGCGTCCTAGGGTCCCAGGGGTTCACGGCCGGGAAGCATTACTGGGAGGTGGAGGTAGGGGATGGGGACAGCTGGGCTGTGGGGGTGGCCGTGGAGTCTGTGCAGAGGAAGGAATCGCTTAGCATGGCCATGGGGAAGATCTGGGCCCTGCGGCTGGACTGGAATCACCAGTACACGGCACTCCACATGCCCCCCGCCCCTCTGGCACTGAAGCAAGAGCCCCGGAGAATCAAGGTCCACCTGGACTACGAAGCAGGCCAAGTGACCTTCTACAATGCGCAGAACGGGATGCAGATCTTGCAGTTCAAGGCCTCCTTCACAGAGAAGGTCTTCCCATACTTTTGGCTCTGGTCACAAGAAGCCTACATCCAGCTGTGTGCCTGACAGGGTCAGATGCCTCCCAGTCCCCTGCCAGTGCCCTTGGCTAGCTGAATAGGCAAGAGGTGTGGGAATGACGCAGCATCGCGTTGCAGACTCACTGCAGCTCTGCCTGGGCTGGATCCCCTCTGCATGTTGCTGCATCTCCTCCTGCCAGGTCCTCTGGAGCATTAAAGATATGTTGTGCTGTCTGGGGGTGTCTGCATGCTGGTGTCCTGGGGAGATCTCACAGTGACAGTGTCCCACCTGTCTCTGCGGGCACTGAGGACACACACAAATAAGCAGGAGAGGGGCAGGGAAGATGCTCTGACTGCTCATGCTGGTCTTTGGCAGCTCTGCATGGCTTGCTTTGGCTCACTGTGTTGTGCTGTGTTGTAGGCGGCATGGGGATGCAGCCACCCCACACCCAGGAACTTGGGGTGGAACCACGGAGCTGCTAATAGTGGTGGTAACTGCTCACGTAAAACCATAAAAACTGTTGCTTGAAAGGAAAACGTTCACAGAGGGGCAGGGACGACTGGAGAGCTGGAGTGAGGGCACCACCTGAGGCTCTCCAGGCTGGAAGAGCGGCAGCGATGGGGGTGTGATGGGGAACTGTGAGATCCTGGGTGGTCAGAAAGGGAGCAAATGCCATATTGTCTAATCCAGCAACTGGGAGCATCACGTGAATCTGGTGGGTGGGAGGGCCCAGGCAGAGGGACACCTGGAGGTGTGGGATCCCCCGACAAGGCCTTTAGGTCTCTGTGTCAGGCTGAGAGCACTGGACCCAATGTGATCAGCCCTGGAGACAGCAGCCGTCAAAACCACCCCAGGGAGATCCAGCAGAGCACATCTGCCAGGGGCTCGGCTTGACGGCAGAGACCTGCAAACCCTTACGTGACAAGACACACGACCTACTGGAGCCACGCTGCCTGTCCCGAGCACTTCACTCTGTCACCCTGTTTCTCCACCTGTAAAATGGGACTGTGTGTTTTGGAGCTGGGACTGCTCCCCTTGCACCTGCAGTGTCCACAACCAGACAGGCCTGAGGGATGACCCACACAAGGAGTCCCCTCCTTTCCCCAGCACAACCATCGCCGCCTCCGTCCTGCTCCGTGACCGCGGGCAGGGCAGGGAAAAGGCAGGGTGGGGCAACGGGTCCTCTGAAAAGCTGAGCATCGTGTCCATTTGTAAGGCAAACAGCAGTGCCTGGGTAAATATCACAGCCTCTTGGAGGGAGAGGACATGAGAAAAGGTCTGCGGGGGTTATTTGGAGCCCAGTTGCGCCTGCTTTCTGCACCTCACGTGCTGACATGTCTCTCTTCTCCCACTCCTATTCCACAAGTGCCACTGCTCCACGAACCCCATCTCAGTGCCACAGGGACGCACGCTGGCTTCTGATTTTCAGGCTGCCGCTCACCGAACGCCTCACAAAAGTGGCCGCTGCTTCCCCGGTGATGCCGCTCGTTTGTTGTTCTCACAGAGATCTCCTTTGAGGAGAAATGACGTGGGGAGGGTTCCTCGGCTCACCGAGACCCAGTTACCTGTTGAGTTTATGCCTTTTCCCCCCCCCCTCACCTTTCCCAGTTTTACCGACTTCCCCTCAGGCCCAGGGCCGGTGGAGGGACGGCTAAAGGGAGACAGGCGGAGATATGGTGGCAAAGCGGGGGGGACTACATTTCCCAGCATGCAACGCGGAGGAGGACAACGCGTTTGACGCGTTGTCCTCCTCCGCGTTGCATGCTGGGAAATGTAGTCCCCCCCCTTTGGCACGCAGGAACGCTACTTGAGGCACCCCATTGGCTGGCTTCTCTATTGGGCAGGAGCGACGTCAAGCAACAGTTGGAGGCGGGGAGTGAGGCGCCCGCCGGCGTTCTTACTGGTCAGAACGAAAGCGGTGGGCGGGGAGATTGAAAAAAAACACCCGCCCCCTTCAAACGTCGCGCAGAGGGCCGTTTTGATTGGCGGAGGGGCAGTTTGGCGCCAGCTTCGGAGCGGGCGACGGGCAGCGGCTGGGGTCAAAGCGGTGCGGGCCGCGCTGACAGGAGGACGGTGAGGGGTTTAGCTCGGCTCGGCTCGGCTCGGCTCCATGGATCCCGCACCGGGCGGTTCTTACCGCCGCCGCCTCCTGCTTCTCTCCCCGGCTTCTCCCGCTTCACCCGCCGTGGTCAAGTCTCTCTTTCCCGCCGACCTCTCGCCGGTTTCCGACCTCCGCCTCACCATGGAGCAGCTGGGACGCGGGTCAGTCAAAGCGGGGGGGGGGCCCCCTTCTGCTGAGCGCTGTCCCCGGGGCACCCCTCACCCCCGCCTCTACCACCCCCCCAAAAAAAACCCCGAGGCCTCGAGGTACCATTCCCCCCCCTTCTTCCCTCCCGGACCCGAAGTGAGGCCTAAGGGACCATCCCCCCCCCCCCCAGGGCCTCTTCTCCCCCCACCCCCGGACCCGAAGGGAGGCCTGGGGGAGCTCTTCTCCTCCCCCCATTTGAAAAAAAAAAAAAAAAAAAAAAAAGCAGCAAGGCCTCGAGGAATTGTTCTCCTTCCGTTCCACTCCCTCCCCCGCAGCGAGGCCTTGTGGAACTTTTCTCCTATTCCCCCCCCCCCCCCCCCCCCCGCAAGCCCTGGAGGAGCTCTTCTCCTTCCCTGCCCCCCTCTTTCAGAAGCAAGGCCTCGGGGACCTCATCTACCCCCCCCCCCCCCCCAAAAGTGAGGCCTCGTGGATCTCTTCTTCTCCTTCCTCCCTGCCCCGCCCCCCCAAATCGAGGCCTTGAGGATCTCTCTTAATCTCCTTCTCCCTCCGAAAGTGAGGCCTTGAGGACCTCATCCTGCGTTCTGTCCTTCCAAACACCCCCCCCCCTTAAAACTGAGGCCTCAAAGACCTCTTCTCATAATCCTCCCCCCCAAAAAAACGAGGCCTCGAACTGTTTCTTCCCTCCCCCCCCCCAAAATGAGGCCTCCAGGAGTTCTTCCTATGCCCCCCCCCCCCCGCAAACCCGAGGCCTCCACGACTCCCTTAAACTCCCCCCCACCCACCTCCACCCCTGCAGAGCTCTGTTCTCCCCCCACCCGTCCTTCCACCAAATAGCCCCCTTCTCTCCTGCCCCTTTCTCCCTAGGGAGCCCCAAGATTGGGCCACCCTCCCCCCCCCCCCCCCCCCCCCCCCCCCCCCCCCCCCCAACGCGGTCGTGGCTCCTGCGGTGTGGGCCATCTTCTCCCTGCGGTGTGCCACCATCTTCCTCTGGTTCTGCTCTGGGCATCCACCTTGCTCCTGAGCCCTTCCCTGTGCCTGGCCCCAGGACTGGGTGCTTTCCCCTCTCCCACAAATTAATGCTGGTACCTTTGTGTCCGTCCTTCCCCTCCTCTCTTTACTGTTTTGCATATGGAAAGTGCTGCAGTCTCTGGGCTCTGCTGCTCTTTTCTGCCTGTAACTCCAGCTGTGCAGTTGCTCAATCCAATTTTGCTGTTACTAGTGTCTAACTCCTTTAATCCCATTATTCCTATGGTAACCTCTACAGTTTGTCTCTTGTATGGCTCCCGTTTTGCCCTGGCCCACTCTGGTCTTGATGGCCACCCTGGTATTTTTCCTTTGTTTGCTGTTTTTATATCATTCTAATTTCTGTAATCACCTGCTTTCTTTATGATCCTTCCCTCCTTCAGATTCCTGGAATTCCTGTAAATTATTTGCACCACTCCCCTCCCTGTTCATTATTCTGTCCTTTCAGTTTGTAGCCCTAGCTTGCGCCCAGATGCATTTTTTTAATTAACCCATTAACACACTCAATTAGCTTTTCCCTTATTTAAGGCAATATAGAGTAACGCTACATATGGTATGCATATCTCTCTGTATTGAAGCTGCTGTGACCCCTGCCCACATATGAAGCTAGTGTGTGTCTGATGTGGCTCAGCAGTCGGGCAGGAGAGCTTGCCTCAAGGTTCCCTGCCTGCTGGCAGAGCAGTGTTTGTGCTTGCACACGTGTCAGGTCAGGGGCTGGTGTTCCTCAGGCTCTGGATGCCTCGAGCCCCTTCACCTACAGAATGATTTAGACTGGTCTGATGGTTATATGAGCAGAGAAGAACTTGCTTAGTTGGTAAGACAAAATTTGAGAGCTAACTACTTATGAAAATGAGTTTGAGTTAGAAGTTTGGTAATTTTTCTATGCGAGACAATAATTAAATGAGTGGCTGCTGAAGAGAGGGTTGCAGTCCCAAGAAGGCTGAGGGGGCTTTGATAGAGGTGTTTCTGGTGAGTGGTTTGGGAGGTGCTGGTGTGATTACAGGCACCAATAATCTACTGCACACTTTAAATTGTTTTTAGTCCTTAAAGTTTTATTGCAAGGTCTGTCATTTTGTTGTATTAGGACCTTCATTTGTGAAGGCACAAGTTCAGGACAGGCTCTAAAACATTGTTTCAAAAAACCCCTCCCAGTTAGTGTGTCATGGAGAAAAGCTTGGAAGTTTGGTGTGAGGTGACCAGGAAGGCAACCGGGGTAATTATTGTCTTGAATGGCACTCTCCCTGTCTCTGTTTTGGAAGCCTAAGTTCTAATATTATCAGCACTGCATGTGCAGGTTTGAAGAAAGAAAACCAAAACCTGAAGCTGAAGCCCTTGTAGGTGTTAGATCTGAGTGTGGTAATCTGGTGGTGGCATTATCCCTGGGTACTCAACAGCACATGGAGCATGAGAGACTGCACTCTGCAGGATTGCCAAGCTGGAATCCTTTCACTTGGCCGATGATAAAGGTTTCAGGTTATGACTACCTGTGCTGTATATCTACGTTCAGGCACTCCTATGTTGTATTTCTTGCTTCAGTGAGTGTTTAAAACAAATACCTAACTTCCTTTACAGTCAGCACGAAAACCCTGAGCAAGATGTGGGGAACAAGAATACTAATGGTTTACAAAGAACAGTGTCATCAGAATCAACAGACTCAGGTATGGCTTTCTCAATTAATAAATAACAAGTAAGAAATGAAAAGCATCTTATCTTTACATGGCTTCTACTGCAAGCAGCTTCCAGGGTTTGGAGAGAGAACTAATGCTGCTTGCCTGCAATCCCTGCAGCCACTTCTCATTCTTATGCTCTTGAAAGGAGGGAGGCAGGCAAACCATCACGGCAGTTCATGGTTTGGGTTGTGGGTGGGTTTTTTTGCTTTAATTGTCCTGGAGCATGTTAGGAGTAGAACTAGCACGGAGGAAAAACTGGTTCACTCTGACAGAGATGGCTTTTTCCTTTTTTTTTTCTTAGGATGGCTGTTAAGACGTGGTCGCTGACCTGTCATGCTTTGTACTCCAGGGTGATGTTTATCACTGCCATTTTCTGATTGCCTTGATGTTCTGCTCTGTACATGGTAGTAGGTCAACACCTTATCATGAGTGTGTCAGCCTTTCTTGCAGTAGAGACAGCTGAAGATGAAGGCTGCCACAGATAGCCCAAGATAGGCTTCACTAGTGAATTGGATTCCCACCATTCTCTAGTCTGTGGTGTCTTGCAGATATTGGCTTGTGAGCATTTATAGTTGCGTGTTGGGGCTGTGGTCTGGAAAACGGGGAGATAGTGTTTCATTCTTCATTGTTAGGATCCATTGCATATCTGCATTCAGCTCTGAATGGGACTGGTTTGAGTTTCTGCCCTTTGGAGGGTGATAACTTGGATGAAAGCAAGTTGTCGCTGTGTGGTTTCTCTCTTTAAACCCAAACTGTGCTAACCTGCTCTGCACACTCAAATCAAGGCTGTTGAGCAGCGTTTGTCTTGTGGCTTGGGTGGTTTTTTTGTGGCTTTTTGTTAACAAGAGCTGATTGTTTATCTAAAACCTAGGGAGCTGCATCTTTCTTAGTACTGATACTTGCCTAGAAGTATTTTTTTCAGATGAGATGCTTTATCAGTGAAAATGAAATTTCACTAGAAGCTATTACCCCATAACTTGTAGAATCAGGGAAGCTTCTGATACTTCATTGGTTCAGCCCAGCGATGGGAATCAGTGTCTCCACCCGAATTTATGCACCAGTCTGACTGCACGTGGTACTTTCAGCCTTCAAAGGAACTTTATGAACTGTTAAAACATGGGCATAGCTCACAAACCACAGAGCAGGATAGAAAAACCAAGCTTGCTAAATCTTCACTTTCTTCTTGGCTTTTTTCTTCTTTTCCTGTCTCCAAACAGGTCTTAAGTGTTTACAAAACACTCATGATTAATGTTTCTGCTGTGCCAAGACCACTACCTGTCATGTTAGTCAAATTAATTCTTTGTAGTTGTTTGTTTAGATCACAGTCACTGAAGTAGCAGCAAGTCTTGTCATGATGGTATAGAGTGCATTCTGGTAAGCTGTTGGCCTATCGCTAGGGCTTGTGAATACTACCATAATACAAAAACTCCTCGGGGATCTGTGCTTAAGTAGGCTTCATATTTGACTGTACTTAGGTGCTATGTAGTTGTAACGTTTCACTTGGTTTGTGCTTAGGGAGTGCTTGCAGTTGTTTGCAGTACCCTCGCATGCATTAAGAAGGGTCTTTTGACTACTTTTTTTGGAATGAGGCCAGAGTTTCTTCCTATAAAGAGGTGTAACTAAACACATGGCTTAAAAAACCCTGAAGGATTAAGTTGTTTATTAAGATGTGCGTGTGAGAGAATAAGACAAGGGTATTCCACGTTACGTGGTAGCACTCTGTTCTATATGACATTCTAGACAGGGTTAGGGGTGCTTTTTTTTAATTACTCCTATTTTTCCCCAAGCACTAACACCTGATTATCGATGGTGAAAAACCAAGAGTATGGAGTATCTGTAACTGTTTGCTTCTACCCTGAGATGAGGCTGCAGACTGGATTTCCTACATCAGTTTCCTCTCTAAGCTCAGGGTCTTTCAGAGGAAATCTCGCAATGTCCAATACTTCGCGTTTCCTAGGTGCTAAGATACCACTCGGTTGAAAACGCTGTCTCTCCTCTGCAGGTTGTGCTTTGGATTCACCTGGTCCTGCAACCTCAGACAATACCATGGAGGAAACGTATGTAACCATATGCTAAGCCTGACTTCTGGCATTTCATGTTGCACCATTAACAAACGTAGGCTAATGAGAGGCTTGACGTGGCTTTTCCTTTGCTGGTATGCGTGCAGTGGGCTTTTCTCTCTGAAACTTCTAGAAGTGCGTGCTGTAGTGCTCTGCAGCTTGAGATGCTAGGCTTTCTGTCTTGTCTGTGTCCCAGAGTACTTAACAAGTCTTGGGTTTGAGTTAATGTGTTGTACCAACCAGACTGTTTGAGCATGACATTGGCACCTTACCAGGAGTATGAGGTTGTACCAAATTGCATGTAAGTTGCAGTTTTCACTCACCACTTAAATTATAATTTATGCTTGTATATGCCCTAACTGATACTAAGCAGTTTCTCTGAGTTTGAATTTGCCACTCTCAATTAGATTTTTTTTTCTTTCCCTAATATTCTGTCCCCAGGGATGGGGGACAGATGTCCTTGGTTCCTGATTTACTGAGCTTTTCTTCCTTCAACCTAGCTTCTTGCCTAAACAATGCCGAAAAGAATTTGGGGAAAGAAGGGGGAGAAGGAGTCTAGGTAGTGTTTCAAAAACTATGATGGGTTAAGCTGGCTATAAATAGCTTTTGAGAAAGACAAAGTGTCATCCAGAAGCATGTTGGCTTCTGCTTAGCATAACACTCCATGACTTAAATACAAGGTTGATTTTTAGTGTACTATCCTTCAGTACTAACTGTGGGGCATCTCACTTGCTTTTAGGTTTGAGAAAGCAATTCTTGAATCTAGCAGACTAAAGTAAGTATACTTTTAACTTCTTTGTCAGTGACTGTTGTAGCTTATGGAGTTTTACTGGGGGGGGGGAGTGAGTTCTATTCATGTTACTGTCTTTCAAAACAAAATGTTGAAATAAATCTTGGTTCTTTTTCATTGTAGCTTACGAATGCCTTTCAGAAGAATACATTCACTGCCAGTAAGTGAGGGTGGTATTGATATTCTATAAATGTTAAAGGATTTAGCATGTTAAGTGTTTTTAGTTGGATACATTCCATAACTTGTTAATTTTCCGGCTTCAAGAACAGCTGCTGTGGTGCTTAATGAAAACTGTCAAAATTACAGCTTGTAAACTCGAAGTCTTGTTCATGTTGGTGTGAAATTTCAGTCATGTGGCTTTGTCCCTAATGCAGTTGAAGCATTTTGGTACCTGTACCGAGATGTCAGCATAAAAGACTCAGGCACATAGTTTGCACCAATTTGTAGTTGGAGACCTTACAGTCTTTATTAATCCCTGTTTTGCTTAAAATGTAGTTGTGCAAAGACTATATTGCACAATACTGAACTGGCACTTTTGTATGAACGTTGTAGCAAAGCCTCCTGGGATCCAGTCCTGCCCTGAAGAGAAACCATTCCAATTCTCCGGATAGTGATGCTTTTCAACTGCTGGAACAAGATGAAAATAAGGAGAATGTAAGTGTTGCTTTCTGTTGCTTGTGATGGTATGGTGTAAGAGGCGGTACCAAGGAAGCTGAATTAGCACACCGCTTGCTTCAACAGTGGATGTGGTGGAAAAGGCTTCATTTACTCTCTGCCCGGCTGTAGTTCAGACATAACAAAGTTTTGCATAGCTTATCTTAGGGGAACTTGCAGCGAAGTGCGACAGCACTGATTATAGCGACTGCAAACTGATTATGGGTTAATAAAAATTTGGTAGACTTTGATTGCCCAGCTCTACCTTTGTGCTACTGAACCTGACTCCTTTTAGGCTGTGGCAAGGGAAAATGTATTCATACTGCTAGCTTTAGATAGCTACGAGGGGTGCCTCCAGACAGCTGTTCAGATAGATCACCTCATCTCTTTCCACTGCTGACATGGGGAGTCCTGGTTCCTCACAGCACAAATGTCCTTTTGCCTACTTGGTCTGAAAGGCCTTGCTGCTGGAAATCCCACCAGTAGGACTCCGACAGGTTTCTACAGAAGAGTGGGTGTCAGGAGACAGGCTGCCTTTAAAAATGATTTCTTTTGCAGAGAAGTTGACTGACAAAAAGAAATAGAAAAGCCTTAAGCCTGTAGGAGATATCAAGAGGATAAAAGCTTGATTATGTTAAATGAATCACTATTGTAACATCTTTAATTTGTAAACATTCGCCTTCAGACTGTTCCTGTTGGCAGCAGGGAACTTAAACCCAAAACCTCAGGTAGTTTCAAAAAAAAAAAAAAACAAACCTGAAAAGATAAAATGATCCTAGCGATTTACACAGTTTGTCATTGTGGTAAAATGATCACTTTGCTCCTTTTTAATTCAGGAATCGTTTGAGTTTAAGAAGCCAACCAAACCAGCTTCTCGTTGTTCTGTGCACATCCATTCCCGTGATGGAAAAGGTCTTCCTGGACCAAGGCAGAAGTCATCTTCAGCTCAGATAGTAAGTATTACAGTGTTCTTTACAACTAATTCTCACCTAATCCTCTGCATACCTACTGTCTGTGAGGAAGAAAAAATTGCATCATGGTTCTAAGGCAGTGCTGTTAGTCACCACTCTTCATGTGCCAAACAGAAAAACTTATCTATCTGCCAGACAAGAAAACTCTTCTCGCATTTGGCTCATGAGATGGTCAGAAGTTTGAAACATGGATTGTTCTGTAGTCTGTGAAAGGTTAGTCAATACAGAGCTGAGGTTATGCTGCAGTAAGTCAAGGGAGTGTGGACACTGATGTGGAATAGAGGAATTTAGTTTGTAATTGTTTTCACTACCAATAAAGTAGATACTTATATTGAGGCAGATGCATTTGCAACAATGAAGCCAATTGTGTGGATGCAACTGGATCTTATGTCCAGATATGACATCCAGGAAGAAAATATTACCTTCTTTGTATTCTATTGCTTAGAAAAAGCAAATAGAATGAAAAAACATGATGGGTCCTTGCACGGAAACAGAGCTGGGGGGTTAAGTCTTGTCTCCACTCCTTGGATCTGGTAGTCCTTCATCCTGCTTAGCACTCTTGATCTTGGGCTTATCAGCTGCAGTTTATATTAGTTCTTGATCTTACTGACAGCACCCATTTCTCTCTTTTGCACCTTCACTGGATAGCTTCTTCCAGAGAAGAGGGTTATTGCTTAATGAGGCTAATGAAGCACCCTGCTGTTCTAGGGATCCAGTAGAAGTATTGGAACTCTCTTTGGGGTTTGCTCAAGCCAGTGTATTCAAGGTGGTGGAATAACCACCGTGTTTTCTGTAGTGCAGTGAGAGGCACAGCATCATCTCTGTGGTTATAGCACCCTGCAGTAAAGAGAAGGAATGCTGTTAAAACTGTCTTGTCTCAGTTTCCCATGGGTGAAATACCGATGGGTGAACAGGAGAACTACAGGCCAGCTTTCCTGCAGCAGTCTTCTCTGACTTCCTCTGAAAGTGAAGATGACGATGGATTCCTAGAGCTGCTAGATGAGCAAGATTTGAAGGTATGTACAAAGGAAATATGATAGACATTTCAAAATCAGCTGTCTAATGTTAATAGTCTGCCAACAATATGTGTCCGTGGTGCACGTATGTTCTAGCAGAAGTCAGTGTGGTAAGTCAAACTGCAAAAAGCTATGTACTAGGGAATCCTAGAAGATGAGTTATCATCACCTTTTTCCAACTCTTATGTTTCAGCATCTCTATCTTATATGTGCTCTTTCCTTGTGCAGACAGTGGGATTTACTTGCTGTGTGAACAGCCGTTAGTTTAAGAATTGCTGCTGTTCCTCTTGGCAGATGAGAATTGCATTACTCAAGAGAATTATTTGAATAGTTGGCATTTTTCTTTAGAAACTTGCTGAAGGAGCTAGAGGTGATATTTACTTTTGAGCCACTTAAGTAGAAGACTGTTTCTAACTGAATTTGAAATGCTTAAAGCTTTGGAGGAACATCATTGTTAATCAATGAATTGATATAACTTACCTTCTCTAACATGTCTCGACTCGGTTCCATTATTTCATTTGAGTATTGGACTAGTAATTGAGTTAAATTCCTAAAACTGCTCTGGCAGCTGAATTCAGCTGGAATGTTTGCCCATGCTGTGCAGAAGCTGTATTTACAGTCTCTGCCCACAGTGAAGTAGATGAGAATGAACTTTCTTTCTTTCTCAGAACGATGAGGAGATGCCATCTGATGTGGCGAGCCTCTGGACTGCACCACTAGTCATGAGGAAAACAGACAATCGGGTAAGTGTTCTGGCAGAGCACAACAGAACAGAGATGGGGACTTTGTTCTGGCAGACGTTTTCACTACTGAGACAAGTGATCACACTGTCTCTGATCCTGTATCCCTAATAACAACAACAAAACAAGATACAGCATAAACCCCCTTCAGTATTTGCTTATCTCTAAAGCCTGTTTACCTCAAGGACATCGTCAGTGTGGAACAATGCTCATTGTCTGCCTATATAGGCATTAACTTTCTTTTTACAAAAACACTTCATAAATGTGAGAAGATCTGGGCGTCCCTTATCAGATACTTGTTGACATAGCTTGAGTACATTCTGCACAGACTTACCTGGAATGCCTGTAGCCTGATCTTATGATAACAGACTTGAAGGGAGTTTAGACTCCAGCAAAAGGCTCCTTAATGTGCTGATAGATTGTCTGCTAATTGGTATAAAGCACTCTGCTAGCATTTCATATTGCTTATGGGTGCTCCAAGCTCACCCAGTCCGCAGAGCAAGAAACAAGTATTACTGGAAATGTAGGTCCTGAATTTAGATGACCCTATTAACATCCTGCTGTTGCTGTGCAGTGGCCGTGTTATATAAGGCAAAATTTGTAATAGTCTGAAAGTCTGAGGCTTGCTTAGTTTCTAAACTAAATCTTTGCTAGACAGCCCCTAACTTTTCCCCTTCCTCGCAGGCCAAACGATGCCGGTTGTTTGGCTCTTCATCTCTGACTAGTGGTGTAGGAAGAACCACCCAGAAAAGGATGGAGAGATCCCAGGAAGACAATTCTCCAGGGAAGAGCAAGAAGAGGAAAAGCCTGCCTGGAACACCTTCTGAGGACTCAACGGTTGGTGGCTTGGCATCCAATTTTGTAATAGAAAATTGATTAGGAGAGGATCTAATATAGGTGTCTAGTTTATGAAGGTTAATGAGAGCGCTTCTTCAGGTGAATTGCTGACCTAGCAAAACTGCATTCTCTCTGCATAGTGCAGGAGATTTGGGGGAGCTGGTGCAGTAGTTGCATACTCTTGAGCCTGAGTTTTGCTTTAATCCAAAGGGGAGGCTGGGGAGTTGTAGTTCAGAGCTTCAGAGTAAACTCTTAGTTTTCTGTTATGTTGTGGGAAAAGGATCCCTCTCTGCTGTCAGTGCTCAGCATTGATCTCTAACCTGTGTTCCTCTAGAGTTTGAAAATGGTAAAGACACAATCCTCCACAGCAGAGATCGAAAGCATTTTGGACAGTGACCAGAGAGACCTTATTGGTGACTTCTCAAAGGTAATTCAAGTGGTCAAGTGTTAATTCAAGTGTTTTAATGGCCTCTCTTGGTAGAGATGTCTCAAACCAGCCCAAGTAAAGCACTTCCCTTCTGTAACAGTACATATTCAAATTACTAGGAAAGGCTGTCTGTGAGAAGGGTGCTTTCATAGGTTAGACGCAAAGCGATTAATTTGTGGTTATTCAAAAAATCTACAAAATCCCTTCAGTATAGGAACCAAAAATAAAATTCTGTCCCTGAAGTTTAGAATTCTTGGTTTTAACTCTTGAGCTTTGCTGAAGAGATTCTTGTCAATAAAGTGTCTGTGTTACAAGATTAACTGCTGGATGCTGTGCTATTGCCTATGTGGCTCGTGTTTGGAATTTTCTCAATTAAATGCTGTCTGTCTTACAGGGTTATTTATTCCATACTGTCGATGGGAAACATCAAGACTTAAAATATATTGACTCAGAAATGGTATGTGCCCCAGGGACAGTAAGAAAGATTCTTTACTGGGGGGGGAATGATACAAAAACATGTTGAAACATCTGAACTTTTTTTTTTTTTTTTTTTTCCCAGATTGTGTCTGTGCTGACTGGGAAGTTTGCAAGCTTCATCAAGGAATGCGTGATAATTGATTGTAGATACCCGTATGAGTACGAAGGAGGACACATCAAGGTATGTTGACCCCATAAAAGCAATGTAGAGTTGTCTGAAGTTGCAAACTGGGGTCACTTGGCACCATGTGAGGCTGCTTTTTACTAGCAAGTATCCAAGGCCATGTGGATATGTTATAGCTGAGGCGCCCAAGTGCCCCACTGGGGTCTGTGATCCTGTTATGCCTACACACTGCATGAATCTCAGGACACTGAGCTCGCACTTGGATTATAAAGTGAGTTTTCCCTCAAAGGAGGGAACATTCTGCTTTCCTTAAGCAGAAGAGATGGCCTGTGTGGCAAGCAGGGAGACAGTTCCGGAGGAGGATGTAAGACACTCGGTGTCCAGCATCCTGAGATCTAGGGAAGCTAAAATTTAGAATATTAAACTTCATTTAAACCACAGACTTCAAAGAACAAATGGCTGTGCAAAACATAATTGATGTTGAAGTTTGCTGCTTGAGTAAGCTGGCTGGCCCTCTCAAATACAATGAGGTGGGAAAGGAAATCTAATGAGCCACAACCTATAGCTGTTGAAACAGCAATCGGAATCAGGTCCAGGTCACCCAGAGTCGGTGTTAGACTGTCTGTAATGTTCTGCTTGGGTTTGAAGCTGTGTTCCCAATGGCTGGAGGGGGTTGCCAGAGCTCCTCTAGGAAACTAAGATGAGGAAACAGCTTGCAAGGAAGTGGGATAGGTTTGTTACTGTTCTCCTCTACTCACAGCATGTGCTCGGGCATTACTCTGCCTTTACAGGGTGCTGTAAACCTGCATATGGAAGAGGATGTGGAAGACTACTTGCTTAAGAAGCCAATCCAGCCATCAGAGAACAAACGAGTGATAATAGTGTTCCACTGCGAGTTTTCTTCGGAGCGGGGTCCTCGCATGTGAGTTATCCCACGCTCCCCTAGATAAGAACTTACTGCTGTGCTAGTTGAGAGCAAAGCTTTTGGGATGGCACCAGTTACTGTGCTGGTGTGCTACTTAATACACAGTTTATCATGAGGAGATGTTGGTTGTCGCCTCTGGCAGGGATGTGACACAGCCCATGATGTGAATGGCCATGCTGAAGTTGGGCTGGCGCATTGGAATGCTTAGAGAGGGAAAGGAAAAACCAGTTAGCCACAGCTTTGCAGCCAGTGTGGCTTCTCAGCCTGTTCCTGATAGGCAATGGCTTGCTTCTATAATCCCAGGAATGGGAAGTTTTGGGTGAGAGCTGTTTTCAGGTGTTACTTGTTGAATGTGAGATTTAACACAGGATTTTTTTCCTGCTACAGGTGCCGGTTTGTGAGAGAGCGGGACAGGCTGGGTAACGAATACCCCAACCTCCATTACCCAGAACTGTATGTCCTGAAGGGGGGTTACAAGGACTTCTTCTTAAGATGCCGCGTAAGTGACGTTCTCTTAAATTCATCTTTCGCACTCAGAGGAGAAGAAACAATAGATCAACAATATTGATGTATTCATACTTGATTAGACTTCTCTTTGGAGTAGTGTTTTTTGCTGGGGTAGCTTTTCCTGCTCTGTTTCACAGTGCTCTACTGTACTGGGAGCAGTTAAAATTTGGCAGTGAGGGTCTCTAAGCCTATTCCGTACTTCAGAGCTGTCTTGCTGCCATAGCTGAAAGGTTTTTCCACTTGTCTCAAGAGTAAAATATAAAACTGGTTTCTGCCCTTTGTAACAACTAGGAGGCCAAAATGTCGTTTGGAGAAGGAATTTAAGACTACTTAGCCTGCAAAGACTAGGAGAGAAGACAGGCTTGACAGTAACTGCCATATAACAAATGGAAAGCTGAAGTTTCATACTAAAATAGCAAAATTGAAAAACTTGAACTCTGAGTTTTCAGCCTCTAATTCAGAAAAGGAAACTAAAAAATGCCCAGCAGCTCTCTTCCCAGTGTTCTCAGGATGGCGTCTCTTGTATCACTTGGCTTCTGCCGCTTCAGCATTTCAGTGGCTGTACTCTCTTTCTCCAGCTAGTTCTTCCTACTGTTCTGACACAAACTAGACTGTGCCCTGGCTGTCACTTAAGTCCCTCTCAGGCCCCCACACTTCAGAGTAGCTCTTAGACTACCTTCCTGTTCTGTGACTTGGTGTGTTTTCAGAGAGATGCGAGATATTTGGCCTTTCTGTGGCTGGCTGGCCGTTTCCCAGTGGGATATTGGGTCTCCCAGCGTTTGGGCCGTCGTGGGGGATGCCGATGTTCATGCCACTGAGTGCTGTCCTGGTTTTTGGCTCTCCCTGGGATCTGCTGGCTCCCCTGTGGCGGTGGATGCCTGGGTTTTGTTTCGGGCCCCGTGGGTATCCTCTCCTGAGGTGGAAGGACCGAGGGCCTCAAGGTGGCAGCATGGAACAGTCAACAACAGCCTTTGATGCTCTGGTGTGTGAGCCAGGGGTGGGCCGGTCCCGAGTTACAAGTATTCTTCAAATCTGTGCTGTTTCAAGGTGAATACTAGACAGGCTTAGTTTGTGTATTGATGTCTGCCAGAAAATTTGGGGTGAGAGCTCTGTACACAGGCCTGAAAGTCCTTTGTTTAATAGCTATCACTTCTGAAGTAGCTGTAATCTGAATATCACGGGTTTGTTCGTGAGTGTCTGGTATGAAGCTCCTGCATAGAGTGTGGGGGGGCTGTTTCTGTTTTTTCTGCTGGTATTGTTTGAATGGTTGCTATCCGGCTCTGTTGGTGAGTCTCAAAAGAGATCATCACTCCTGACACACTGAAGTGAAACCAGCTTCTCTTTCCCCAGAGTTTCTGCGAGCCCCAGAGCTATCGCCCCATGCACCATGAGGACTTTAAAGAAGACTTGAAAAGGTTCCGCACCAAAAGCCGAACGTGGGCTGGCGAGAAGAGCAAAAGGGAACTGTACAGTCGCCTGAAGAAACTCTAAGGGCTGAGCTGAACAAGACTGCCCGTTGTGGGGAGGGGGAGGCTGCAGCGGGAGGGAGATGTGCCTGTTCCATGTTTGTGGTTATCAGGTACCGGCTGTATCCTCGTCTGTCATCTTGCTGGGAACACCGTGGGACTTGTGGCTGCAGGCTTGAACCGAGCAACCTGGTTGGGAGCTGACTTGTGAATCTTCTTGTTACGCTGCTTCATGGAAATGGCTTCTTGTGTTCTGTGACATCCACAAACTGCCTGACAGCCTGCCCAGGGAGGGTTGGAGAGAGGCTGTTGCGTGCCACATATGTGGGGCTCGGCTGGTACATGGTGTAAGCATTGAGGGTGTTTTAGTGCCTGTTTTTTTTTTTTTTTTTAATGCTTTGTTTTATTTAAATACAGTCAAATGAAGCTAATACCACTGCAGTTGAATCCTCTGGATTGTACTTAAACCTTGTTTCTGCTAAAGGGCAGCCTGCTGTTGGGGGGGTAGAGGGGTTTAATTATTTTTCTCAGCTGCAGCTTTGATTCTGTGTTTTCATAGCATAACATGTTGTGGTGAAGTAAAATGGGAAATAGTTCATTACAGCTAGAGGTTCCCACCTTGCTGAACTCCCATGTTCTGCTGTGGGAGGCCTCTTGAAGACAGTCTAAGGGGAAATTGCTTATTGTAGATAGATATCGTGATTGCTTTATTTCATAGTAATTTGAATTTAGCTGCTGCTTTAGTTCTAGAGGAGTTGGTGTTTTAAAGTAGGGATAACTTCTGGGAACTGAGGGTAATTCAGAATTAGGCTGTCTCGGGTCATCCCAGAAGTACCGGGTGGCAAAGCTGTTACCAGGTTTCTCAACAGCAGCAATTTACTGCTGCTGCTCCCTCCAAGGCTGTGTATTATTATCATGAAATGTGTCTAGAAAAGAGCCCGGCTGTGAGGAATCACACTGATGATCCTGGGAGGCTGTTCTGAACCTGCTTCTGCTGCTGTGGGTTTGACTTTGGCCACTTCTCCAGCAGCAGAAGCACCTTCTGCCAGGAAAGGCAGGAAATACAATTAATTCTTGAAGGAAGAACAACTTCATCAGCTGGCATTGTACCCTACAGCTGAGCCCTACAAATTGCCCACCTAAAGCAGAATTCATGGTTCCATGGCACAACTGCTTTGCTGCTAATTTTTGGTGTCACGGAAGACCCAACTACAACTAATGAGCCTTATGGTAGCCCAGGGCTTTTAGGGTAAGGCTGGCTGCTTGCCGCAGCAACGCTGTGATGATCGCTGTAGCTCATCTTCCTCAAAAATCACACAAAAAATTCCTGGTGAAACTAGTGTTCCCAAGGCCGGGCGTGCAGCCTGGGACCAGCCACCCATCCTGGAAGCTCTCAGCTCTTTAGCAGAAATCCATGCTTCACATGGCTTGGCTTGCTCCCTGTGAGCTAGTCTTGCGTGCTGTTGTATCTGTGTCAAAAAAAAAAAAACCTGAAATAGAGGTGCCTTATGTGGAATTTTAACTTGATTTTTTTAAAAAACTGTTTCTTAAAGCCTGCTGTTAATCCTCTTGAGAACTGAAAAGATAAACTTTGAACTCTAACTTTCTCATTTAAAAAAAAATAAATCGGATTTTGCTGGTTTCCCTCAAAGCCGAATACCTTGAATGAGAAGATGATGAAATGCTAAATCATCAGAAATGGCTATTACCAACTCTCCCACATCTTGCCTGGAAAGTCTGAACTCCGGGCGGAATCTGGTGAGGTGCCTGGGGAGGGGGGGGGGGCTGCGTGGTGGTGGGAGATCACGCGCGGGTGAAGGCTGGCTGCCTGCGACACGGGCAGCAACGCGATTGACCCAAACTGCTTTTTGGTGCAAGACCCGTTGTGCCAAGCCAAAGTGGTAAATCGTCAGTTTAGCAATACAACAGCCGGGCAACATGTCTCGATACAAGTTCGTAAACAAATAGTTGCTCTATGTAAAAGTTTTTAACTCGCCAGCCATGTTCAAAAAAAGCAGATGGAGACTGTTGACAGAGCCATGATGCTCTTTTCCAAGGTCACTCAGCTGGAGCAAAACCATTATAGCAGTCCGTGGCTTTACAGTTGTACTTCCTGCGAATGCCCCTAACTCAGCTCGTTATCCCAAACTTCCTGATATCCAGGAAACTGAATGTGGTGTGGGCGTTAGGCCCTCTGTGGCCCAGCACTACTGGGGGACATGAGCCGCAGTCTGTGTTTGGAGGGACCAGATATGCCGGTAACCCTGAAGAGACAGAACTGTGACCCCTTGCTATATACCCCACCTAGTTCTGTCTGTGTGCTGTGTTTGGGAACAGTCCTGGGTGTGGGAAGGAGAAGGCTGCGAGATGTATGTTTCTAAAATCTGTACCATATCAGCCTGCGACTGTACTAGACCACTGCGGGCTGAGAGAAAAAAGTACTTAAAATCTCAACAGTTTGTCTAACTCAACTTGTCTTGTGGTAGAAGGCGTGCATGCTGGTGAACTTCTTGGCATTGTGCACCGTGGCTTGAAAAAACCATGTTGGCAATCGCTGTTTTTCCTGTCTTGTGTTCTTTGCTTGTTGCTTCCGGGATAACTTTAAATGATGAAAAATAGCACCCTGCTTTCCTGTAAGCTGCAGGAATTGGACCAGTTGGAGGAAGGCTGGTTTTCTGGCTCGGCTGGCAGAGCTGCATGATATTTGTGTACCTGTAACTGGCAAATGTGGCTGGGTGCGAACTGTTTGTGGCCTCGTGCAGGGGCCTGGGACCCTGGCAGGGGTGGACAGAGCTGGGAAAGTCCAGTTCAGTCCCAGTCCAGGCTGTTTCCAGGCTGATGGGGACTTGGGTCTTTAATCACCCCCATGACTTGGGAATACCAGGGCTGCAGCCACCTGAATTTCAAAGCGGTGTATTTCCATCGTACCATCTACGCTGCAGGGAGTTGCAGCTCACTTTTGGATGAAGATCCTTGTTTGCGCTGGACACTTTCCCAGTGGAGCACCTGAGAGGGCTGTTTTGTTAAGGATGTTAATAGTTTCAGTAGAAAGCGTGGGGATGAAGAGCAGGTGGCCAACAATGGGGTCAGCATTAAAAGCTTCACTTAAAATACAGCAATGTGACTTCAAATCCACTGGAGGCTAAAGCGGAGAACTGGGTGGGTATTTTTTCCTTGCCTCCATCTGTCATCCTTAAAACTAGTGTTGAAAGCAGCTTACAGCTTCATCAGCTTCTACCACAAGCTCCTGAATGCCGCAAAGCTTAGTGTTTTCTTTCATATTGCTTTACCTTTTGTGGCCTAAAAGGACACTTGTGCGATCTTTTTATCTCACAACATTTGTGGCTAATAGAAAGGCGAGCAGCAAAGGGCCAGCTGCCCTGGGTGTACCAGCAGCTCTTTCAACGGGGGCCCCTGGGGAACGGGAAGCGGGTGTTGGACACCCATCCAATGCTGCCTCGCCGTGGCTTTTCAGTTGGTGCCTTGCAAAGAGGGAAAAGATGTTTTTAGCTACAACTGTGATACGGGGCAATTCCCTGGCTTGAAATCCTTTTGCAGCTTTTCAGACAAACCTTCTGTCTTTGCCTTTCTGCCTCCACCATTTTCTTTGCCCAGGAGGGCTGTGCGATGGCTCTTCCCCAGCCTCTCGGAGCCTGTTTCTGCATCTCTTCTCTTGCAACCAAAGGCATCTTTCCTGGCAGGCAGCTGTGCTCCCTTCCCTGCATGCAGCAGCCTGGCTGCTGCGAAACCCAACCTTGCAATTTTCTGTACTTATTTGTCAAGTGAAACTGTACCTACCTGAGGCTCTGCCAGGCCAGGAGGAATTATCTCAGCTTGTGGCAGGAGCACAGAGTGTGTGATAACTCTGCCTGGTACCCAGCGTGATGAAAGGGCAAAGTGGGATGCTCTGTGAGGGCCTGAGTGCTACTGGCTTGGCTGGAGGCAGAGGGGTTCAAATGATCGGCTAAAATTTGCTAATAATCCAAGCCTACTCCTGCTAGTTTGCAAGTGGTGAAGCTGGATGTGTTTTAGGGCAGCAGCTGGGAGAGCGCCGTCTCCCCAAAACTGGGGGGTTTGGTAGGGAGAAGTGATGGAAGGAGTCACCTCTGATGAAAATCTTGGCTGTATGTTGATGCAGACAATGCTTTTTGAAGGAGATTCATGTGGCTTTGCTGGGCAGAAGCTGCTTTGTTAAGAAAATTATTGGCTTTGTGTTTTGGCAATGGCCTTTAGTGACATGTGTGACTACGCAGTCCCCTGGAGAGCTGGTGCATGGGTGGCAGTGCCACATAATTCCTGGAAATGTTGGTACCAGGATTTGGCCAGGCTGCCGTTTGGGGTTTCCTTTGAACTGGAGCTGGGCAGCGGCTGCTCCCTTGGGGCCGTTCCTGGGGCTGTGGCACAACCCAGTGCCCCGTAAGCCTTCTCCTGCATGGGGTGTCCCTGCTGTGTCGTGTCCCACCTGCCTTCCCTTTGGTCCAGTGTGGCTCCACCGGGACATCCTGCCATTGCCTGGTCCCTTATCAAAAACCCTGTGGTCCCTGCTCCGCTTTGGGCGCAGTTACACCCCGTCACTGGATCAGGAGCCGGGGAGGGCAAGGGGACAGTCCCAGCTCCTGGCTCTGCACCAGTGCCTCCATTTCCCCAGTAACAGTGATAAACAGGATGGCTCTGCCCCAGGCAGTGGGGTGGTCACCCTCCCTTTGCCAGGATCGAGGAGCAGAGGCTGCCGGCCAGGGCAGAGGGTGGAAGGTCCTTGTTAGAGGTCACCAAATCCAGGCAGAGCTGGAAACGAAGCTAATCTCCTGCGATCAAGCCAAGCTTCAGGCGTGCTGGAGAAAACTCCCCGTGCGGGTGCCAGCCCTTGGCCTGGCAGCAGCCGCAGTGTGGCTGTGTCCCCGTGCCGATGGGGAAGGCATGTGGGAAGCCGGGCTGGCACAGCACCACGGGACAGGGCACCAGGCACGGCTGCCACGACGCACCCGCACCGGGGGGTCTCGCCGGGTGCACCCCTGCATCTCCGTGCTGGGACCGGCCACGTGTACGGCTCCGCACTGTCCGTGCCGGGAGCCACTGGGTCCCTCCGTGCTCCTCGGGGACCCACGCCAGAGCCGAGGGGTCCAGGTGGATGCTGCCTTTTAAAGCTGCTCTGGGCTGATGAATCGGCTGCCAACCTGCGCGGCGGTGCTCAGCAGGCAGCGGCACACCGGGGGTCCCGGGCGGGCGGCACAGACCGTCTGCTCAGCGTTAAGGAATGACGGGTTTTCCACAGCGGTGCCCCATTCTCTTCCCCGCTGGAGCCAGGGTGGCTGCTCTCGCCCTCCGTGCAGCTCTCGCCCTCCGTGCAGCTCTCGCCCTCCGTGCAGCTCTCGCCCTCGGTGCCCGCTGCTCTCGGTGCCCGCTGCTCTCGGTGCCCGCTGCTCTCGGTGCCCGCTGCTCTCGGTGCCCGCTGCTCTCGGTGCCCGCTGCTCTCGGTCAGCAGCCCCAGCTCTGCCCCGTGTCTTATTTCAGATGCACAGAGCTGATGCCGCGCTCTCTCGGTGCTGCCTGCTCTTGGTCGATGCCACGCACGTCCCTCTGTGCCATGGCCAGGATGGGATTCCCCCAGCACCTGCCCTAGCCCTCCCCGCGGGCTGCAGACCCCCAGGGTTAGGGAGCGGACAGGCGCTGGGTTTGGCCCTCCGGTACTCACCTGGCACTGCACTTTGCTCCGGTGCAATTTGCTCTCTTTTAGCATGTGGAGGTGAGACATGACCACTGTCACCCAGACTCTGGGGACGGGTAGAAACCCTCTGCTGTCACCTACGCAGGCGAGGGGGGACCCCACCGCGATGCCCTGGCCGATAGAGGTCCTGGCTGTGGCTCACTCGTGCCCGCGGCTCATGGCTGTCCCCGGCCATGTGGGACCGCGGTGCCCCTGTACTCCCTCCTGTCATGGGAACAGGGCCTGCAAGTTGCACAGAAACAGATTAAATTGGCTGAAACAAGATTGTGTGTCAAGGCCGGATGAGGAACGTGCCTTTAGATTAAATCCGGTGCGTTTTTCTGCCCAGGGAGCTCTGCCGAGAGGGCAGGTTTAGGCACTGGCCGGGGCCGTCCAGCTCAGTCCCAGGGGTGGGCAGCAGCCAGGCACCGCGTGCCCCTTGGGGCAGGGACATTGCCCAGTGCCCACGGGGCACAAGGGGTGCCCCCAGCCCGAAAGGGCCCTGTCTACCCTCACCACACGCAGGAGCATCCCTGTCCCTCGCAGCCTCCTCCCACGCTGCCCACATCACAGAGCTGAGAAACCCACCGGCAGGTTTGCTAAAATGATTGTGCTCCTGTCGAGTCGGGAGTGACAAACCCTTTTCCTCCCGCTGCCGAGGCAGCAGCAACAGTCAGGGCATGATTGTCCCTGAGAAGCCGTGGAGCGGCAAGCGTGGGATGTGAATGACACTGCTGCCAACGGGGAAGGGCTGTGGGGGGACAGTGGCTGCTCCCCAGGTGCTGCCATCCACCTCCTCCCCACTCCTCCCTCCTCCCTTGCAGCAGCACCTGGGAAATTTATTTTTGCTGCATCACAAGCGATGCCCAGACTATTGCTGGAAACCACCGGTGCCATCAGACCTGTCGCTCGCATCAAGTCTGCGCTGCCAGCGCCGGTCACCGGTCACGGGCTGCCCTCAGCTGCTGCCCGAGGGGCGCGAGGCAGCAGAAGGGAGCGGGCAGGGGTCTGCACCGCTGGGGTTGTCTTTGCCCAAAATGCTTGCCCTGCAGCGGATGGGCAGGCGGGAGGAAGGATGGGCATGCATGGGGGATGCAGCCCCTCGGCTTTACCTCCTGCGTTTCAACATGCCACAGAGCCTCAGGCACCTTGGGAGAAGGGATGTCACCGAGACACGGCTCAGCCACTCAGGCCCGTGTGGGTCTGCCTTTGGGGGTTTTATCTGCTTTCAGGGGCACAGCCCCAGCGGCCGCAGACAGAATGTGCTGGCCCCATGAGGGGGGTTTTGCTGCTTTCCACCCGCAGAAGACACGTTCCCGGTTGTTTCTGTTGGATGAACTCTCCAGCGACGTTTGCTGGGGCTTAAGGCTCAAGCAAGGAGCCATAAAAAGGGAGAATAACATCAAAAGAGGAAAGTGGAAGGAGGCCAAGAGGAACGCGGCCAAGTGCCCTTTCCTTCTTTCGCTCTGTGCGGGAAATCCCTGAGACTGTGGGCTGTGTTGCATCCCTCTGCCAGGCGAGACATGGCCCCGACCCTGCACAGCTCTACCACCATGGATGGGGTCATGCGACAGGAGGGTCCTCGACGGCGGCTCGGGGGTCCCGGGGAGGACAGGGAACCGGGGGGAGGCTCAGCTGGAGGAGAGGGGCCCAGGGAAGGAGGTCCCGTCTGGAGCTGGGGTGAAACTGCGCTGCAGCTTTCACTCCGGTGGACAGCCGTGTGGGGTGACTTCTGCCATCGCGTTTGGAGGGCTGGGAAGGTCGGTCCTCACTGGGACATGCGTGGCAGTAGAGGAGCCCCGTGGCTGGATCCCGGGTGTCTCCACTGAAGGAATTAAGCAGGGCGGGGAAGGAGACAGTGGCTACTCTGCGGTGACGAGATTAGTGCCTGCAAACAACACCGCGGCAGTTACACAAACCTCTTCAAACAACTGCCGGGTACCACGTGAAGGTGCAACCCCAGCTCTGTGGTGCTCATCCCCGCTACCCCCTAAATGGGTTTCCCGCACCCGGCAGCAGCGTCCCCACGTGCCGCGGCTCCGCAAACCCCGCACAAGCCAACCCCGGTGCTGGTGGTGGGGCAAGAAGCACGGCTGGCACCTGGGGGGGGGGGATGCAGGCAGCTGCCCCGCAGGGTGACCCGTGTGGCGTCAGACCTCCGTGCCACCAAGCACGGATCAGCTGCCGTGGCCTGACGCTGCGTGGAGGCTCCCCAAGGAGCTGCAGCCCCTTTCTGGGCACAGGCTCCACGTGCTGGGGGATGGCCGTGCCGTGGCCCGTCTCGAGGGTCTCGCGCCCTGGGAGAGGGCAGCGGCGCGGTGGGAGCGCGGGGTTCTCGGGTGCGCCGTGGGAACAGCCCTGGGGCTGCGCGCTAATGAGGGATGATCCAGCAGCACCGCGGCAGCGCTGCAATCCTGGCCGTGCGTGACACTGAGCAACGCCGTAATTAGAAGGTGCCAGCCCTGCTGCCGTCCGTCCCTGGTTCAGCCCTGCCTCGCCTTTGCTTCCTCCTCCTGCCATCCTCCTCCCCGGGGCAGGGGCAGTCCCATCGGCAGGGTGCAGGGGCAGGAGCTGGGCCCACGCAGATCTCCGACTCCAGCCACCACCCACCGCAGCCCTTCTCACGCAGGTTAAAGAGCAGAGCCACGCTTTGGGAGGCAGCAGTATGATGAAGGATTCAGACCTATCTTCCACCACCAAGTTAACCAGTTTGGCGTGCGGCAAGCTCTGTGGGGGACCCCTGTGCTCACGGGAACTCTCCGGGCATCACCGCGGTCCCAGGAGATGCAGGGTCTGTCCCTACAGAGCAACCACAAATGTATTTGGGGAATTCCTGGGTGCAGAGTCAGTGCTTTGCGTGCACAGGGGCTGAGTTTGGTCCTGGCTGTTACTGTGCTGCTGCAGGAGGAGCGGTGCCCCAAGCTCCACACCGGGAACAACAGGACACATCCCCACCAGTCCCACAGATCTGCGTCCCCCTCGGCTGCTCCTCTCCCCTCCATCAGATGTGGTTGGAATTGGGTAAGAAGTTTGAATGTTGTTGTGCAAGGCAGATCCACACACACAGTGCTGCTCAGCCTTCTTTCCCTGGGAAACCTGGCCAAAAATGAAGGCAGGACTTGGAAGGAAGCGCCATGTACCGCCTCAATTGAAATGGGAGCTGCAACGCAGCGAGCCCTTCGGCAGCACATACACCACCGACCATCGCCCACTGTGGCGCTTGCTAATGAGCTTCTGCACCAACCCGAAGATGCTGCCCTTGGTCAGGGTGTGCCCTGCAAAAACGGGAGCGGTGGGCTCAGCAGCAGTGCAGAGATGTCCTGCCACTGAGAAGCTCTTCTTCCAAAAGGTGGTCCCGGCTTTGTCCATCATCACAGCTGAGCTGGAAACAGCCCGTGCCTTGAAACTCACCCTCTCCTACAGCCTGGAGGATCCACTGAGCTCTCAAACCATTGCCAAGGAAGATAATGATCTTTTAAAGGGAAGCAGCGCAGCCTCTTCAGCTTGTGCAAGCAAGCCTGGCTAGCTGGAGGAACGGGGTGCGTTAGCTCGGCAGATCTTCTCGTTGTCCCTTTCTCCCCTGGGGTGAAACCTGCCCCTAAAGCACTGCACAGCATCGGTTGAACCCCAGAGATGCTCAGAGGGGGTGAGAGACGGAGGCCCTGTGCCAAGTCTCCGTGCATCCTGCACTACTCGTTGCACAGGTCCTGGAGTCCAGGGCTGCCTGTGCTTTCCACGGATGGGTGGAGGATGTCCCCTTCTCCCCACCCTCGCTGGCTCTAGCACATTCAGAAATCCCTGTTTCCCACCTCCAAGCTCACTCCGAGGCCCACTGCAGGCTCCCTCAGCTTTCTGGTTAGCTTTCAGACCATCTCTGAAGACCACTGTGGACAGTGGTCAGACCAAGATATTCCCAACGAAAAGCTGCCGGTCCTTTCTGAAGGAGGACTCTCGCTGCGCCGTCCCTGTGTCTCCAGTTACACAAACATCCACAGCCAGCGGAGGGGCAGTAGCCCACGGTGACTTACCCTGCGCTGTAGGATTATTTTAGGAAACTTGGCAACAGCACGGAGCTCACATCTAGCTGTCGTCTCCCCTTGCTCTCCCCTGGCTGCACCGCTCCAGGGGTAAGAGCAAGAACACACCATGACAGCCTTGCGCAGGGGCTGGGGAGGCATTTGGTGAAATGCCAAGGGCAGGCCAGCGTCTCCTTCCTTGGGTCTCGCCAGGCTCAGCCCGAGCCAACTGGGGTACAGCTGCAGAGAGGGGGTGCAGGGAGCCCTTCTTCAGCTTCACCTCCCACCCTCAGAGGGTCTCTCCTCACCTCCAGCTTCTCCCATTGCAAACCAGCAGGACCCACTCCTCCCTCAGCTTGGGGAGGAGAGATTACTGGGGCCAAACCATCACTTACGGCACCACCTGCTTAAATGACTGCCTGAAGTCGCTCTCTGATTAGCAGCAGCGGCATTGCTTGGGATCACAGCTTTGTTGCGCTACGGGCTCTACGTGCACACACACACACACACACACACACATATGTACACGCACATGCACACGCACTACAGCTGTGCACAGATGTCTTTTGGATCCTGCTGAGGCTGTTTAATGTATTACTGTTCCCAGCTGCTCACAGCTGACCCTTTAGCTAGCTGCTGCGCTGGCAGGACCATCAGAGTCGTTCACAATCTGGTTTTTCGTCAAGAGCCGTGATAACAGCAAACCTCTGCACCAGAGGCTGTGGGGTACGGGGTCCTGGGGGCGGTGAGCAGGGGACTGGGGCTCTTGCCACTCACTAACACCCTGCTCCTTGCCTGGTCTGACCTCACTCTGCAGCCAGGGCCTGTTCCTAGGGGATTTCATCCCCAACTCACATCAGGCAAGATCTGATCTGTCATTTCAACCCACCTTTTGTGCTGTGTCAACAAGCCCCGCTGTGGGGTCTGAAGCAGAGAAGGGACCGCTCTCAGCTCCAGGTCCACCAGCTCTGCCGGGCATCAGAAAGTGGAACAACAGGTTGGAAAGGGGACAGCAGGAGTGGGGTATTATCTTAAACTGCGGCAGCTGTTTGCAAAACGAACGTGTGTCCGTGGCCTAGGAGACCGTCTCTTGCCTGGATAGCTGACAGTTGAAATAAAGACATTCAGACTGAGGAGACAAAAGCACGATTGTTATTGCCACAGCATGGACAGGGTTCAAAGATGCAAGTGGCTGTCGTGCACGGAGGCTGTGGTGGAGCCACCAAGTCCTGGAGGGCTCTCACGCTGTTGTTGCACACTGCTAAACAGCAGCTGGAGCTCGTGGAAAACAATTCCCCAATGCCCCTCTCAACACCGGGAAGCTCCTGGCAGCTGGGACCTGATCCTGAGCATGGAGGTTGGCTGGCTGGCAGTGCCTGTGCCAGCAGAGAGGACTGGGAAGGGGGAGAGCAACCCCGCAGCTGCTGGGAGAGGCAGGTTTCAGGGGGATTGTGGCTGAGAGAGAAGTACAGGCTTTGGCTAACGGGTGCTGGGATTGGAAGAGAAACAACCAGCAGCGGCTCATAGAAAAACGCTCCGGGAATTTCCGCGTGGGCTTTGCTGGATGCCGGCAGACCTGCTGACCCCAGGCTGTGCTGACACTCAGGCCCCATGAGATGGGGAGCAGCCGTACATAAACTGAAGGCCGTATCTACCATGTTCCCTGTCTTCATTGCTGGCTGTCTGCTGAGCTGTCGTGCAAGCTCAAAGCCTCCACGCTGTGCCTGGGATCCCGGCTGGGGACCGTGGGGTGCTCATGTCTGCCCTTTGTTTGATATATCCAGCCTGCATGAGGGAAAGGGTGGGCTGCATGGAGGCCCTGGGCATATGCAGACCCTCACCCTGCAGAGTGCTCCGGCTGAGATGGGCTGAGACCACACATGGGCTCCTGAGCAGCTCTGGCACCGCATGCCTGGGGTATCACCCACCGCACAGCAGTCTGGATGCACCACGGGTGTTTAGGTGAGTCATGGAGCCTCAGGGTCTTATTCACCTTCTCATCTGTGTTTCATTCACCTTCTCACACACGCCCCGGTTTGTTGAGATAGTGTTGCTTCTGCCTGACCGAGCAGCTTTCCACCAGCCCTGTCTCTGCTCCAGCGGGCTGGTGCAGCGGAGCCGAGGGGAGCACCACGGACCCGGAGCTGCGCTGAGCGTGGCTGAATACAGCGTGGAATATGCAGCAACCGGACATTTCATATCCATGAAGCAGGAGCTGGACTTGGAGCCAGATGCTCTTGTGCTGCCTCTTTTCTTCCCCAGATGGATGCACAAGTCCTTTTTGTCAGAAGCATGTTTGTGCAGAGTCAAGAGCAGCGAGTCTGGATTTGAGCCTGGGCTCTGACCCAGGGCTGCTCAGCTGCAGAGGGAACATTCACAGACGCAGGCAGCTGGCGGGTGGCAGGAAACGCTGGCTGCTACACGCATTCACACCCTCCTGCGTGTTAGTGGGGATGCAATAAGAAAGCCTGAGAAAAACAAAAAGCATTAGGTTAACAGGCCTTAAAGTCGCTTCCTCTCCCATTTCTGCAGCTAAGCACCTCCTGGAAGTGATGAGGAGACCCCTGCCCAGTAAGCTAGGCTCTCTCTCCTCCCTCACTGCAGGACAGCCAGAATAGACTTTTCTTTCTCTAGCATGATGTTGCTATTGTCAAAAGTATGTAGACACCCACCCACTCATAAATAACTCAGTTATTTCCAAACAGAGCTGGTCTTTGCCATAATTTCCTGCAGTCCCCTGTGCAATCAGGCTGCCTCTCTGCTGCGGCAAGCATTGTTCTGCTCTCCAGCAGACCAGGCCTATCAAGAACTGCCTCTGCAGCAGATCTCCGGGCAGCCAGCTCATCCAGGGCTGGATTTCAGTTGAGTCATGCTATCAGGTTGCTCGAAGCATCCATTACAAGTCATTTTAATCAGCCTAGGAGGAGAAGCTGTTCCAGCTGAAAAGAACGAAATACTTCAGCTCTTCACAGCTCAGTTGCATACACAGGGACTTTCAGTACGTAGCACTTGAAGGAGTCTAAGAGACACAGAGATTTACCATCTTCTCTCCCCACCATAACCAATGCCCTGGGGCACCTTCCCGTTTCACCAAACTTCTACTGAGAAGAATTTCAATATTCCAATAACAGCAGCCAAGACTTGTACAAATGGTACTAGTATAACATTTGTACAAGTGGTAGTACTCACGATCCTTAATGTTTTTTACATTAAGGCTGGACAAACTGGGCAAAAGGTACTTTTCAGCAAACCCCAAGCCTTGCTTCCACAGATGTGGGATGTTCAAAGTGGGGACAATGGATGCAGGCACGAAAGCCCTGGCCTTCTTAGAAATGTGGGGTTTGGCAGCATCCTGAATCCATTCTCCCTTACCCCCCTTGTTGTTCCTTTAGCTACCCGCCTCCCCATCGCCCACAGAGCCGCGCTGGCGGTGAGCAGCGACCTGCCGCAGGCACCCGCGGGTCTTTCTTGATGACAGTAAGCAACATCATCTACTCATTTTCAAGAACGCCTTATGAGGAAACAATAGTAGCAATCCTATACTGCACATCATTATACATATGTATATGCATAAAATAGCTATTTTATGCTGCCTCTTTGTTTAGCAACTTTAAATGCTTTAAAATTAATGGCCTGTAAATATTAGAACCAGACATAATCACTGCAAGACTCAGCTGAAAGAGCTCTATTCTGGAGGCTGCGGAGCTAGCCTCTGCACAACATCAGGATGTCATTTCTGATATTTTATTAAGCTCCCCTCAGCTGTCCTGGCAGGAAAGAAGATATTTTTTTAACAAACATTAGTGTTTAAAAATATGCTAATTGTTTTCAGCTAAGTCTATTTTCAGTAATAAATAAATGGCAACGAAACAGCTAAGCACCCCATCCGTGCACTTTTTGGTTTTGTGCAGTAGGTTGCTGATACGCCAGCCTTCCCTTAACAATAGACTTCCTTTTTTTGAACTGTTCTTTCAGTTTTGGCCTGATTTTCCTCTCTGAACAAGAGGCTGTCTGTCATCAACTGCTAGAAGAGAGATTATCTCTCCATTCTTTGTGCCTGAGCATTCTGGCTGGGAAGCCCCAAGGGATTACCACAGGATCATTTGGTAATAAATAGCCATATTTGTAATATTTGGTTACAAATCGCATCCTAATACTCTTTAATAACTGGGTCTGTTTACCATACAAACACAAAATTTCTCTTTCATCACAATCCCTCCAAGATTTCTTTTGACCTATCTTTTAATCTAACCCTATGAGGAACCTTAGAAACAATACTTAACATCGAAGTTCTTTCATCATACTGCCAAATGAAGTTGTCAGTTCTCTTCTCCCAGACTAAAGCCTGACTCTGCGGCACTGCACAGGGAGTTTGGTACACAGCCTCGTCAGCAAAGCCGTCAGCAAAGGGAAAAATTATCTATTTTGCTTGCAAGTTTCCTCACTGGGCAGGCACCATCACTGCAATGAAATGATAGGATTTTGAAGCTGCGGGGACTCGGGTGGTCCCGATTCCTCTGATCTCCCCAGCTCCAGCCTTTCCTCTCGGCTCCGGTGGCCCACGGCCAACCGGTAACATACAGCATGGGGACCTGGGTGGTGTTTACTGCCTGGATATGGCCCTACAGGCTTAACCAGAAGACTAGCAGAGTTTGTTTCAGTTTCTGAATAAGTCAGGAGAGTTTCTTTAGTGACCAGCTGGCCAACTTTAAGTACTCCTTTGCTTTTCTAGTGCTTAAATCTCGTATTCCATGATTAAGGTTTAAAACTAGTCAGAAAGAGCAATGCCAATCTGCTTCTGTCCCAGACAAAAAAAAATAAAAAGAAAAAAAAAGAGTAACCTCTGCTAAAATATATGAATGCATTTTTGGAGGCAGTGATTCTTTTCTTTAATTAACACAGGGCAGTGCAGCAATAATTACACTCACAGCTTTTTGCCCAGTAAAGAAGGGAAATCAGGTGCACTACAGCCTTTCTGTCCACTTTCCCTTTGAGACCATGGCCTTGGTCCCATCCCACAGTACCTGGAAGAGCCAGTCCAGCAGCTCTCCAAACAGGCCCTTTTCTGCTCTTCAGCTGTGCTGAATCCCACCCCATTTCACTACCACGCATGCATTTTTTTTTCTTCTCCTGCCTCTGTGATCTGGAGGAGTCAGCGCTGTCCCTAAGGGTTTCCACTCCACTGTGCCTGCTGTAGCTCGTGACTCTGCTGGAGGCAGTGGCACAAGTCCAGTATCACCACCGCAGGGATCAGCCTGCTGGGTGGGAGCTCCAGAGATCCCCAAATGCAAACAGGGACACACGGACGTATGCCAGACAGAACAGACCTCACACTTGTGGAAACGGACGCAGCTCTCCTCTGACGGTCACGGGACACACGGAGCAGCGTGGAAGAGCATCCTGGTGCTGCCGTGTGCTCGGTGGGTGCATCAGGAGGACGAGAGGTTGAAAGCGGCAGTGGTGTGAGGCTGCAGGGCTCTGCTTTTCGAGCTCTAGTGGGGACCCACTTAGCACAGGCTCAGCATAGAGCCTGCTTTCCCCATTCCTGCTTTTGCAAGAGACATGACCCCATTTTAAAACCTTTGAGCTAGTTCCTCCAATTTAACAAGCCTCTGTTACAAACCTACATTCATTAATGCTTAGGCTGTTCTTATTTTGTCCCCTTTCTAATAACATTGCATTTTCACCAATGCTTATTTGGGATGACTGTGGGAAGATTTTGAAACCAGATATAGGCTTGGCAAAACATTCATTACGGCTGTGGCTCATCTTCTCAACCAAGAAATTGCATATTCCCCTAGTGCTCCAAATCTGCTTCCATTTGCTGAAGCAGCAACTTGACATTTAAGTCGTTTGACTCTTCTCAGTGGTTTCACATTTTACTTCTCAGGTTTCCTGAGGAATATGTTGCAGACTAATATTTAATCATGCTCTGGTAGGGTGACAGCTCAAGTTTAGCAAAAATATTGCTAATATTCAGATCTGGAATAATTTAATTCAAAAGCAGATGCTTTCCCAAAGCAATGGATTTATTTAGATACTAATTTTAGGGAAATGTTTGGGCTGGTTACAACCAGCCCTGCTCCGTCAGCATGTAAAGCTCTGTGCAGTGCATTCCTGACAGTTGTGACAAACTGATTATCCCTTATTCTCTCTTCCAAAGACTCCATGGCCAAGTAGAGGAGACAATAGGCATTGGAGCCTGTTCTCAGACAGAGGAGAATTAATCCATTGACTTTTAAAACTGCTTTGGGGCTGACACTGACAGAAGTTGACCATTAACAAAATGTGGGAGGGAAGTCCACATGGGACACAACTTCAATCAGAGAGCTCCCTTTCCAAAACTCTCTCTACAATGAAAGATTCATACAGCTAAAATTAAAAGGTTCTCTGCTGGCTGAAAGCAAGCAAGCACTATGAAGGTTTCCAAATGCTCTGTTAGCAGGATCTGAACATTGTCCTTGTTTCATCCAGTTTCATCGGGGTTTATATAAACCACAAGCACAGTCTGCAGTTCACTAGCTAGTATTTTTGCTAAAATCTTTAAACAGCGATTTAGTAATGATATGGGCCTCTAAGAACTGCACACAGCAAAGGCTCCTCTCACCAGGAGAACAACTACAGTAGTTTCTTTCATGGACTGTGGACATTCCTCTTGAAAGGAATGGCCTGAAGGTCACCCCTCAGGGATGGCTAACAATCTTAAATACCTTGTGACATTTGTCTGGATACTATCTGACCTCACAGCTTTTCAAACTCCCTGTTGCCTCTACAGTTTCTCCTGTTACCTAAAATTTCAGGTTTAATCAATCCCATGTATCTTCAGCTAGTCTGCTGCTCACAGATCTCCTTGAGTGACTCCAGAACGTGGGCTGTTTGAGGACTACAGGATTTTATATTAAGCAGCAACAGTAGCATATATTTCATTAGGATGTGTAATGACCTTTGGGGATTGTTTTTAATTTAGAAAAGAATTCTTGAGTCATTTTAGGCTTTCAAGCCAATGTCTTCTTCACTTTCATATGGCATCTTTATGTTCCTAAAGGTTTGCTTGCCAGTGTCTGTCGCCAACATATTCAAGTATAGTCTTAAATGAGTTAATTGCGACATAGCTTTCTGATCTGTCTTCATGACTCTCTTGTAATCTTTTTAACTCCTTCTCTAGGATTCATTTTTCCCAAGCTCGCTCTATCTGTACAATTCTGTTTATTGACTGATGCTGGCACTGAAAACTTCTATAAATAGAAGTCTTTATTACTTATTTCTTTATCACTTATTTTGTGGCATTTCACACCCATAATTTTCCCAGCTGCCACAAACCTTCTTCAAATCAAAGAATTTGGGAGCAGTTTAGATGAGGGGGGGCTTTGATTCCTTCAGAGTTTGTTTTCCTGCCTGTAAAAGGCAGTCTTTAATACAGATACCACTTCACAGTTAAGTGCTGCTAATAGCGATTCATTCAGCTTATCAAAAACTTGAAAATAGTTGAGTTGGGTTGTCTGGTGAATGCTTCCAATTACACTGGATTCACAGAGGTGTGCCTAAATTTTCCTTAATTTCTGCCTGTCTGCTGCCCTGCTATTTTCTGTGATAATTCCTCTTGACTGCAAAGATTAAATGCCAAAATAGTACTTAAAATCAGTCCCCAACAGCCCTCCTTTGCTGGGCCCTAAATACCTGCTTGCACCCCCGAAGCATGTTTTACCCAATGACTCTCATGAAATGCCGTTGGGGGGGCTGTCTCTTAGCCTTCTTGCTGAGTTTAACTTCTGCAATTGTTCAGACTTTCTGCAGTCTTCTGCCTTTTCTCTCCCCTCCTTCCTTTTCTGAATTTCATAGTCTGCCAAGATTTTTTTCATCAGATTATCATTATTTTCCATGCTTTGTATGAACGAGTTGTATTTCTATTCCAAGCAACTGGAGAGCATTCACTCCCCCCTCCACCCCCTTCCTTAAAGTCTCTAATTTTTGGAAGATGAATAAGAATTTAAATGGGAATTCTCACCCATAGTAATGAGAGCTGTTGTCATTTCCCCCAGCTCTCATTTCTTTTTAAAGCAAGAGCAGAAAGATATGTAGAAAAAAATATTGCAGTTTGTGGCCTTTGAGCATAAGCTTTGGATATTGTCTGCATTTTTCTTTTTTTCTACTGGCAATGATATAATTTCGCAATCAGGTCTCCAGATCTGTTATGGAGTCCCAAAGGAAGAAATAGTTTTCTAGAAACTGTGTTTACTTTGTCTCTTCCAGAAAGCTCGGGTTTAACAACATGGTAATTAAATTTTAGTATGACAGATTGAGTTTCATCCTTCAGCATTTTCAGGCAACTTTTAATTCTAATGTCATCCACCCTCTGTTTTATATATAATTCAAGTAGCTCTCTGCTGCAGCCATGTCATGCAGCGCAGTGATGTACTTTCACTTTTCTCCTTTGGGCCAGTTTCTAGCAGTTACGCCCTCATCCCAGCCAGTACTTTCCTTTTTGTCCTACTACAGTTTGGGATGTGAGATAATTCCTTGGAGATCACGTCTCAAACCCCGGCCTCTGGGGTTAGCTGATTTTCTCTGGTTCGTATACTCCACTCTGTTTTGGCAGCCAGCATTTGGGAGCAGATTCAGAAAACCTCTCCAATTGCACGCCTGAAAAACTCGTCTCGGTGAGGTAACACATTTGAACGTTTTGGAAGATCCATCTTCCACAGCTTGGTGCTCCATGGCTGCCAAGCTGGGTGGGCTTTGTTAGCTGGTAAAGACAAATGACAGTTCTGCCCGCTCAGGTGCTGGGCAGCCAGTTCAGCCCAGCACAAGTGGCCAGTGCTGAGGGGCTTGCAGGGACAGTGGACCATCGCTGGCTTGTCAAAAGGCTTCTCATGAGGCTCCCAGGTGACACTGGGTGTTACACATACAAAGATCTCTGCCTTGTGCTGTAGTGTATCTGAATAATTTGCATTTGGCATAGGGACTATACTGCTGCCTCCATTGGCTCAAGCTGCAGGGGAAAGAAGCTTTTGATCAAGAAGGGCTGAGCTCTGTCCTTGCTGCTAATGTGACATTGCCTTTAATCCATGCAGAGGGCTTGCTTCTAGCCTGAAAAGATGTTTTTAATGCAATTTTCATGTGCGGCTTATATTTAAAGCTAAAGCATATAAATGAAAGCTACACACCCTTTATTTGCATGTCTGAACTGATGAGTGTGCAAAATGGGACCAGCAGTGGCTGCACAGCTGGGGATGAGCATCACACATACGGTCTTTCCATCCCACATGTCCTTCATAGGGTTCATGCAAATGGACTAGCTGCCCAAACTGAAAATAAACAACAGAAAATGCCCTGGGAATTCTTCAGACAGCCAAAGTGATCTCAGCCATTTTGATGAACCAAGGGGAATTTCATGAGAGTCAGGTTTCTGAAGTGACTGTGTCATTTCAGAAAGGGAACTTGGGCATTACTGTACATAGCACTGTCCTGACTTCTGCCTAGTCTATGAGCAAAAGGAACAACAAGATGTTAGAGATTTAAGAGAAATGAGACTAAGTATAATGAAAGTATTGGAACACAGATGAGTGATGTAGGAAATGTATGTAAATGGTATAGTCTTTCCAAAGACAATACCCATAGCACTGTCTCATCCCACCACAGCAAGGAAGTTAGAGAATTCAAGAGAATTCCCCAAAAGCAGGGAGGGCAGCCATGGAAGAGAGAACACATGACAAGAGAGAGATTGGCCACCTCAGAAAAAAAAAGAAAGTCAGAAATTATGTGATGGAAGCAGAGAAAATACTGAATGGCCAAGAGAAAGTTCAGCAGGAACCTTCCATTTCTTTTTTGATGTAACACAAAAACAAAGGAATTAGAAAGCAGCACATTCCAAACCATTAATTTGCACATGTACCATCTCCCTGTGTAACTTGTTGCCACAAGAAAGTGTTGCCACTGGCTTATTAGGACTCAGAAAGGGAGTGGACCGTTGGGTCCCAGGAATGCCTAGAATAGTCATAATGAGTGGTATGGAAAGGGTATTAAACCTCATGTCCCAGAGCTTCAACCAGTCCAGCAGTCAGAGCGCAGGATGAGATCCAACGTGAGGAGATCACCCCCATTTTGGCCTGGCAAATTGACTGTGCCTGTTACAGCATGCCTGGCACCAGCTACCATCGGAGACAAGGTACTACTAAAAAGATGTGAGGTTTGGTTGCCTTTCACAATTCCCCCATTCTCTCCAAGCAATGACAGCACGTCTCATAACAGAGGCATGGCAATCCTCCAGATACCTGTCCCCTTCATCTCACCACCCTCAGATCTGCTCCTTCCAGCCTCTAGATGAGTGATCCAAACTTTCCCCTCTGCTGCTCTCTGTGCCTTATCTTGTACCTGATTATATGAGGAAGGAAGAGAACGGTAAAATTAAAACAAACTAGGCCCTGACCCCTGAGACACTCTCCTTGTTGGTGAGGGATCTGACTTGCATGAAACTTCTGGCAGACCTGCAGGGCCTAATGGAGCCAGGCTCTTTGCAGATCGCTTTTCCCCAGAACAGTTATCTTCTGTCTCATCACACGGCTTTTGTCAGTCCTGGTTACATGCTCTGTCTAGTTTGGACTGGAAGCTCCTTGGGGCCCAAAGACCTCTCACCCGCTCCTGTCCCCCGAGTGTCCTGTGCACCAGAAGCAGGACAGAAATAGCAAATCACCATCAAAGTGATCAGGAGTAATTTGTGAGCTGCATGTTTTGCACAGAAAGGGAGAAAACGTCTGTGGGTTCACCAGGGATAGCTGCACAGAGTGGAGAACGTGATCAAAATCTCCTCTCTCCCCCACTTGGTAGTTTGAGGAGAATAATTTGATTGAATGGCAAATCCTTTAATCTCCAGATATAAATCAACAGAATGGCAGAATTGCTCAGGACAGAGCATATCATATAGGGCATGTACTGTATGTCTTTTCCCTTTAAACAAACATGGGCCCTCCAGCTGTTAACCTATTTATAAGAGGTAACTCAAGGCTACACGCAATGTCCTGAGGACATTTCATTCTGTCATTACAGCACAGACTCAATTTTTCTGCCTCAGAATAATTGGGCTTGGTTTATGAAGGCCCAGGCTAGAGAAGAGATCAGCTCTGCCAACCTGATGCTAAAAGCCCTCTCCAGTGCAGAGGAGCAGAATTAAGCCCTCTAGAAGGCCAGGCTGCCCTGTACTTCCCAGGACAAGGCTCTGCTTAGATAAAGAAAGATGCAAATATCAGCTGCTACATCATGACAAGCCCCTGCAGGTTCTCCTCTTCCTGCATGGGAAAGCCCATGCTCTGGGTCATGCGCTGTGTGTAGGAAGCATCCCGCAGCCTGGGTCACTCACGGTAGGACCTACGACACAGGATAGCAGCTAGAGCCGTGCTTTCTGCCGGTGGTCCCAGAACTGCAGAGCCCTCAGCAGTGGTACTCACTCCCCCAGCCTCAGTGCAGCACCGCAGCCACCCTCCTCCTCCTATGCGGCCCCACACACCAGGGTACAGCTGACGAACAGATCCCAGATCAGGAGATCACGGGGTGTGCCAGCTGCAAGGCAAATCCCATGACCGGTCAGAGAGACTTGACAGGTCTCTGGGATGGCAGGGATCCCTGGCCAAAATTCCATGCCTTCCATTGTGCTGGAGTCAGCTTTGATGAGCATAACAGCCCTGTCTGTCTGGCGAATACCTGCCAGTGACCCACAATGCTTTTGTTGTCACCGGAGCAGTGTCCTGCCTCACTCTGACTAGTTAGCTTCTACTTGCATGCCTGATTCATGATAGAGAAGTGGATGTGAAATGAAGACTGCAGCATGGTAGTGAAAGTTGCAGGCTAGTTTTGTAAGAGTATTCAAATTCTCCAGGATGCTTACAGGCATTCACTTTCAAAAGCATACAAAAACCTACATTTCCTGAAGATGAGAGTCTGTTGGGTGCTGTTGTAAGTGTTGAGGCAATTCTCTATTCCACTCAAACACTTTACAGATCTGGTTCCTTTTTTTTTTTTTTTCTTTATAGACAGTTCAGGTTCATTACATACCAGCTGCCACTGATAAGCCCTCATTTTTGGAAATGACCCCTCTGCAGGCTCTGCTGCATGTCTGAAATGAGTGAGAGATCACAGGAATGACAGTGAACCCCTCAGCAACAAGCAGCTCTTAAAGCAGCATCCCTGTGGAGCCAGGACAAACCCCAGCAGCGCTGACTCCCTAGCACTTCTCATGTTGAGCGTTCACCTTCAGCTATCATGTCATGCTCTTTGAGGAGAGAATGACAAACTCTTGATAAATGGGCAAGGAAGCTGCACAGTTCATTACTGTTTCTCCCAAGACTTTTGCTGCCAATGCCCTGGAATCAGCAGAGCCAAACCCCACCACATTACTGAGCGTCCTTAATTTGAACTGGCTCCCATCAACGTGGCGATGAACGAGCATTTGCCAGAAATGAGCTCTCCCTTTCCAGCTCCCTCAGTGCTCACAAATGACTCACATGATAGGAGTCAGGCCTATACTTAGAGCAGCCGAACGGCTGGCCTGCTTTACCTGCCCTGCTTGGCTAATGGGCCTGGCCAGGAGACACTCGTTAAGGAGATGAGCTGGTCCCCTTCCCTTTCCCCCATCCACTTTCACTATCTGGCTTGATGAAAGGGCAAAGCCATTGCCTACACACCTTCTCTCCCTCCACCTCCCCCCAAAAAAACCCAATAATCCCCCCTTGCTATTGCAAGGACACAGACACCTGTAGCATCTCATAGATTTTGTCTACCATACGACCAAGGAGGATGGTTCACGCTGCCCTCTTTTTCAGGCCAAATGTAGCTGAGAGAGGATTCAGAGAGTCTGGAAAGGCAGCTGGAAAAGCAAGTGGAGAAGTAGGTTATATTCTTTTGAGGGATAAACACAGATAAATGAGATGCTCTGAATTTTTGCATAGGCAAAGTATGCAGGGAAGCAACGAATGGAGTCTGTCCTAAAGCTGCTCTCATAAAGCAAAGTGCAGACTTCAGATTTTAAACTAAAACAAGGAAGTTTCATATTAAACAGTTCCCCACAAAAGCCATGCTAAGCTCAGGTAGAGTAATAAAGTAGCCATCAGTTTTTCTGGGCCAGCTAGGCTTGTAAGCACAGTAACAGCTAAGAGAAACGTCAGTCGGTTGTTCACCTAGGAACAAGCCCGGCTGGGATTTCATCCTGCCTTTACATTGATGATTTCTGAAGTTACAGGAATTCACCTGTGTGGAGGATAGAGGTGCAGATTTCTGAAGTTACAGGAATTCACCTGTGTGGAGGATAGAGGTGCAGCTTGTATTATAGATTGCCTTTCCTTCCTTCCTTCTAGTCAGCAACAAGTTATTCTTCAGATGTAATCTGAGCTATGGAACACTCTCTTCCATCCTGCTCCTTCCAATGCCAATGATAAAAATTCAACTGGCTTTAGCTGAAGCAAGACAGCATCTAAGAAAATCAGGAAGCCCAGTTCTCAGCATACTGAGAAGCTACACATAATAGGGTAAGAAACCATAACAGCTTAAGATGTGCAAGGAGCATGCCACGTATTATAAAGAAGAAGCTGTAGATGGGGATGAGACAACCAGAAGAATCTGTTCTCAGCTGTCAATGTGTATGGAAGAACAGTGATGGGAGACAGCTGCCCAGACTGTGATGCTACATGCTGTAGAAACAGTTTTACTTCGTTTAAGTGGAAGGAAATAAAGCAGCTTTTGGGCTGATGGTAGCCCACCTCCCAGGGTTTACAAATTCAGGTTTTGTAAAGTAGGAAGCCCCTTGCGCAACGAAATACAGATGTTTGGATTATTGTGGACAGTTGCCTGCTGCAACATATAGTTTATAATGGACACACCTATCGCATTAAAGGGCTGCTACCCACTCTGATTTATGATAGTTAGGTGTGCCTGGCTGGGACTAGAGCAAGTTATCAAACCTGTTGCTTGACTGAGTGAAGTCTGGACACTTCTGTCTCCTTAAACCACCAATAGTTTGCTCCTGTGTGACCACTGTGCATTGAAGGCTAGGCTTTGGACTCTTAAGTTTTTCTTTTGGGGAATAAATTCAAGGCTCTGTGAACAACTAGAAGTGCTTTTTGAAGCCAAAAGCAGGTCAGCCCAGTGGTCAGACATACTCCCTAACATGGCACCGATGTAACCCACTATTTTTTGTTGTATTACAATGTCTGCTCCACAGACACAGGAATTACTGTCCTGCACTAGAACCAGGGTCTACCCCGTCTCAGCAAGCACCTAGCAGAAAGGCTCCAGAGGAGGAAAGAGGTGGATTTACTAAGGAGAAAGAGGGATCTTTAAGCCTATGATGATCTGAAGCCCAGGGTAGGCTGGGGCAGCCCTGAAATTCAAACCGTCGCCTGATCCTCCCAAAGCAAGCCATTAGGATGCTATTTTATCTTGGAGCTTAAAAATAGCACATGGTACAAGCAGTTGTTATATATGTGCCTTTCATCAGGACATGGGATTTCCCCTCTGTCTTTCCCTTACAAGCTCTAGCCCTGGAAATGTACCCACACTCTCAAGTCTGGGAGGAGGGGTGTGGGCAGAAGCTGCAACCTTAACTCTACATGGATGGGGTGTGCCCCCTTCCACAGCCTGATGCAGAGGGTGTTTCCTCCCTAAGTGACCCGACATAAGAGACACCCCCATTTTTGTTTTAATTTAGTCACCGCACTTTGATTTTCTTACCTAGCAGGTCAATGTGTCACATACTTTCATGAGATTTAGTAGCTCTGTAGCTCCCTCCAGTCAGATGAGTGACACATGTACCCCTTGGGCACATGGAGGAACCTTGCTGTCGACAGACAGGGGATGATCTCCCTCCCTCACGGATTAACTCAACTCACATAATAGGTTGTAAGGGTTTAAACCATGAAGAATGAGGCTGAATATTCCTCCTGCGTGATTGTTGTCACTGTACCAATACTGGATGGTCTCACCTTTCTCTTGTCTGAGGGAGTTTCAGCCATGTGTACTACATGGCTTCACTAAGGGCATATTGTGCCTGACAAATTCGGTGCCCTTCTATGATGGGGTTACAGCATTGGTGGATAAAGGAAGACCAACAGATGTCACCTACCTGGACTTGTGCAAAGCATCTGACACTGCCCGCACAACATCCTTGTCTCTAAAAATGGAAATACATGGATTTGATGGGTGGACCACTTGGTGGATAAGGAATTGGCTGGATGGTCACACTCAAAGAATTGTGGTCAACGGCTCGATGTTTGGGTGGAGACCAGTGATGAGTGGGGTCCCTCAGGGGTCTGTATTGGGACCAGTATTATTTTAACACCTTTGTCGGGGACATGGACAGTGGGATTGAGTGCACCCTCAGCATGTTTGCAGGTGACACCAAGCTGAGTGGTGTGGTTGATACTCTAGAGGGAAGGGATGCCATCCAGAGGGACCTTGACAGGCTTGAGAGGTGGGCCTGTGCGAACCTCATGGAGTTCAAGGGTCCTGCACCTGGGTTGGGGCAATCCCAAGCACAAATACAGGCTGTGGGGACTGAAGGGATTGAGAGCAGCCCTGCGGAGAAGGACTTGGGGGTACCGGTGGATAAAAAGCTGGACATGAGCCGGCAATGTGCGCTCCCAGCCCAGAAAGCCAACCGTGTCCTGGGCTGCATCACCAGCAGCGTGGCCAGCAGGTCGAGGGAGGGGATTGTGCCCCTCTGCTCCGCTCTGGTGAGACCCCACCTGCAGTTCTGCGTCCAGCTCTGGGGTCCTCAGCACAGGAGAGACATGGACCTGTTGGAGCGGGTCCAGAGAGGGGATACAAAGATGATCAGAGGGCTGGAGCACCTCTGCTGTGAGGACAGGCTGAGAGAGTTGGGGTTGTTCAGCCTGGAGAAGAGAAGGCTCTGGGGAGAACTTATAGTGGCATTTCAGTACTTAAAGGGGGCGTACAAGAAAGATGGGGAGGGACTTTTTATCAGGGAATGTAGTGATAGGATGAGGGGTAACGGTTTTAAACTGAGAGAGGGTAGATTTAGATTAGATATTAGGAAGAAGTTCTTTACTGTGAGGGTGGTGAGACACTGGAACAGGTTGCCCAGAGAAGCTGTGGATGCCCCATCCCTGGAAGTGTTCAAGGCCAGGTTGGATGGAGCTTTGAGCAACCTGGTCTAGTGGAAGGTGACCCTGCCCATGGCAGGGGGGTTGGAACTAGATGATCTTTAAGGTCCCTTCCAACCCAAACCATTTTAGGATTCTACAACTATGCCTGCTGTAAAAAGCATGTTCCTTCATCACTTACGATCCTGCTATCTACATTTCATCCCTATATTGTGTTCTCCTGTCCTCCTGCATGCAAGGAGGGTTGCATTTCTGGACCAGAAGGGCCAGGGTGGAATCTAAGCAAAAGCGCCAGTGGTACCTGGAGGGGTGGGTGAACTCTCCATCTGTCCCTGGACTCTATGTTTTACAGCAAGCCTCCTTCCAGCTATATCACCACATCGATGAGTCCTCCTGTCCAATACAGCCATGCACATACTTCCTGACCCCCGCCAAATGTACTCCTTTCCCGCCCTACCTCACCCTCCCCAACCCACGGGATCTCCTTCATCCCGTGTCAGCCATCATCCACCCTCACACTTCTCTGTCTGTGTGAACAGCCATCTTGGTCCCCAAAGGTGAGACGACAAAAGCTTTGCTGCCAGGAACCGAAATGTGCTGCTTGCTGTTTATCACTGTGTGTCAGCGCTGTATGCACACTATTGACAGGGTTGCTCCCCCTGCCTGGGGAGGGGACCTGCTCCTACCTCCCCCCAGAGACTGCACCAGCTCCCAAGGGCTGCTGCAAAGACGCCCTCCCACCCCGCCAGCACCCAGGGTCTCCCCAGCCGAGCTCAGGCCCCATCAGCGCCCCACCTCCCCTCAGCCCTAGGATTCCTCACCGCATCCCCCTGGGCCCTTCCCTCTCACCTCCAAGCGCCCTCGCAGCCATCTCCCCTCGCCGCTTCCCCCCAGCCGCCATCTCCCCTCACCGCTTCCCCTCAGCTGCCTTCCTCCCCAGCCACATCCCCTCAGCCCCCTCTCTCCGCTTCCCCTCAGCCATCTCTCCTCAGCCCCCTCTCTGCTTCCCCTCAGCCACGTTCCCTTGGCCCCCTGTCCCCTCGGCTCCCTCTCTCCTCAGCCATGTCTCCCCAAGCCCACGGCCCCCTCAGCCTTAACCCCCCCGCCTCCCCACACCTCTTCCCCTCGGCCACCTCCCCTCTCTGCTCCCCCCTCAGACCCTTCCCCTCACCCCCACCGCCCCACAGCCCTCCTCCTCCGCTGCCTTCCCCTCAGCCGTGCCCCTTCCCTTCGCCGATCCCCCCGCACCCGCCCTCCCCTCAGCTCCCCCTCAGCCCTCCCCCGCCGCCCCTCTGCCGGCGGCCCGGCCCCGCCCCGCCCCACCCCACCCAGCGCCATAGCCCCTCCGCGCTGCACCCTACCCCGCTGCCCTGTCACTGCAGCACCGCCTCAGCCCGGCCCGCCTCCCAGCCCGCCCCTGCGCCGCCCGCGCTCGCGGGGATTGGCGGACGGCGGCCGCGGCGCGGCGCCATTGGCGGAGCGGCCGAGAGCCCGCCCGCGGCGCTAGCAGGTTAGTGCGCTCGGCGTGAGGCCAGCGGCCGCTCCGTTCCCTGCTCCTCCTCCTCGTCCTCCTCCCCGTCCTCCTCCCCCGGCCGGGCCCGCAGGGGAGAGTGACACTGACCAGGCGGCTCCGTCCCGGCGGCAGCCCCCCGCGCCCCCCCCCTCTCCGTTTCTGGTAAGGGTCGCCGAGGGGGGGGGGGCTGCCGCTGCGGGCGGGGAGGGGGCGAGGGGGCACCCCGCTCCGAGCGGGGAGCGGGCGCGGCGCCCTCTGAGGCGATGGAGGGGCGGCCCGGCCCGGGAGCGGGGGGCTCCGGCCTCGCCCTTGTTGGGGGGGGGGGGGGGGGAGGGGGGGGGGGGGGAGGGGGGGGGGGGGGGGAGGGGGGGGGGGGGAGGGGGGGGGGGGGGGGGAGGGGGGGGGGGAGGGGAGAGCGGGCGGCCTGCGGCGCGGCGGGGCGGTGGGGGGAGCCGGGCTGGCGGGGGGCGGCAGCGTTGGTGGGTCTTTTGTGAGGGGCGCGGGGCGGGGAGGGGGGGCCCGGGCTGCGGCGGTTGGCAGCCGGCGGCGCGGGAGGGAGGGAGGAGGGAGGGCGGGCTGGGCTGCGGCGCGGTGGGTGACAGGGGAGCTGTGGGGCTGGGGCGGGGGGGGGGGGGGTGGAGAGGAAAGTCCCGGAGCATCGGGAGAGCATCTGCCTGGTGAAGTTTGCGCCTGGGTCATCCCGGAGGAGGTGGGCGCTGCCGGGGAGAGTCTTTGTTTTATGGGGGGAAGAGGCTGAGGTGATCCTGGGGAGGGGGTGCTGCTCCTGCAGCTTTACTTTAAGCAGAGCTCTTCTTTCAGAGCTGAGTCCCCCCGCCCAAACGCATAGGAAAGGCGTTTTTTTTTGGTCGAGGGCAACGCTGTGAATCGGCGCTTCTCGTTGGGACCTCTCGAAACTTTTTGCAACGTGGGTTTCCCCCGTCCTCCCCCGCCATCCTTCTGTTTGGCCAGTCTCCTTCCCTCCTTTATAAGGATTGTTGTGGCGTTGCATCAGGGGATATTTGTGCTGTAATTCGGTAACACAGAAGGGATAAGTTTTTGCGGAGTTGCTGCTGGCTCGCAGCTTGGTGCGATGGGTGTGGCGAGCGGCGTGGATGCGGCGGACTCGAGGCCTATATGGTAGCGTTGCCCAGTCATCGGCAGATTCAAACAGCCGTCTATTTATATAGATAAATAGATCCGGTTTCAAGATGGGCAAACTTCTTTTAGAAAGAGCAGTTGTAGTTACAAGTATTAAACAAATGTTTACCACAGTGTGATGTAAGATTGCTGCTAATAAGCTTGAACTTGAGACAGTGAAGTTTTTGGTTCCAAAGATGCTGTTCTACTGCCAAAAGCTATTTCCAAGTGTATCTTGCTGTAGATAGTATGCTTTGTTGTAAACTCTACCTCTCTTAGAGGGGTGTGTTAAATACCTGATCTGCGAACATATTAAACCTGAATTTATATGTTGGGTTTGGGGTTTTTTTAGGTTCTCCTTGATAACTCTTGCTTGGTTGCTCCCTATCTTATTTCTTTCCCCTGATTCCTGCAGGGATTTAACAAATAAACTAATTTATTTTAGCTTTTTTTAAAAGTGTGTGGGTTTGTTTGTTTGTTTGTGTTTTAAAATCTGGAACCCTGTATTCAGTGAACTGTGTTCTTCCCAGCTTACAATTTCAGCAGAGTATCTGAAAGGCTTCTTGAATAATATAATAGACATCTAAGTACTTTCTCAGTAGTTCAGCTTGTGGAACAGCAAGCCTTGCTTGGTGCCTCTTTATGCCCTCTTTATGCAGGGCTCTGCTTGTGATGCTGCTGCTCTAGCTTCATTTTGTAAACTGAAAGGACAGGACTGTGCTGGAGTTTTACATCTGTAAAGCTTATTTCCTCTTTGCTAGGGCTTGATTATTCCATCTGGTGGTGTATGTTTTACTGGTATTATTTATATATATATATGGTGCTGTTGCAGCTTGATTACCTTTTCCTTTATTTGAGAAAGACAAATAAATTGTAACTCAAAAATACTCAGTGTAGCAATACAATTATGATAAAAGTGATTATAGGTTGGACAGACCTCTCTGTGTTAAAATTGTATTAAGTTTTTTGTTTGCTTTTCCTTATGAGAACTGGTGAAATTTCTGATTATCCTTTCAGATGCATTTTGGAGGATTCATGGGCTCGCTTTTTATTTATTTTTTATTTTTATCTTTCTTGCCCTTCTCACATCAGAAGAGATGGGCTTTTTCAGTTTTAAAAAGAGCTTAACTGACTTGCTGTTGCAACAGCAGCAATATCCTGTGTCTTTTGTTTTCTTTGGTGGTAATTACATGTTAGTGACAAATAATAAGCTTGAAGGCAGAATAGTTGATCTGTTTGAGTGTGATTGTTGAGTCTAAAACTGAAGGTCGTGGATATTATTCAATCTGTGTTATGTGTCTCTGCAGAAATGACATCAGGGAAATATCAAATAATACAAAGAAGTGTCAGTCGTTTGGAGATCACAGCCCTGCAAGTTCAGCTAGAGCACAGTGTTGCCATGGGTAGAGTTTTGTGGGTCACCCCTTGTTCCCCCCCGAGTCCTCAGATGATATTAGGAGAGGATTATGTCACTCTTGTCCTTAAAGAACAAATGGGAAGCCTGTTGGTAGTACACTTATGCCAGCGGTTACGCACTGAAGCTTTAATATCTGACTTTATCAGATTGTTTCTTAAAAGCTAATGACTGTCAGTCAGTTTACGTGTTGCTGGCCAGTGACCCTCAGGCAGGCTCCGAGGAGTGCTGAACACCATGGCTCAGCTCTGGGAACTGCAGAACCTCACCCTTGCAGGATATCTGGAGATCTGTTTTAACAAGTTGCCTAATTTGTCTGTGGGAAACTTTGAAGGTTATGAGTGGTGTGGTGTTGTGGGTAAATGCATCACTTTAGCCCTTGCCCGCTGTTTTGTATGAGTTGGCTGTGGGCATCATAGAGAGTGGAGCAAAGAGACCAGGAGGTGAATAATTGCGCGACAGGCTCCCATAAACTCTTGAAACCAACTTGGACTTACTCTGGTATCTGTGTATGCTGTGCCTTACAGTACTGGTAAGTGCCATTTAAAGATGGCAATACTAATTCTGAAGTACTTGGGTTAGGGTACTCATTTGTTTCCCTTCCAGGGACACTAGACAGTTAAGTGTAGGTTTTAAACACCAAACTATTGCTTAAACTGTTCTTTCTGTCATAACATTAAACACCCTCCACACTTCCCACAACGTAAGCACAATACAACCTGATCAAGAGAAATACAATGGAAATGGAAGCAACTTGGTTTTTTGAAGGGGCAGTAGGTAAGGCTGTGTGGGGGGTGGGACATGACTTGATTTTCAGTCTTAAGCTTGTTTTATGAAGTCTGATGAATACTCAGTTTAAACAAATGAAGTATGTTTTCTTTCTGGTGTTTGTAAAAGGGCTGACACAGCCTTAATTTTAGTGAATGGAGCTATAATTATATTTGAGGTCCCAACCCTTGTAGTGTTTTAGTGGTTACCTCTCTTCCCTAGAAATAAATGAATCTGAGCCATTAAATCAGATTTGAATTCTTGCAGAGTTCAGGTCTAGTTTTGGACCCATCGCTGTTAGCACTGTTCTTGCTCTCGTGTACTATTCTTAAGCTTACCTCCGGTTTACTAAACTATCCATATCTTCAGCTAATAACTCAGTACTTCAAATACATTTGTCTCTATGTACATAGTGCTGATGTGCAGACTTCCAAATTTTGATATATGCCAAACTTATGACTAAGGGAAACCACTGGTCAGACAAGGTGTAAGTGTCAAGATGAATTTGAGCTACCTGCAATTCAAATGAAAGTGATGGTTACTGAGAAGCCAAATAATGTGTAACTATACCTTGTTTTGGTCCAGAAAAATCCCAAATAATTTATTTTGCTAGTCTGACGTAGATTGGAAGATAAAATTGCAGTCTCCTCGGAGAATGAAGAGTTCAAGGCACGTTACTCGTCATGTTGCCAGTCTGATTGTAGATGGCAAAATTATACTTTGTGTATGCACTTCTGGAGTTTCAGAGGCAAACTTGAAGAAGCTGATACTGCTCTGAAAGGCAGATAGTTATTTCCTGTAGCTTCGTATTTACACTTCCTGTCCCAACTAAAATAGATCAATCTCTTGCTTAGTCAAATGTCTGTGTATATGGCTTCCTTGTGTCTTAACAGTGCAATCAAACTGACTTTCTCTGTGCTTGTTTTTTTTTCCTTGAAGGCAAATTAAATTATACTCAGCTGTAGATCAGAGAAATGCAGGGGTCTGTGATTACAGCAGACAGTATGGTGGCAGAACAGATTGACTCTTGAGCCTGAGCCGTCATCACTGCTGTCATCTGCTACAGAGAGTTCATCTCCTAGAAGAAAGGGTAGATGTACTTTGGATCAGGTTCTTGAGGAGGTGGCATAAAAGCTGGGTTGAACAAAGTGCAGCCCATGTGAATAATGCCTACAGGTAAGCTTGCACAGCAGGCAAACCCATGTTTCCCTTGTGATGAATTTCTCCAGCCTCCTACAACTCAGAAGCCAATTTCATGACTTAGTATTTTGCACATGTAAAAGAATTTCTTGTGGGAAGAAAAGGTCAGTGAAATCAGTTGCTGTAGAAGTTATGCAGATTTTAACTTGGTAACAATAAGAATAAAATACTTCTGGCTCACACTAGTGCCCTGTGTTGCTCTTGGGGAGGCTTCTTAATAAAGTTTTATGTTAGAAATTATTAAATATTAAAGTTATTTAAAATTATTGGGAATTTTAACCCCAAAGGATTATGGACAGACATTAATGTGATGCTTAAGTAGTATTTAAGCTCTAGCACTCTTAAAAAAAAAAAAATATATATATCAGGATAGTGCTAAAGGTTTAACAGAGTGGCAGGGAGGATTTGTTCCCAAACAAGATTAGTCTTAGACTCCTCTGAATAAGTTGTTAAATTATGTTGTCATACAAGCCTATATTTTGTAAATGTTGGTATGCTTGATAGCAGAATGTGGTTGTTGCTGTAGAAAATGGGGGAGACACTGTGTTAATGGGAAGTGTAAGTCTACTACCTAGGTGAAAAATGGATGTACATGTAAATGATAGTATATTCAAACTCCATAATACACATTCTTCCCTTGAAATATCTGCTGGAAGGTGGGAGGACGGTGGGTTATTTATTCTGTTGCTGTGCATGTATCCTGCCCTAGAAATAGTGAGGGAAGGGTCTGATTTCTTCCCTGCCTACCCAACCTCATCACTATTAGGAAAGGCTATTTCTTGTTGCTCTTTTAATCCTTTCCTGGCCTCTTAGAATTTTCCTCTGAGAGAGTGGCAATCGCTGAAATATAGTAGTTCCCCCAAGGAGTAGCAAGATACTAACTGTGATAAAGCCAGCAATGTCCCTGTGATTTGGACAAAACTAGTGTAAAAAAAAAAAAAAAAAAAAAAAGGTTGTAGTTGCATTATTCAGGCAGCTTTGTGTAATGTAATAGGCCCTGTATTAGCTTTCCTTTGCGAAGGTTATATTTCCAGTCTCCTGGAGCGGTAACTTTTTTTGTAAAGAGACTTTAGCGTAGACAAACACAGGTCTGGAGTCTTTGTACCCTGCCCAAAATGACTGTGTTGGCATGGTGGAAGATTTGATATGTGGGTGGAAATAAGGTTAAGTATTAGGTATATCCTTGCATGCTGGATGACGTGACACACATGGTGTAGCTGGAGATTAAAATGGGATGAGCAGTTCACTCATGCTGCATTCTGGCTATCAAGCTACTCGTGTAGCTGCAGGAAGCTTCTAGGAGAAGTATGCAGTTAATCACATCCATTAGCATGATTAAAATCCTGATTAGCCTGTGTCACTCACTCCCATTTTCCACCTACACTTCGCCCCTTTTATCCAGAGTATTTGCAAGTATGAGCATAAGACAGACTGAGAACAATGCAGGCTCAAAGCCAGGGGGTCGTCACTGGGCTTTTAAATGTATCAAATTAATTCTGGGCTTTATATTGTTGTAACAGGCAAGTTCTTCAATAAGCTGTACAGCTGCTGTCTGAACGTAAAATCTTAAAAATCAGCCCTTCACAGATAGAGGATCCTCAGCAAGATTGTCAGGAATCCAGTTGAACATGAAGTAGGCTTGTCTTGCTAGTCAGTCAAGTGTTCATAGCTTGCTAATGTTTTGTATCTAGTACATACTAATGTTTAAATTTTAATGCTTCTATCCACATTTGATGATGATCTCTTCATGTTGGTTGGCATGTTGGATCAGTGCTGTCCTTGCCTCTAATAGCCAGGGCTAAAATGGGCTGGAGAGTGAGTCATACGTGGATGTAATTCTATGGAAAGATGAACAGTTTTAGGCTGAAATGAAGGTTAGGGGAACTGCTTGCAGATAGCCTGGTTGGATTTTGACAAGAAGTGGAAAAAGCCAAAAAGGGGGTGACTTTGTAAATTACTTTGTGCAAAACCTCTCACTTTTTAAAACTTTACTTGCTGGGGAGACACTGTACATACTAAAGCTAGAAGATCCTTTTGAAAAAGCAAGCTTCTCTCTGAGTATTAGGTCATACACTTCCAACACATTCCCGCCTGGGAGTGAGTCATTGTTCCTTTTGTAAAATTGCATTAGAGCTACATCATCCTGAAAAGCTGTTTTTCAGCTGAATTTAGGGTGTTGACACTTGCTTTAAACAAAGTAAAAACTATGGGAGCATTTATCAGGTGAATTTCAAAGTATGTTTACATACTCTTGAGTTACGACTCCTGAAGTGCTAGAATATGAGATCAATTCATACTTGTTAGTGAAAACCCTCTGGTGCTGGGGGTGCTGCTTTCTGAGTGTGCTGGGTTTCATTTCCCGCCCGCCCACTGGGGTTTTGAACCCTCAACTCTCAAACTGAGGACTGTAGCAAATACATACCTGTAATTTAACTGATGTTTGTGAAATGCTTAAAATCCTCTGAAAGGGGCAGAAAAACATGCATGTGCTTTTACTTGGGCTTATTTCCTTTTCTTCCCTCCCCCATGTCACTTGTTTCTTGCACTAACTGTGGCATGTCTAACTCTAGGTCTTTGCTGTAGATACTCTGGCAGTTTGTCCTTCTAGGAGTGTGATACCGAGAGTTTGTTTCCATATTATGGCTTTTTTGTCCCATAACAAAACTGGCTTGAGGTTCCAGCCTTCTTCCACGTTGCACTTTTTTATCGTGCTGTTATGCCAACATAACTATCCATGCTGTAAAATGGGTCGGTGATCAGGTGGGATTTCTAGAACTATTTTTAGGAGCTGCATCAATTCTATTAAACGGGAAGGAGAAACAACTAGTTGGAGAAGGGGATGCCAAGTCTACATCAAACTGGCTTTCTATTGGGGAAAATGCGATGGAGAAACACTGTCAGTGGCATGACTGAATGAGAGCAGTGCAAAGCATTAAGGCTTGGGGATGGAAAATCCAAACCCAAACCATACACACCTTGGACTGGAACAGCTTAAGCTGCCAGGCATGCCAGGATGTTAATGGAAATCTGAAAGTTGTGCTGTAGTGACAGTTTTCTTTTAATCCCCTCTGGAAAGTACCATGCATTTTCTAAGCATCTAGCTATTAGTAGTTTAAATTTGACTGGGTTTCAGGCATGCTAAGAGGAAGAGGTCTGCTGTTTGGTAAAGGGCTGCTTATCGTGGGTTAGGCTAAAGGTCCACCTGGTCTAGTAGGTGCTCTTGACAGTGACTAGTGATGACTGCTCAGGAAGCTCGCATGTGCTCTGTTCCCATGTGAGTAAGTATGGCTTGAGTAGTCCTGTGAAATTATTAATGGTGCTAGATCTGAAATGCTGTTAGAAATATGGAGGGAAAACCCTGTTGCAAACAGTAGCTTACGGAAAGCATTTTTAAGCATAGTTGTTAGCACTGCTTATAGCAGTTCTAAGTGCTTAATTCCTGGCTGTAACCTGATTACTCTCTACACTAAGGTTCCCTTTCTGTTGGACTGAAATGGTGTTAACACCAAACACACAAATCTTGAGATTGGAACTTTTTTTGTTGTTGCTGATTGGGGTTCTTCCTCTCATCTCTTGTTGGTGGTTTGTTTTTTTTTTGGTTTTTTTTTTTTTGGGTGTGGGTGTGTGTGCATGTGTGGTTTTTTTTTTTTTTTTTTTTTGGTGGTGTGTTTTTGTTGTTTTGCTTTTTTAACCTTGAGTGTTGTGCTTCTCTCAATCTTCTGACTCTGTAAAGACTGTTTCTCTATTGCAGTTTTATCAAGTGCAGTGCTCTTTTTAAAGATGCTCCTATGCTTCTTATCTGCACTGGTCTTAAGGAATTTCAGAACAGTTTTTCTGCTCTTTGTAGGTAACTAATTAATAGTAATGAAAGTAACTGGAAACTTCAAAACTGTGGAAGAGCAAAGACGAAAATCCGTAAGTCAGCTCCAGCAGAGGCTTCAAATTAGGCTCTGCAGACATAAGAGACAAAGAACTGAGTCACTGGCTCTTCCTTCCTTTTTGACTTTTGTGGTGGGAATGAATCGCTTTTCTTTTTGGTCATGAATCAAAGCAATTAGAAAAAAGGTTCTAGATGTTAAGAGCTAGATGATTCGCACTTCTTACTTAGCAGGAGCTGTTTTTTTAAAATGATTTAAAAGTGATTTAGATATGCGCTAGTAACTTAAATATATTTATGTTAGGAATCCACAAACAGGTCATAACATAAGTTATTGATGCACAGCTTCAGAAGTATTACTTTGATTATAACTTCATATATGCTAGTGTTTTCTTTTATCCTTGAAAAGGCAGAGAGAAACCCCTGGAAAGAAAGGTGGGATGTAAAAGGAGACCTTTAAAATGATCTTGAGATTCTGGAGGAAATCTTTGGTCAGGACAGCAGTTGGTACTTGTGATTTGAGTTCCTGCACTCCTGCTGAGGCTTGCAGAATGCAGCTGCTGAAGTGTAAGTTGGTTCCACCTATAGCAGCAGAGTTGGACAAAATGATGGGACATCATCACCTGGGTGGCTGTAAAACTAGTAATCACATGGTTTAAATCTCACATTAAATGCTTTTGGGATGATGTGCCATACTGCTTGTCACCCAATATATGTATCGTGTGGTACTACTGTGACACCTCAGTGTAGGATGCTGTGGGTGGCTGAAGCTATAGTTTATGTAACAAATTTTCATTTACATATGAAGCTACTATGTACATAATCTGCAGTGTTACTTTTTTCCAGGATGTCTTTATGCTTAAAGCATATATATTATTTTTTCTCAGACTGTATTTTAACCCATTTAAGCATTTAGAACATGAGAATTAAAGGATATATCTGTCTTGTGTTCTGAGGACCGGATTTTTTTTTAACTGGTCTTTTAGGTAAAATGTACTACTTTTTTTTTTTTTTTTTTTATTGGGATTTGGACAGAGCATGTAGGGTGACAGGATCAAGTGTCACACTGGGGATTACATATTTGTCCTGGAGTGACCCTCTTAGTAGCTTGCATTGGTGTAATTGGTGAATGACTGACTGTATTTATAGGGATGTATATCTGCATTAGCACTGGTTTGATGTAACCCTAGCTTATTTACTTTTGGTCCAACCTATTTTCAGCTTGGGAATTCACTTTTTAGGGGAGAGCCTATAATTTGCCTCAAACTAGCATTTTCAGGCTTATATTTCCCCTTAAGAGTAATGGTGGTTTTACTAGGAATAATAGTTCTACATCTGAATGTAGAAGAGTATTGTACGGCACTGTCTGGTTGCTGAAAATCAAAGTTGTCCAATAAGCTGTATATTTATTTGAGACCTGTGGATGTTAATGGTGTTTAAAAAAAATTGGATCAGCTGTTCTTTTGTTCCATCAGTAGTCATGATCTTGTTCTTAAAACTGTAACAACTCTTTAACTCATGGTATTCTATATTATTTTGATGTGTTGTGTTCCTTTGCTAGCAGCTTCTATAAGATTTCACTCTCCTATAATGAATAAATATGAACTTGAAAAAGTTGGGGAACATAAAGAAACTCCTTGCAATTCCACGCTTAGTTTTTTCCAGCTAAGATTTTTAACTTGCCAAATTACCTCTAATGGCTGGTATTGCTAAAAGACTTACCCTGTGGGCACATCCTTCTATACTCTAGACATAACTCTTGCAGGATCCTCTGCATCCAGTACTGGTGATTGCTGGAATGGTAACTTCACTAGGATTTTCCATTTTAATCTAGTCTGCAGTTCCCAGTGCTCATCTGTAGTTAATGCATGCTCCTCTCTGCTGGCGGATTCTCCTAGAATCATGTTCAGGTAATGATGAATTAGTAAATGGTTGTGATTCACTAAACAAGAAAAGCCGAATTTGTCAACTCACAGCAGATAGCCACGTTGTACATTAAATCTCCTTATGCATTTGACAAAGGCCTTCAGTTCTAAAGCATTGATCTGTTTTGTTTTTTTTTTTCTTAATTACCATGAGCTGTGTTTGTGCTACAGGTTCTACTCTGCTGCCTTAATACTGCTGCGCTCCTCTCTCCGTTTCTCTATTCTTTGCATCCGTATCGGCCAAACTTGCGTGTGACCTATGCTGCTGTCTTCCTCCCTTATTTGTGTTTCTTGCCTACCAGATCCTGTTTATAGGCCATCTGAATGTATTGAATGTAGGGTGGTTTTCTATTTTGCTTCAAAGACCTTTTAAAAAGACTGTTTGAGGGTTGATTGGAGCACATAATTTAATACAATGCTCCTAAAAATCCTAACTCTAGCTGGCATCAGCTGATGCTGTGTCGTATTTAAACATACTGCAGACTTCTTGATGTTCTTCCCCTGGGGAATTGACTTCCTGTGATAAAATGAGATTCCCTTTTAAAGTAGAGGTCCGTGCTTATATAATGAGAGTAGGAAATGGTCCAAAAGTGACACTGGGAGAATAGAAAAGTTATTTTGGTAACTGACTGTTAGACAGGAGAATAGGAAATATGCTCAGGAGTGTACTAGTAACTTGAATTCTCTTTGGAAAGTGAGAGGAATACATTTAAGGAATTAAGTAAGGGAGTGCCCAGGTCAGAGCAGTGGAAGGGAGGTTACATTAAGGACAAAGTTGTACAGTGTACATCTAGGTTAGACTTAAAAGATTTAACTCTTTCCAAACTACTTTTAATCTCCTCGAAAAGCTGCTGTGTTGTTCTTAAGCATAATGTGTCTTCAAGTTTGAACCTCTAACAGCCATGCTGGCTTTTGCTTTTTCGATTTGAAGATGTGAATATAGATTATTTTTTAATTTTTGTGTGTGTGTGGTTTTGCATTCTTCCCACCCTCCCCCCCAATAATGCCAGACCAGGGAATTCCTTTCTTCCACCTCATTTTCTGTTTCCCCTTACCAGTATGGCACTCTTGCAGTAGTCAGTCATTAAAACTGGCTTTTTATGGTCTTGGTAGGGCAATACTGAAATTTCTAAAGCAGATCACCTTTACTTATTAGGGATTGCTAAGAAGCAGGGATACAAACTCACAGGGAAGCCAACTGGTTTCTGGCAGGGGGTCACTAACCTTGCTGAGCCTTCATAGTCTGCTCTTAGATGGAGGAGTTTAAATTCAGTGCTGCATACATGATACACTCCGTACTGTGACCAGCCGTTCTTGCAAGTCTGATGTTTGTATGGATTTAAACTGGAATATTGGTCGTGTTTTTTGTGTAAGTCTCTCTCAAAGAAATTTAAGATTTATTAACTCCAGATATTCACATTTTGTTGTGTAATGAGATAATTTTCTATCTTCTTGCTTATTGTGATTTTGATTTGTCTTCTCTTATGCTGTTGTGTTTTGTACCAGTTTGTGCCTGTCCTTGCCTCAAAGGAGGAATACAGGTGGGAGGGAAGGAATGAGACTACCGTGAATTTAGTTCCCAGTTCTGTTTCTTTCTCTCCCACTTTCTCAGTAACCTGTGCTAAATCATTGAGATTTGAAATAGTGCTGACACTTTAAAGTGTCATCTTCAGTAAAATAAATGGGGGAATCTACTTCTCTTGTTTGTAACTTTGGTCTGATTGCATATATGAAAAAGCAATGTTGTATTGTAGATAACACATTTATAGCTCTTGGGGGTATGTTCTGAGGTCAACATCTGGACTTTTGGCAGAGCTCAGGTATGCTGGTAAGCTCCAGGACATGGGGTACTCTTGAATAGTGATATAATTTTGGCACCATTTAATTTTTTTCCTGTGTAGAAGTGAAAAGGGAGATACTAATTTCTATAGGTGTAATAAGTCCATCTGTGGAATCCAGTTTGAGAATTACAATTTTTAAAGCCTAAACTTGTAGGTGTTGGCCAGCCATTCTGGAATCATTAGCTGAGACCATCCTTCTGTCTGTCTTCTAACATCCTTTTCTTTGTCAGCTTTCTATTAAAGAAACAGCATTTGGGCAGTGGGAGGAACACAGATTGTCTGAGAGAAATGTTCTTGGCACAGTTGATTGGCTATCTTAATGCAAGCAATGCTCTCTGTCCTCTGCTAATAGGACCTAAATGCCCATTGATCATCCCAGAACTCCACTTCAGATGGTGTGGCTTGCTAAGACCAGATTCTCTGTGTTTACCTGGTATCCTACAGACAAGGTGCTCTCCTGTGGAACAAGGCAATGTATAGTAACAGCTGCCTTTCTGCAGGTTTGATCCTGAAAGGACCCTCAACTGCTTTTTGTCTGTGATATGCCTGTAGAAACATTGAAAATGCCCAAGACTGATCAAAATTAAAACTGTATTTCTTCCTTCGAGACTGGGGTATGTTTATTTTTTCTAGTATGTAATTCATCTGTAGTCTTATTTTTCAGCAGACAAATATGCTGACTCTGCCTGTTACATTTCCCAAATGAAATTCTCTGGCAAGCTTCACATCTTCTAATATCATTTTGAGGTACTGATGTAATCAAATGGTTGAACGTGAACTGAACGGGAAATTATATAGTGCAAAACTTGCTCTTAAAATCTGTATGGAATTAAAATGCATTTGTTCTTTTTACATATTTTTACAGTAGGCATTTGTGGTATTCAGTAATTTAGCTTTTGCTCATTTTTTTGATTGAAGAGATTTCTGATGTTGAATATCTTGTCTATTACATACAGACCATCTCGAGTAGTATCGTTCTCCATACTGAATTTTTAATCCATACCTTTAAAGAGAGGTAACTTCATAAGTGACTTGGAGGACCTACATTTTGTCCTTAAATTATTTTAATTTTCAAATTAAAGATCATTGGATCTAATTATTTATGAAACATAAGCTTTGGATTAAGCTGAAAGGTGTTATTGGGTTATTGAGAGAAGTCAAACTACAAAGGGAAGCTGTATATCCACCAGCTACACTTCTCCTTTACTGATATCTGACTTTTTCAAAGTAGTTTTCTTTCAGCAGTCCTGTTAATGCTTTAGATTCAAGCCTAAGCTTTTTTGTGGGATTGGGGGTAGAAAAAAATGCTAGATCAGAGGAATAAATGGCATGTTTTGGGGAGGTGAATAAAAGCAAATAATTTAGCATGAACAGCAGAGGAGTAGGGTGAAGTAAGTCACTGTTAGTTATTTTGATTTTTTTTTTGTAAGTCAGCAAAACAGTATTACTCTCTCCACTTTCATAGCATATGGAAAAAAATAAAAATGTAAGAACTACTGCAACAGGTCAGGCAAAAGGTTCATCTATATGGACTTGTGCAGTAGCGTGTTCTCTGTTTTGTCCTTTATTCATCATCTCATCTTCTGTGCTCAGGTGAGAGTTAAGTGTGGGCTGTCTCCTCTTAACTAGTTGCACTGGAGCCTTAGCTGTTGATCAGCAGCTTTTGTACTGCAGCCTGTGTGATTCTGTGGTGGTCAGATGTATAATACAGCTTCTTCAGAGTCCCTTCATCTACATTACCAGCGCTGACCTACTGCAATAAAAAATGCCTTTTGTTCTGGGAAGGCAAATAATCTGTGAACAGGCAAGCGCTGGTGTTGTTGAGGAAATAGCCCAGCTCAAAAGTCTCTATATCTCCAAATAAAAAAAAGATTCTTTGGTTACCACTGTTACCTTTGTCCTCTCAGCACAATTTATCACACTTGTAGCTTGCAGGTCACAATAATCGCTCTCATGTCCCTGCTTATCTCTTCTGAGAGTTTTTATTTTAATCTTTCAAAGTACAGGAGCCATAAGTTCTAGATTAAATGCTTTGTATTACGCTTTTCAGAAGCATGATACCAAGAAAGGGGGGTGTATACCGAGGGGACCGTCTTCATCTGCTAAACAGGGATGCGCAGTATATTTTTATGAAATTGACTCAAGTCTTATGGTTTTTAGTTTGGAGATGGCCTGTGAATTATTCTCTATTGTAGCTGGTTTTTACTAAATTACTTTTGTTAGTCTACTAATTTTTAATTTTTTAAAAAATTATTATTTGAAAAAAAAAAAAGGTTTGTGTTCAAAAAAGTTTGTGTTCAAGAAGTTCACTGGATTGATCTGATTAAAGGCAGTCTCTTGCTTTCACGTTTCCTTTGTGTAAACTCTAGGTTAATTAAGTGACTCATTCATTCCGTCTAGCTAAAGCTGAAAGGCTGCAGAGGCGAATGAATTGCAGGCAGCAGATGCTTGGATGAAAGAAGAAATAAACCAACCACAGGGTGAAACTTTCTGAAGCATCTGTGTTTCCTTCTGAAAAGCGAGTTGAGAATAGACAGCCTGTGCCTCGCTAGAGATCTGTGGAATTGATCGTTTCATAGAACATAATCAAAGTTTCTTTTGATTCCTAAATACTCCATGACTTCTAGTTTTTGTCTTTGTTCTTAATTTCTGCTATCTAGCCATTAATACATGCCACTGCATTTTGCTTTGTTTCAGTTGTGTGCTATACAATGGCAAGTCTTAATTCTGCATCCAGTTTTCTTTCATTTCTTGTGGCCAAGATAAGAATTCTTGCATGACTGGAATAAAATAACAGGGAAGATCTGGAAGGAGGTTCAAAAAATGGCATGCTCAGTTGCAGTGGAGTGAATTGGATGCTCAGGTGTCAGGAGCCGTGGGTTCTGGCTTATGTCCCTAGGAGTATTTCTGCTTTAATCCAGCAAGCCTCTTGCATGAAACACAGAAACAGTTCTTGAAACAGAAGTCAAAACCTAGAATGCTTGGTTAGAAGGGGGATAGACAGACACAATCTTGTTGGTCTTCCAGGGTTTGTAACTCATGCTTTCAGGCTTATGTTACCTGTAAAGGCTCACCCTCTGTGCATGAAGTGCCTGTGGCAAGTGTTTGGTTGGTAATGCACTTTCCAGAAGTGCAGATGGGTTCGAATGCTTTCAGGCTGAGGAGGAAATAGAACTGGGATCTCCAGCTTCCAAGGTGTGGAGCCCACTTTGCTTAAAATGGGGATGCTGTAGATGCTTTGGTATTCTTTCAGCTTGATGCTGTTTGTGCATGTTCCATATGCTTGGGTATATATGTGGGATCAGTTCCTTTGGAGGCCTATGTGAGGATGCCAAACTTATAGATCCAGAATACACTGGATATTCGGCTTAATCATTTGCAAGTGTCCTTGCACAGATACATCATCAGAACTTCAAATGCTGAATGAAGTTTTTTATGGAGGACTTGGCTGTCTAGAGCCTATTGGGCCCTGGAGCAGGCTATGTAATCTTTGTTGAACTGATGCTTTGAAAGTAGGTGTCTCAACTCCTCCAAGTTGAACTTCAGGAGCCGAAGAACAGTATTTGGATTTTACTGGAGAAAAAAACCCAATGTACTATGGCCACTACTTCTCCCTGCCCGCCCCTTTTTCTTTTGTTTTCTTGCTCATTTTTCAGCACGGGTGCCTTGCGAAGTAGCAACCTTCTCCTTCCATACTGGTATATTCTTCTTTTTCTTCATCCTGAGGCCAGGTATGGGCAGTTGAGAATATTTTCTCATTGCTTTTGGAATAAATGCAAAGCATAACTGAAGTGATGTTGTAGAATCTGAAAGTATTTCTTCTTTCAAACACCAAGGAAAAAAAACAAACAAGAAGTCCCTCCCAAACCCCTTTGATACTTGTCAGAAGTCATCCCCTTATGATTCTAATAATTTGGCTAAAAAATTTAAAAATGTTTTACAAGCATTCTAACTCTAAAGAAGTAGAAATGTAGGAGGAAAAAAAAGGAGGGGACGGCTACTGAATATTTTCTGAATAATAAAGTAACCTTTCTGTAAAACATCTTCCTTACTAATTAATCATAAAATTAAGCTAACTTTCTGAAGTACAACAGCATGTAACAAAAAGCTTTTTGATAAAGTTTGCTGTTGGGAATGATCTCATCCTAGTGACCAAGCGGTCACTGTGCAATGCTCTAACTATTTGCTGAAACAAAAGTATGCTACATCGGCTGACCACTGAGTAATCTGTTTGGTTGTGTTGGAGGGAGCTGTGTGTCTGCTCAGATGCAGTCATGGCGCGGTAGCAGGTAGGAGATGCTGTCTGTAGAGCTTTTCAGTTCAGTTTAGAAACAAGAGCGAATCTTCGAGGGGGGCTAAGTAAGATCTGCTTCTTGTGATTTTGATGTGCTTATTTTTCTGGCAATCACATTGATTTTAAGACTCTATATGAAAGATTTAAATTAAAATTATATAACAATGATCCCTAGCTTCATAGTTTTAAGTTATTTATTTTAAAGCTTAGCACAGTGAATCAATATGCCTTCTGTATTAAATTCGCCTAGCTGTATTTTTGCAGTGAATTTCTGTCTTGCCAGAGTAAGAAATGAAGGCATCTCTTAACTGGGTTAGAGCATTTACCTAACATACCCTTTAGATTAACTTTGTCACAGACTTATACAACAAAAACATTCAATGACTCCTGTGCTACTGCGTAGTAATACTCAAGAGTAAACCCCAATAAGTTCACTACTAAATATTGGCTATCAGTGTATTCGTGCTGCTGAGTGAAGTCCTCTTGCCTTTCGAAATGAAACCGTTAAAAGGAGGACCCTTCTCCCCCTCTCCCAACATTATGTTGCTGTGTGCATGATTAGAGTTTGGGTATGAGATTATTGGCTTTCAGTAAAAATTCTGGGAACAGTGGGATTTTATTTAGTAGCGCAAGCTACTAGAAGTGGTTAGTGGTGAAATGCCATGTGCTCTCTACCTGTTTCTATTTCTAAAATTATAAAATTGTTGCTTTAAAATATGCAGTTGATTGAAAAAAAAATTGTAGTAAGAGCAAACCCCAGCTATTCAACTTCTGTGATTCTTGTGGGAGCTGACAGTTTTATCTGTCTCGCTTGCTGAGTTAAAATTCAGTAAATCAAAGCAAGTTTGATGCATTCTAAGTCAACCTTAAAAACCAGAAGTTGTAGTAGTCATTGTTTTTGTTCTTTCAGTTTCTCACCCCTATATGATTATTTGTTGTCCTTGGATGCATTGTGAACTGTATGCTGGTTCCAGTTTACAATGCAGTATCTGTGTGTAGAGGGAGCTGAAAAGTATGGAGTCTGCTGAAACTGGAATACAAATATTTTATTTCTGTCAATTATTAGAGAAATGCTGAGAACTGTAAAAATAACAGAATTACATATGAGAAAATGTATTATACTTGTCTTCCTTTTAGTTGGAATTTGTCTTTAAAATTACTAATTAATTCTTCCATAATTTTAGAGTCATAACAGGCTCTAAATCTGAACACGGCAAGAGTGACTACATTTCACCTAGATGTTGTTAACCTAAAAATCCCCAAACCCTGGGTGGCATAGGAACAGAGCTGTTTATACAACTTTCTGTTTTGTTAGTAGCTGTCAGGCATGTTGCACAGGCCAGTTTCACTGTATTCCCACCTCCTAGTTACATTTCATTAGTGGTGAACGTGACATTTCGGAGTACAGCCTGTAGCTGCAGGGTTGCTATTCACATACTGGCCTATCGAAACAGCAGACAGTGAAACAGCTTTGTTGGATTTTGCCAGTGAACTTAAAATAAATATTAAAAAACCCAACAAAACCCAAACTGCAAACAAGACCAGGTCGTAACTAACTCCTACAAAAGCCAGCCTCGTGTTTAAGCAGAAGTTGGTGGCCATGCGTGCCATCTGCCTTGGTGCCAGCCTCTGCCAGCGCTTTGTGCGGGCAGAGTGAGCGGGCACGTCTCTGCACCTGACCATGTCAGCGTACTCCTGGTTTTATTTTGAGCTGGTTTAATGGCCAGTACAACTGCACTATTTTGTGGCTCAGCCAGGAAGCAAGTGAAGTTGTGGATGGACATGTGAACAGCTTTTTATTTTTTCCTTTTCTGAGCCAAAAAGTTTTAAGTTCAGATTAAAAGGAGGATGGTATAATTATTTTTTTAATTGGTCTTTGCAGTAGGAACCTACATATTAAACTGACAAGCTTTTGTGATTTGTTTAATGAGCTGAGCTGGCCTGAGAAGCAGTTGCTCAGCTATCTCAGCACAGGAGAGTGATGGGGATGTGCAGCTGTGGTCAATGCTCCTTCTGGTTGCAGTGCAAACCTCAGCTATTCTGGGACTATCACCCCAAGTAACTTAACCTGTGTGCTTGAGCAAGACTAGGTACTGGATTCGAGGCCCCTGTATAGAGGAGGGAGGGAATTTTATTAGAAAGTTACTTCTATTTTGGCACTGGAGCAGCTCTTAGGATTGTTTTGCTGGTTAGTTGGGGCCTTGCTACGCTGAATAAATGACATGTCGAGTATGTGCGCATGTCCTTCCTCCAGCGTGTAGGCTTCTTGTGCATCTTGTGGCTCTGCAGAACTTTCTTAATTCCAATAGCTGTGAGAAATAGAAATCAGACGCATTAAGTATAGTGCTGGAAATTAGTTTTATTGGTACGTCTGAAGCATTTTTACAAGGGAATTTTTTTCATTCAGCCATAGTACAATATTTATTTTATTCATGTAGCTTTTGAGTTCTGAAGACATTATTTGATATTTTTAAGGCAATAAATCTGTGCACTTATTTACTTGATTGTGATGTAAAGGAGCGCATGTTGTACTGCTTTCAGTCTTGATGGGGAAACTGCTGCTGATCTTGCTACATCTTCAGAGCAGATATCATGTTCCTTGATAAGCACAGAACAAGTAACAGAAAACAGTTTGTCTGTGTTATCACAACAATGATACACTAAACAAAGGGAGCTTGGTGGAACTAACACTGCTCCTCTGCCTTCACCAAAATAAAACAGAGTCTGTGGGGGAAGAATCTTCTAAGATGCTGAGTCTCTTGCTTCTTTTTTTTTTTTTTTTTTCCCCTGCAGTTCTTCTCCATCTCACTTTTTATTTACTGTGACTGAGTAGCAATTTGCAAAAATGCAGCAAAAGAAAAGTGCGTGAGTTTTATGTCCACAACCTCTGGCTGGTTTTGCAGTGACCATAACTACTGATAGGTTTTTTAAAAAAAAATTAAAAATCATGTTTAACAATGCATTGCAGTGTCTTAGGGCAGGGTAGAGTGAATGTTGGATGAATGGTCTTACACTGTGGTGCTCTGCTCTGCAGCCATCTTCTGCAGGGTATTATTTAAGAGCCTATGTGTCGAATACACCATTACATTATCGCGTCTCAGATCTTGAAATAATTTGTTCATCTGTTCTGGTTTAACACAGCTGTCTGTACCTTGTTGCAACCTGTTGTCATCTGATGTTGGGTACTAAGACTCCATCCTACTTTTTCACGCTGAATTGAACAAATCTGTTTTTGGAGGCAGTTGCATAATGGGAAATTAGTGTTGTTCTTCTGTTCCAGTTAATTTTTTGTTAGCTTTAGAAACTTTTCTTTAGAAACCTTAATTACTCTTCTACAGTTGTAAATCCTTCAGATGTTTATTTATCAGGTAATTTCAAGGCCAGTCACTTTTGACTTGAATTTGCTAAGGAGTGACGCTGTGTTTTAAAAACCGTAAAAGCTGTAGTTTTGATGCAGAATACGTGAACATGTTCCAGCTCAAACCAAATGTTTAATCTGTTCGCAAGCTGGTATTGAATCTTATTCTGACTGCTTGGTTTTTCAACCCACTTCTAAAAAAGGGAAACTTACCTTTTTGCAGCTTGACTTTGTTTGTTGTTGGCTTTTTTTTTTTTTTTTTTCCCCCCAATCTGAGTACCAAGGACTGCTTCTTTTGGGGAGACACAAAAATTTCCTTTGTGGCAGGACTCTCTTTTTTTTTTTCACATCACCTCTTACGGAAAACCCCAAAAGCTTGGGTAAGATGGGCTTCTTTATGCCTTGGAAATGTGATATGCAAGCTAAAAGGCAAATAACTAAATGTTAATGATCTTAACCCTATCTGGCTACACTGTTCTGACCTTTATCTCCCCTTCTTCCCTTTCACCAGGTATGGGTATCAGTTTCTGCTTACACCTTGCAGAACAAATCCACTCTTAGTTGCTCTGATTTTAGCTGGAAGTCTTAAATGTTGGCACTGTATGATAAATAATGGGAGAATGTTTGTTTTCTTTTGTTCCCATGGACCCTCTTAATGCCTGAGCGCTTGCTTCTGTGAGTGGTAGAGAAATATATATGAACACACCTTTCTGTGTATTGGAGATCAGTCAGAGCTGTCCTAACTTTCTAGCTCTGCCTAACCCGAGGTGCCAGCTCTAGCTTGGCCAGGTCAGTCAGGTGTTGTGCACTGTACCCACAGAAGGGAGATGAAATGATGTTTTGAGGTTTCTTGTGAATTAACTCGGGAATGTGGGACATTCCATAGGTGACTTCTGCACAGCTGGGACCTCGATGAGGTCCTGGCAAAGTCTACGTGTAATCAGTTCACCATTTCAGTGGTTGTGGTATCTCAGGACACAGATACTGCTTGATTGTTGCAAATCTGGTCTTTTCAATGTAAAGCTTTTGGGCAACAAGTCCTCTGAAAACTTCTGGAATACAGTCATATTCTGAATGGTCTTGCTTTTAAATGGTTATAACGCTTTATATTGTGTCTGTAATGATTTTGAGTTCCATTAACGTTTCTGTTAGAGGATGCCCTCTAGTCTAGAAGCAAATATTTTTATACTAGGTGAGGTATATAGTCTCTGTGCTACTGAATAGCCATGACTCCTGGAAAGGCTTTTTAGCTTGAAGAAAGAGGGGAAAAAAACACCCCAACACAACCCAACAACAAAACCCCCCTGCCAGGGTTGTCTTACAGTGCTCATTACAGTTGAGTGGAGTATGTTTTCACATGCTATAGAACTACAGTGAGGATCTGTAATTCTTCACTGTGCAATCCATACTCTAAAATAGCAAGATTTGAACTATTCAGCTGTCAAATGTAGTGGATCACAACAGTTTTAACTTTGTATTCGGAAAGGTAATCTGTCTCTGCAGTTGCACTCTTGCAGAGTAAACCTTGTTTCCCATCAGCAGGTCCTCTCCATTGACAGGTGATTGGTGAAGATTGTTTTACAGCTGTGTGAGGCAGCAGTCTTTACTAGTAGCAGACTGCAGAAAAGTGAGTAGGGTAGCTCTATGATTTCTAGTGCTTAAGTAGCAATGATTGTGTGTCTGTGCACTGGGTTTAAATGCTTTTTTTTTCTTCCTTCTTCCTTCTGATCCATATTAATGTTTTGGCTCTTAAGAATGCAGAAAGAAATCTACGGATGGTGCAGAGACTCTAAACCTGCTATCTTTGTGCAATGGAAAATTAAGATTACTGTTTGTATTTTGTTTTTTTTTTTTTTTAATGTATTCCTTGGTGTACTAGTTCCATTGCTGTCTGGCATCATTAAAAAAAAAAGTTGCGTTCCCTTTGTCTAATAAGAGCTGATGATGCATCTTCTGTATCATCATTGGCTAAGTAACAGTCCTGAAATTGATATGGAAAATGTAAAAGCAAAATTGGGTTCTGTTGTGTTTGTAATCTGTAACTATTAAATTGTGGCATCGACTAAACTTACGTGTTGGAGACAAGGGGAATTATCATTTCCATCTACCCTTTTTAATACAGGAGCTCTTGCATATAGAGGAAATGCTGTTTTCCTTCTTTCACCTTTCCTTATGTTTTAAGAAATAGTGTGCATGTGACTTGCCCTTGGGATGCTTTTGTTCACCTGTGACTAATGAGGAGTGTTAGGTGTTTCTAATAAGGTCTTATCTGGCTGTTCTGACACCAGTCCTGCTGTTCGTACCCTTTAGAGCTATTCTGCTCAATTTCATCTCCAATTTCTGTAACAGAGACGCAAGGCACTGGAAACCAACCTGTGAAGCTCGTGTGTGCAAAGGTAATAGATATCAGGTGAAGGAAGATAGAATTTCCTGTAAAGCAGCATCTGTATTCAGGAGTGGATTCCCCAAAAAGCAAGCAGGAAAGCACAATGATTTCCAGTGCTTAAGTAGCAGTGTTATGTATGTGTGTGTTTTGTTTTGTTTATTCACCGGGTTCCCCCTGCCTTGCTCCTTCTGCTCCTTGCTGCCATTCTGCCCCTCAAGAAAGCAGACAAATCTCTTTTGATGACCCATTATATGTGCAAGGGACGAGCATCTCTCGTGAAAATGTTGCTGCCTGTTATGTCTAGAAGTGCGATGAGGACAGTAAATAGAATATAGACCCACGATGGAAGCTCTGTCCTGATGTTTGTTATGGAGATGTGTGGCCTTAACTCAGAACTGCTCACAGAATTGTGTCTATAAAGAGCAACTAATTCATAAAACGCACCACTGTAAACAAAGGAGACACTGAATTTGCTACTGAGTGGATTCATCTTACAGTCTTGCTCACCTTCTGAAGTGATGGTGCGACTGATTTTTGACGGAATGGTTAATGCCTAGTTCAGTTACTCTGAAGTGTTCCTAAACATCTTAAATTTTTCACCTAAAATACACACTTATTAAACCTATCAAACTGATTTGCTCAGATACTGGTGTTTACTTAGAGCACATCTGGACATGAAAATTTGGTCTGTATAAAGGACCTTTTGCATGGAGGTTTGGTTGTGTTTTTTTTTTTTTTTTTTAACTAAATAACATGTACTTTCAGAGCTTTTAACCTAGGGTGCTGGTCAGGCTGCCAATGTGTATTCTGCTTAATTTTGGTACTTGATGGGTTTTGTGGGTTTTTTTGTGGTTTTTTTTGTTTGTGGCTTTTTTTTTTTCGCCTCCAAAGCATTCCATGTAAAATCTACTGTCATAAATAAGTTTTCAAACTGAAAATCCAAGGATTAAATAAATCCTAAATCTCTTTGTCTTAAAGGTACTTCTAGGTCAAGATTGGGGCAGTTGCAAGTCAGGATGAAGAAGCACAGGTCAATAGTACTGCCACATCTGAGTCCTGAAGTCTCTGTAAAATGACCCATTCACAAGCACCAAGTAAACCTCGACTTAACGAGAACCTGCTGTTCTCTGTGTGGATCCTTTAACATAAAAATTATAGTGGCTTGATAGGTGGTTTTTTAAGATGTGGTGAGCATTTAAGTGCTCAGTGAAGTCAATTAACAGTATCCCTGAAAAGTGACCTGCAGCTGCGCAGCTCTCCCCTGCCCTCATCACTGCTGTCCATATGTACCAGTGGTATAATCCTCTCCATACTGCACTTGCTTCTGGAGGAGCAGTGATACAAGAGGAGGATTATGACCTCTGCAGGAGACTTGCGTATAAGTGAGGAGATATTAATGGGCAACTCTGGCACTTAAATTATGAAAGTTGGCAGGCGTCAACCTTGAAAACATAAGTAGATTTAAGTCTCATGAATTTTCATGCTTTCTTACAATAGTAAAATGTCAGAGATGGTTCAGAATTCTCCAATAGTTGTTTTGCTTTAAAGCTGTTGCCATGGTAACGTGTCATTGCTGAGGCAGTCTTCAAGGTCCCAAAGAAATGGGAAATCCAAACTTCTATCTTGGTTGCCCACGCTAGTACATTAGCTGACACTGCAGACGACATTCTTTAATCTGATCTAATTTTGTAATAATTGCTGTTGGCACCTGCAACTTCCGTCTTGGTTTTCCTTTTCTGAAGCCAAGGAAAGACAATGTTTCATAGTCCAAATGAGGGTATGGTGTTCTCCATTCAGGGGTGTGCCAATAGCTGGGTATATTTGATATACATTCATGTTATATTTTTAAATGTGCATAGCATCACTGGCCACTCCATTGACTCTTTGATCTGTGTAGTGAGAGTTTGTCATCTGTGAAAGCAGAAAGGAAACAAACAGCCTGTTTTTTGAGCCATCTCAAGACTTGCCAGATTAGGATGTAGGAAAGGAGCGATGTTCTCTACATTACTGCTACTCTAAAAGGGTGTAGTGTGGATGAAATGATTAAAAGAAGGATGCTTTTTGTTTCACATGTTGAACAGCCTGTTACAACTTGGCTACTGATAAACCTATTTCAAGCTTGTTTGCTGGGAATGGGTCCTCAGTGCCTTTTATGACTTGCAACTAGAAATCTCATGCTTCTACTTTATCTTCCTTCACCTGTGTCTGTAAACAGCAGCTGGCTGCCTCCATGGAGCAAAAATGAAGCGTTAATTATGGCTTGAATAGGATTGAGCTTGAAGTTCCGTTGTGAAGTGAGAGCAAGAGTTTCCACAGCTGAGAAATACAGCTAATGGAGTAATGTATATCACTGTATAGAGAGTGAGAGAGCAAGGATATGTAGGCAGTCAGTCAGCTCAGCAGTATTTCAGGTTAAAGAGGCGGCATTCATAGGTTAGACACTGGTGAAAACTTATGATCACCTCACGCTTCCAGCTGTTCATTAAACAACCTTTTAAAAAGTATTAAGAATTGAATCGGTGCGAGTGAAGAGGGTGTTGGGTTGGAAATAGCCCTCTGTTTTAGCTGAAGTTGTCATGGATGGGTGGCTTGCACCGTGAAGGGGTAGGGGAAGACTACCGAGGAGACTATGTGGAGAGTTGCTGGTTGTCCATGTTAACCTCTTTAATGAATAACCTGTGAAAAACAGATGTGCCAGGCATTTGGTTTAAATAAAAAGAACCATCTAGAGCAGAGAGACTTTATAAAAGACTTTTTAAAGACTGTAAAATATGATAATGCCTCTTCTGTTATTTATTTATTTTTAAAAAAGGCATTGAGAGATAAGACCTTGCAAGCAATCCTGTTTCTTACAGTAGTGGGCTGGGGAGACTTTCTGGGTGGTATGCTCTTTTGTAGTGGCAGATGAGGATGAGCTGGACTACTGGAGTTACCAGGAAGCTGGGATGATGTGAATATCAAAACAACTTAGTAAGTAAAAGCTTCTCATAGTAGGGCATCTCTGGCTACGCCTGTACTAGGGAATAACATGATGCTTGGTGACTTCTGGTAGTGCTGGAATACAGCATCTGTGCTGCTGTTTTTAGCATATTTCCTGTTGCAGTCTTTGGCCTAGGGCAAAAGTATTCTCCCAGACACTGGTGGATGCTATTCAAGAGCTGGTATGGACCAGGACCATTCTCGAGAGCCATTTGCATGTGGCCACCCTGGTTTAAAGCATAAGACTTTACAAGTGTGAATGCAGCCTCTTCCTAGACACTGTGGTCCTGGGCACATGTACGTCAACTGTGACATTGAACTCCCTAGTTGCAAGGTAGCCTTTGTGCTTCTTTGTGATAGCAGGAAGCACAATCAATTTAGCAGCCTTTCATTAGAGGACAAGTGAAATTTGAATAATGAAAGCTTCTTTTTCTCTTTGTCCTGATCAAGTGCTCATTAGTGTTCAGCCCCAGCTAAGGCAAAATGGCCATTGGATGAGCTTCAATTGCATATAGTTTTAACTGAAGTGTGTTGCTATTTCATAGTCCAAGACATGACTCAGGTTCTTACTGCTGCTTTTTCTAATGTGTGTGCAACTGAATCTTACTTTATGAATCTTGGTAATAAATCATTAAAAATGCCTATCTCTGGTCTATACTATTCAAAAAGATGGCAGGTTGTTGGATAATGCTGTCCAAGTGTGGGTGTGGGCATGTGCTTTGACAAATAAAGCATATGACAGGAGTCACAGTGGATCTGTATTGATTAGATATAACAGTAGGAAGAATTCCTGAATTCTTAATACCTTTATTTTTAGTTGTAATTTGGCTAGACTGAAGACTTGCTGTTCAATGAATTGTTCCAAAAATAAATATTTCAGAAGAGGATTAAAATTGAATGTGAAAGACAGTTTTTTCTTATGCATCAGTGTTCATGGAAGGAACTGGTCAGAAATCACTATTCTCCTTAAATTTGCATGCTCTGAATCCAAATTAGAACTGCTTTCACCAGAACTACTCATCCACACAGGAAGCTAGAGGTGCTGTTGGGAACGAAACTGTGATAGCTAATTTTAGCTAATTTAGTCCTGTTAGCAGCAGAGTTCTTCAACTGTGAAAAGAGATACTTTGGTCTTGCTTAAATCACTTTCGTTTTTCTATTGAGCTTCTACTGAAAAGGAATGTGCTTTGTTGTTTCTCACCAAGGGCATTTTCTGCCCTTTTTTTTTTTTTTTTGGTGTAGTGTTGTTGGTGGGTTTTTTTGTTTTTGTTGGGTTTTTTTTTTTCATTTTTGTGGATCTGGATGTTTGTAAGGTTTGTGGTTTTTTTTTTCTGTTTAGACACATCTGAAAGATCTGTAGAAAGATTCAAAGATCATTTCTGTCAAAGTATTTAATCTCAGCTTTCTCTGGGTGTTTTTAGCCTCTTGTCATGTGTACTGTGTTGTAATGTAGTTGACTACTTGCTCCCACCCTCCCCATGCTCTTCAGTTGTACACTAACGAACTAAAGGCTACTGGCTGTGGGAGTTTACCTCTTAATTAGCATTTCTGGCACTGTCCAGCCTATCAGGATCATTCTGGAAGGTCCTTGATTTGCCTTTGACACTGGTGATTTGGCAATCCTTGAGTCACTCTTCCAACTTTCTAGAATCATTGCATGTTGTTTCTTCAAATTGCTCTTGACATACGAAAATCCATGGTGCTATAAAAACAGCTACACTTGTGCAGTTGCTTATTTACTGTCTGATTGTATGAACCTCACTGTTTAACTTTGTCAACATGAATTGCTACAGAAGACTATTTTTTAAAGCCTGTCCTCTTCACTGAGGGTTAAATGTGGATATTGCCAGAGTATCTGCTTGCTTCACAGCTGAAGACCTTTATTCTTCCATGTGCTACCTGCAATGGGGAAGTATGATCTCTTTCTAGAAGTAGTAAGAGTTGTGTGACTACTGGGAAAGTCTGACTTGCTGTTTATCAATGTTTCCCTAGAAGATTATTCACTCTTAGAGTTCAGTGGAACTACATCTTGTGTTTTGAAGACTCTTTAAGTTACTAGTCTAACTTCAGCACTTTCCTTCTCTCTTGGGAGAAGCTCTACTCAAAAGCCTAGAATCTAATGTAAAAGCAGTCTCTTTCAAATACTGTCAGCTTTATCTGAGATGCCTCATGCAAGTGTGGGAGCAGGAATTTGATGCTTAACAAAAATTCATTGAATATTTGGCAATGGTACTCATGAAAAAAAAAAAGTCCATCATATATTCTTGAATAAACTCTTAGTTTAGGATCTTGGTGAGTTCGGGTAGAGGCAAGGAGACAACATAGGGCCTTGTGGCTGTAGAGGCAGTTTTTCTTGTGTCAGGTTGTTGTAGTTAATTTGCTGCTAGTGTTATTCCTCTAGGAAAGGACTGGGATGAAAATCTGAGATGCCTTAATCTCTGGGTTTTGTGGCCACCGTGTATATATAGCTCAGGGTTTACAAGACTTCATGTTCGAACCCATGGTATTCGACAATGTGATACTCCTTTGCATGTGGAATGCTGTAGCTGCAATGTGTATTGCCCCTCTTAGCTTTTCATATCAAGTGATCTTCATGTACCATGCATGTTTAAGAGGGGGAGCTATTTAAAGGAAGCTGTTTATCTAGAGATTTGGAAACAAAGTATGAAGGGTGAGACACAGCAGGAAACTAAAAGATTGAGTGGCTTTCTCTCCCAGGATATGGGAAACAGTCTTACAAATTTGGGGATGAGAAAACAGAAAGTGTTGCTTGTTTAGAGAAATTGAGGGAGCCTGTAAGGGCATCTGATATGACGAATGGCACATTCTTTCTGTTATAAACTTAATTGCACTGAAGTGCATTCCATTTAGCTGGGGTAAGAGTGATTAATCCTGAATGTAACTGGAGGTTTGCTTGACTCTCTCTCTTTGGCAGTACAGCAACATAAACGGAGATTGAGACAACCACTGTTCATACAGAAAGTACTAAATTATTGGAACTAGAGACTGTATAATTATGATAATTTTGTGAGGAGGATGTAGGGGAATCACTTCCTTGCTTCTGTCTTGCATCCTTTTTGGGTGACTTACCAAGTTAAGTTGTATGCTTTTCTCATGGACTAAGGAGAGGTGATAGTTTACTCCATCTTCAAAAGGGCTGCCACTGGAAACTGGTAGAGACAAGTAGTTGCTACTTAAAGTAGTAAGAACCTTCAAAATTATAAAAAGCAGAAATGAATTGTTAATGTTTGCCTTGAAATATGTATATGTTTTTGGGACTCCTCAGAATAACTGTTGTATTATAGATGGGGTGGATTTGGTGAACTCTCAAGTGAGAAAGAAACAAAGAAAGAGACTGGGTAGAAAGCAGAAAGTAGTGTATTAATGGGATGCAGGCAATTCAGTTGCAGGGGGCGGAAATCGGTGTAGGAAACTGGATGAAGTTAGAGAAGCCGTTGAAACGTTTAGTAATAAAAGTGCAAGGAGCTTGGGAACCAGAAGAGCTGAGGAACAAGAACTACTGGTGCAGGACGTGAAACTGGATATTATGGGGATAGCAATCATGATGGGATGGTATGCATACCAGGCATTACCTGTTTTCTGATAGTGTAGGCAAGATAAAAATGAAGAGTGGGTGTGGTGTGGGTTGTAAATGAAGTAATAGAGTGCTTTTCCTCTGTTGTGTTGCTTTTCAGTGTCACTTGTATAAAAATTGTGTTGGGGAGAAATAAAGTTGCAAACTTGGAATCAGGGTTGCAATGTATAGACAGGTATCTCTCTTAACATTAAAATAGTTCTCAGAAATATTTCTCCAAACTGGAAAACAATTAACGGCTAATAATGGAACACGTGAGTCGGTATTTGCAGGCCAGGTGATAGATGACTTTTTTCCTGCTGTTCACCAATATTTCTATAAGTGGTCAGAGTCTTCCTCAATTTATTATGTGAGGGGACAAGGTGAAGTCTATCTTAGACTACTGTAAGACCTAGCACATAAAAAAAAAAATAATCTTTGCAGTCACACCTGCAATTTTAGCAACTCTGTAAATTTGGGATAAGAAAGGCAGATTATGTAGCATTTCTGCTTGTCAGTCAAGAACACCCCATACTTAAGGAAAAAAGCAATCTTTACCACTATGGGTAGTTTAAGACCACCTTGGTAGTATAGTAATTCTTTCCTTCAGAGTTTATTTAAAGAGCACCTAGAGATGCAGGTTTACCAAAGGAAGAAGTGTTTTTGCCCAGACCAAGAAACTGTGGTAGATTTTACTTTACTGTTACCAGAACCATGGTTGATATAGCACTACCCAATGGAGTAGCAATGCCCAGCACTAAAAAAGGAGCTAATACTTTTAATTTTCTTTAATATTCTGCCACAAAAGAAAGGGTTGTGGGTTTTTTCTTCCTTTTTTTCTTAACAAATAAGGTGAAGTTTGGTGTTTTCAATGCAAAGAGATTGGAATATCATGTGTGAGAGTGTAATAACCTGGTGGATCACAGCAACAGATGTGGGATGAACTTTAATAGAGCAGACCATCAGGCTGTGTTTAGGGCTTGATGCCTTTGGATGTGATCTGGGTGTTCATCAGTTGGAAGTAGCTGGGAAGAACCCTGATGCCCCAGTTTATCACAGGGTAGCTAAACTGCAAATAATGATGTGGAAAAAGAAAATGTGCGTTTATTATGTGTATTAGTAGAGTTTCCTTCTGTTGGAAAGGGGAGCCTTAGTGTTACCACACAAGATGTTTTTCCATTCCATAATTAACTTCTAACTCTCCTTTCCACCCCTTCTGAAGGGAACAGGACTCTTTTCAGAAGGTTTTTCCTCACTCCTCAGTGCTTTACCACTTATTAAAGCTGAAATGATACTCTTCTCACTGGGCTGTTTTCTCATTTAACTGAAAGCCCTGGCATTTTACTTCCATGTAACATGAAATGTGCATCTGTAGGGAGAGGAACAAGTGTTAGTGTTTCTATATGACTTTGCATTAATAAGCAGGTACTGAGATGATATTTTGTTGTGAGACTGGCTTGATTACTTGCTATGGTGAGGAACAAGTCGGATGTTTCTCCATGTGGATTGAAATACTTAACTGACTCTGTCCAGCTTAGTTTATGTTCTTTTCTGTGGAGCACTGCATGGAGAGTATAAGGAGTATTATTTTGATAGAATTTTTTTTAATTGTAGATATGCTTGTTTCACAATAAAGAAACATGGTGAACAAAGTGTAAAATACTGTATAGAAAAATTTGGGATACAACACCCAATAGATGAGGAGATGGCTCCCTGGTAAAGCTGCTGGGTATAGCTTCACTGAAATCATGGAAAACATACAGAAAATAGCTGGCTGTGTGCCACTGAAATACAGCTCCTGATTTCTTTCTTTCTTTTTTTTTTTTTTTTTTTTTAAATCTGGATCCCCTTAAAATATTGATTCAAGTATCATTAATGTAATCCTTAAAAGAATACAGCATATGCTTTTCTAGTTGAGTAACATGTCTAGCAATACCTGTAGGTTTTGACTTGTGAATGTATTAATAACAGTGGGAGAGATTCCACTCTGAAGTTTGGAAGTACAGAAAATGGCATGGAGTGGTATATAGGCTTTATTAAATGAAAAAAGCTTCATCTTTGCTTTCTTGCTTGTCTTGGACTAAAATGTGACAGTTCTGCTGTATGAAAGCCTTTAGAGTGCCTTGCATGGTGGCTCTGTGTAATAATAACTGATAAATCGGGCCACAGTTATTTTGGTGCCTCTCTAGTTTTGTTCATCCCCAGTCTGATAAAAACTTGTGAATCAAACCTGGCTGTTGCAGGTGGCTATGCAGGTGTATGCCTAACAGTGACTTTGAGAGCTTTTAAGCCATTATATGAGTACCTGAAATACTGCTTAGTGGAGGGATGTCCTAATCATCCTGGATTACTTCAGCTTTAATGGCGTGTTTGTAAAAACCTATTAAGATGTATAACGAGGGAAAAGTTGTTCTCAATTTTCATGGTATATCCTTAATAGCTTGAGCAAGTGTTGAGGTGAAATAGTAATAGCTAGATAGTATTCCTATTGAGGAGCAAACATTAAAGAAAGCTGCCTGGATGACTGTAGTGGGACTGCAGCAAAACTTCTCAATTTTTAGTTAATTTTGAGTAACACAAATCATCTCCTAGCCATCCCTAATTAGCTTATATTCCAAGTACTCTGTAATTATATGGCTTCCTCTTAATTGTGCATGCATTGTATTTTGCAGATAAGCAGTTTCTGAGGACTGAAGGACCTGCTAAAAGGAGCACCTGCTTTTGAGGTATGAACTACTTTTGTAATGACACAACACTAATGCTTTAATTAAAAGCAAAGGTTTGATACAGCTCTGTACGCACTAAAACTTCATCTGTTCTGGGAAATACAGCTACCATCTAGAGTTCTGAAATGTCATAATCTCTGACAGAACTTCAGTAGGAAAGCTTGGCAGAGCAGGCACGCCTGGCTGTGACAAGTGGAGTGTTAAATGGACTCTAGGAGAGTCTGCATGTCTTTAAAAGTTATTATACAGAGAGTTCTGCGACTGGAACTTCTACAGAATAAACATATCTGAAAAGCACTTGCCTTTCCATTCTTTTCTGTTAAACACTTTATTTACTACTCTTTTTCCATTCTTCCTTTTAGGTATTTATTAAAGTTTCTAACATTCCTCTGGTTCTGTGCAAGATAGCAGGGCTGGTGTATGACTCAAGGGATGTCCCTTCTAGCCAGGTGGACCTTCTTTTCTTGCTTTTCCTGCTGCAAAGGACAGACATCTTGTTTAACTTGGTCACTCAAATCTTTTTATCAGAGTAAGAGGACTACAAGAGATTAAAATGGGCAAACTAGGCTAAGAAACAAGTCTGATTTGATTTGTTAGGAATTTGGAGCAGCAGACCATTGAAGTTTCATGTCCTAGCCTTCCTTTGTGGAAGGCACCTTTCACTGGAGTTTGTCTGTCATCAGGTCTGCAGTCAGAGGATATTTTTGGTGCAGGTGCTCACATAACATGCTTTAGTGAAGGAATTACAATTTCTTCTTTTTATTTGTATGGACTGAGGGACCCAGGTGTCTTCTACATTGCAGTTTGATTAGTGTGACAGTGATTGTTCTGAAATGCTGCCTATTTCTTCAAGTCCTGGGAGTGGTATCAGCATGTTTACTCCACTAATTAATACTTCCTCTGCCTTAACCTTGAGGTAGCCTAGAATGTAAACCAATGGAAACACAGGGCACAGACTTGTAGAAAAATGACTAAGCTGTTAATGTCAGTCTGCCAGTACCATCCAACGATACTTGGCTGTAAAGAATGCAGAGGAGTCAAATGGATGCAGTTCAATTACAGCTTGTTTTAAAATCACTAACTGTATCTACTGTGATTTACTAAAACTGTCTTAAGTGACAGTAGCCTCGCATGTCTCCTAAAACTTTGTTATGGGTATGGGATAAAATTGTTCCTAAAATGCTGTAGTCAGTCTCCTTAAATGGCAGGCGCAGAGATAACATCATAGGTGCAAAGTCCTGTCTTCAGTCGGGCTGATGCTCTTGTGTATCCATTCAGGATGTGACTGGAACCAGGCTCAGTTAGGGACAGCCACACCACCAGTTTATACTGTGTACTATGGCTGCCTGCCAAACCATCTTAAGTTGTTCTCTGAAAGCCAATGAATAAAAGCCAAATAAGATGGCTTATCTCCCTCTGGGTGGGAGGGAGGGAGGGGGTGGAGGGGAGGTGCCCAGAATGCTGTGCGTGCTTTTCACTGTGGCCTTGATGGAGCTAAAGAGGTCATGGGAGGTGGACTGTCACCTTCTGCAGGGAGTGAGTGCTATGTGTAGCTGAACAGAGAAGATGACATAGGAGTGTAAGAGCACTACCTTGCCCTACCTGCATGTTCCAGTCTTGAACTTCTTTCCCCTCTGCCTTTCTGCTTCACTTAGCTTTGACCAATGTGGTCTTAATGTCTGCCAGACTCCTTGGGTGTCTGGAATTGATCTCAGACTTTAACTTACTTGGTCATGTTGTTAACTGCCAAGTTGTTTAAGGGGGTGAGTTTGCTATGTTATAATTTTCCTCCTTTCTTTCTTTTCTTCGTGGTACAAAAAATGAGAGTTACAATGTAAGCTGCCTCCTAGAGTCCCAGGGATACATGTAGTTGTACCTCTCCACAGTTGTTGTTCCCTGGTTTTGGGACATGGAAACCAAACAGGTGTTTCCCACAGACTGTATTCAGCAGCTAAAAATGCTTCCTGAAGTAATTTATCCGGGAACATTTAATCCATGCTTATTGACTGCCTAGATGAATAAAGGCAACTTCCTCCCCAACATCCTTTGGAGGAGCCCAGGAGAGCCTGCAGGAAGGAGGAAGTGTTTGTGTGAGTCTGGCACCGGCTGGTTGGTTCTTGTTGGATGACCTGATTGAGGAGTATCTTGGGTTCTTTACAAAACAATAACCTGTTCATCTCTGATTGTCACTCAGAAATAAATAGGTTTTTCCTGCTTATTCTGTTATGAGCTCTTTCAACCAAGTACAGTTGCATGCTTGGTCATCTTACTTGCTTTCTTAAACTATGAATACTGACTATGACTTGTGGCACATGGAACTTCATTTGGTTATTGTATTGGTTACATATGTATAGGTGGGTAGAAAGTACTTGTAAAAACATTACTTGCTGGATTAATTTACATTTTTTTGTATAACTGCTCTAACTGCAAAGAAACATGCACAAAACCACATCTTTAGGATCAATTTTATTGATGAAAAGTGAACTAGATTGGAGCTGCTGCTGACATAATTGTGGTAGGAGCAAGTAGCTGCTACTTGCTGTGTGACTCCCTGCTCCCCTCCTGCAGCAGAGCTCTGCCTACAGAGAATTCTGCTCAGATAAGGCAAGCAGGTAAGAAAGAACTTCGCCTCTGTGGATTTTGTAGCTTGCTGGAGGAGGGGCTGGTGCATTATCACCCACCCTTTTAAAAGGGGTTTGAGGAAGTATGTACTGACCTTCTAGGTTGAGAAAGCTGAGAACAGAACTGAGAAGATTTTACCCTGGAAATAAGAGAACCATTGGGAAGAAGACAATGCTACCATGTCAATTTACCACATGTGGTTTTACTTCTCTAAAGTCATGTAGGCAGAACCCTTTATTTTACTTAAAATAGAAAAAAAAAAAAAAAGGTGGGTTTTTTTCAGTACTACACTGAACAATTATTTATTTGGTCCCTTATCCTTCCCTTTTTGGAAGGGAAATTGCCTGTGTCAAAGGGCACAATACTGTGATACTGGATATTGCAGCCATACCTGCAATAAGGAAGTGAATAATTCTCTAAAGAAACTAATAGACTGTACCTGATAACACTGCGGTGAGACCTGAAATTTCTTCTATTGCTCTTTCTTTCATGAAAGCTCAGCTTTTGTTTTCTAACCAATGCCTTGTTTTTCAGGCATCATTGAATGTATTTGTTATCAAGAGTACGGAAATGTAAATACAATAGTGGTTGAAATGCAGTAGCTACTCCCTTCCTCCTCTGCTGGCTTCCTGCATACATTATGGAAGGTGGAAACTATTCTTCTGCATTAATTCATTTCAGAAATGAGTATTCTTCCCCCGTTGCCACCCCATCAGATTTCAAAAACCAAAGGGTATGAGCAAAGAGAAACGATTATTCTCACATATGTTCCTTGAGACTGAGAAGTAACATAAGGCCTCTTGCTCCTTTCCTATGCTCCAGCCTGATGCAAGCATTGGCTAACAGGACATCTTGTTTTTCTCCACTTTACCTAAACCTTTGACCAGATAAGCCACACAGGCACCATTCTAGTTGAATTAAGTCTGCATTCATCTGCTTGTAACATTTGAGCACCTTTCTTAGAAGAAAAACTAAAAAATTGGAGCAGTGCCTTCACTGATAGGAGTGTATTTCTCCCAGGCTTAAGTTTGTAGTTATTTTTAAGAGTTGTTTCCTAAATGTGGTTCTACTTGATCTAGTTGGGTCACTAGTAGCTAATGTTGGTCACTTTCTTAGGCAGGAGTTTTGTCATTAAAACTAGCTCAAGATAATGGAAAGGCTCAAATCGTAGAATTTGTTCTTTTGACTAGCTTGGGAGGAATTAGGTTCAGCTGTCTGATGGGTGTAAGCAGTTAAATTGACCTCAGACTATGGCTGTCGTGCTTTTTTTGTGAAGTCTGTCATGAACTTTGTGTGGCAGTAACAACTTTCTGGGGAGAGTTATTTATCTTCAATTACCCAGGTCCTTCTTGCATAACCTGCCACTTTTAATGCTGTTAATATGTCTATACTGCACTAATGCTGCTCCCTTTTCAGAACCAAGGAGTTCTATGATGCTCTTATGGCACTTGGCCAACTGCATGACTGAACTTAGCTAAATAAAAATCCCTGGGATCCTCTCTAAGAATAAGCATCATGTGAGAGCAGGAGTGTTTCCCTGCTTTGAGAGAATTAAAATGGCGTGCTGGTAAGGAATAACAGCAGCAGCTTAAGGGCTAGGCAGGCATCCCTCTCTGGCTAAAAGGGATAAGCTACAAGTCCAGAGGGGGAGCAGAAGGGTCTGGCATTTAACCTTTAGCTTTCCTTGCTGTTGAGTTTGTCAGTCCGGGATGACATGGTGCTTTCAGAATGTACTGTTTTTATAATTCAAGCATCTGATAAATACCCTTATGAAGGAGATGTGAACATATTGGGCCTTGGCCTACAGCTTAAATACCTATTAATGTATTATTGAGCAAATTTCTGAGCACTTCTCTGCACCTGTATCTTCCCCCCCCCGCCCCGCCTTGGGAGCATGGGAGGTACTGGAACTGGTGTAGGTGTCTGCTAATGTTGCCTCAAGTGGGCCTGCATGTGGCTTATGTTCTGGCACAAGCAGTAATGGATGCTGAGATAAAGTTATCTTGCAACTAATTCCCTTGCTGAGGGAGAAAGTCTCTGTTCTGCTGGCCTGTGGTGTATTAACACTGGTAATGGAGCACGTGAATGTGCCTTGTATTCTGTGGTCCCTCAGAAAAGCGTGTGTTCTCCCCTCTGGGACTTTTGTGGTGACTCACTGGACCTTTCCCTGCTTCACATACGATTATGAAGCTAAATTATTGTTCTACTTTTCTTTGGTTTGAAGTTGTTACATTACCAAATAGGAGCACCTCTTTCACTTGGATCACAGACAGGCAATATTTACTCCCAGGCTTCTAGCAAACCCTTTCATGAGCTATTGTAGCCAAAGACTTCAGTTCTGCTTGCAGAGGTGCCCAAGTGTGTTCAGCATTTTTAAAGCTATATGCTTCTACCTTGTTTTAAAAGGACTTCTGATTTTTGTCTTTCTTGCTTGCGTGTAAGCACAAATACCCCTACTTAGAAGTAATTCCTAGTAACATAGAATATGGTTAATCTTCATTATATCTATTGTGGAGTTGCCCCAGGATGAACAAAATCCATGCATTGAATTGCAAAAGTGGTGCAAAGAGCCAGGCCCTTCCTAAGCATGTCCTAGTAACACACCACTGTGTAAAGACAGACTTGGATATCCCAAAGCTGTTTTAACAGAGTAAGGAGTGGGCTCCACAGCTCTGAATGTTCTAGGTATACTCTGCTCCCACCCTAAACGTGTCTAGGGACTTCATTTCTCCATTAATTTCTGAGCACCTGAGTGGCCTCCATGGAAATACAGGGACTGAATTTTGTTCCTGGCCTGAAAATCTAACATATGTGAAGCAAATGGAAAGCCGCTAATGCTTGGTAAATGGGCATGTTCACTCTAAACTAGTTTTCCTAAGTGGTCGCAGAGTTCTGCTCTGGCTGATGCTCTGAAACCTTGGCTGGGCACTAACATTTGCTGCTTCTTTTTAAATGTCTGTTTCCATAACGCTTTGTTGTGGCTTTCGAATGGCAAACCCTTACCTCTCCACTAGTTCAAATGTGTCTGTTCTATTTCCAGGTTCCTTTTGGGGCATATCTGTCAGTTCTCAGAAGCCTGAGGGGAGGGCATGATTCTCCAAGGCAACTGATGAGTCCATAAACTAACTTCCTTGCTATAGCTAAGATCTTGCAGAATTTGCCAGCAGCTAAAACTCATTTCTTAGTATAGAAGTGTTGTTTGTTTCATTCTTCCAAAGTTTTTTTGACCTTCCAGTAGTGGAAAGCTTTAAATATTGTTTTCTCTTTGCAAATCTACTTGAAAAAGCATTGACAGGTTTGCTGTTCCACTCATCTGGCTCTGAAACATCAAGCTGGTGATGAGTTGCCATTGATGAAGATAGTTTACTAGTCAACTTTCTCATTTTGAAGCTACCAGTTCTGTGTCCTGATCGACAGGTTCTCATGCTATATAATTACGTTGTCAAGAGAGGTGCTTATTTATATTAAAAGTAAAGTAGGTACTCTAATATAGTCACTAATGTAACTAGAATTATTCTGTATAGGTAAAGGAGTAAAGCTTGTATGTAAACTGAGTTCCTGGAAGCAGTGACTGTGCATACCTGGTTGCCAAATGAGCTGCTTCTGTTTTCATGGTTGTAACTGCTGCTCTCTGTAAGCTGTGATGTTTTATGCTCCTTGCTCAAATTTTATCTTGCTTTTTGAGTAACACTGGCTAACGTGTTGGTCTTGGGGCTCTTCTCTAGAGAGTCAGTTTGCTTGCAGCAGATGGCATCTAGCCTTTCTTGTGGGCATCAGACTGTGTATCGGAGTAGGAGAAGCCACAAAGCTGGCCTCCAGGAGCTCCACTTGAGGTCTTTCCAGTGCCATTTATGACTTGAGTTATCCTTCTTGATAACCCTAGTGAAAAAAGAGAGCAGAGTTCCTGAGTGTAAATCTTGCCTCTTTCTGCCTGCCTGTTTCCACAAGCTTGAATTGTTTCTGTTGTTCTACAGAAAGTTTAACTCAGAATTTCAAGGCTTACTACAGTAAATTTCTTGATGTATGCATGAGGTACGGTATGGATGTAACACCGTACATGCTATTTAATGGCTGCTTTACTCTCTTCCATGAGAGCTTTTTTTGATTATCTTCATTTCAGAGTCCATCCTCTATGGTCTTACTCTGCCTCCTACCCTCTCAAGCTGTGTGTATATATATACATAAGGCAAAATGTTGTGAGTTCATAAAGGCATTGAGGGCCTGCACAGCGGTATTACAACTATAATTAAGCTGGACTGGATCTCTGAAAAATCATTTTTCTCACAGCATGACTTGAGCTCTTTCTCATCTCCTGCTTTGTAGTTCTAGTGTTCATACTGTAAAATTTTCTTCACAAGCAATTAAAAAAAAAAAAAAAATCGTCTTGGAAATGAAAGCCGAAATGCTCATGTAAGCGCAAGGCCCATTATTCTGGGAGCAGCGTATGCAAGACAAATGTGGAGTATGATGAATTTAGAGGAGCTGACATGAGGACTAAGTGACTGAGGTGAACTTTTGTAGTAAAACTGTTCCCTTTTTGTGTACTCATTAGTCTTCGTTTCCAGGCCGTGGCAGTGAGATGATCTTGCAGGAAGAAGAATGAGGAGGTACAAAATGCCTAATAAAAATGAGAATTATTGACTGATCCTACTATGTTAGAAATGTGCCATCCTTCTCTTCCTCCCAAGAGAAGGGACTCTTCAGCAAAAGCCAGAAAGCCATTATTTTCTGGGTTTGCTCTTAGGGAGGTAGAAACTGCTTTCCTTTCTGATGCGTGTGCTATTAAAGGAAAGCAGCTGACAGAACAGCTGCTTGCCTTGCCTGTTTAGTTTGTGGCTTAGCAGTCAATATGCAACATAGAAAGAAAGTGCTCTGCTAACAGCCAGAGTTTTCATACCCTGCCCCCACTTTGACTGTCTTTCCCTCTGTCCTCTGCCAAGTGAAAACAGGAGACTCTTCCCCCCTCCATGATTAATGAAACTCTCCTTATTTGGTGCTGCCTCTCCTGGTGTGCAGCACAGAAAATCCTGTATTCTGTGAGACAGCTTGAAAACCAGCAAACAAGTATGACTCAGGGGAGTTTCTTTTTTTTAAAGTAGTTGAGGAATAGGTAATTTTAGAGCTAAAACTTACAAGTCTGTGCAGAAGGTGGGCAGACTCCTTTATTTTCCTTAGATAAGCATTTATGGTTTTTGGAGATGACATACCAGTCTTTTTTAGGTCTCTTATTTCAATGCTTGTAGGCCTGTGTAGAGCTAGACACTTGAAAGTCCCTCACAGTTATTATCTATGAACTCATCTTCCATGTGGCTTTTTTGAAGGCCAGCCAAGACCATTAATCCCCACCTTCTAGAGTCCCTAATCCCTGCTGGGGCTTATAGGAAAGTTATTCTTGTACTCCCAGTGAAGCTGCTCTGGCAGAGTATCTATCCTGCTGTAACTTAAGGCAGGTTTATTAATGTGACTTTTTATCAGCTTGGAAATGGTACAACTCATAATGTAGCAATCTAACTTGGACAGTCTTACCCCATCTTGCTGAGTGGTTCATAGTAGTGAAATTGCCCAAAGGGAGGGAATCATTCAGGAGGCTGGTGTTCTCTTATCTCACTCAGTGTGCTTCAGTATAATTAACAATAGTAAAACGCTCTTTGCAGGCATGAATACATGCCATGTATTTTTTTGGGAATGAGTGCAAGTGAAGTGAAATCAGGATTGGAAGTGGTCTGCTGGGGTGATTCTTTGCAGTTGTATCACTCTTTTTCTCAGCCTGATGTTTCTAAAGCCTCCTGGCTCTGCTTTTTGTCCAGATGTGGTGAGACTGATGTAAGGTCGTCTTCCTCCATGAGCCTTCCCCCTTCCCACCATCCTTACTTGCTCAAAGACTTTTCTTTGGTTCCAAGTAAGCTTCTCCAAACACTCAGGACTGGTTCAGGTGGGCTTCCTTCCATTTATTGTCCTTCTCTAGGGTTCACCTGTGATTTTGATAGAAGGGAAGTGTGAACAATTTTACATTCAGTTCATGACTATTCACTCTGTCGGTTTTAGTAGCATTGGCCAGCTCTGTGCTAAACCTTCTGTCGATTGAAGTGGTTTATTGGGTGGCTTAGGGCCCTCGCTGTCAAAGGGAGCTGTGCTACCTCTCCAGTGATACATACCATGGGAAAATTGCAAAATTCACTTCAGCTTTTAGACAAATTCAAAGCAATTTAAGTCTAATTTCCAGGGATGTGGTAAAGCTACTCTCTTGGGTGTCTGGAGTCTTCTGTCTGTACAAGTTCTGTGACCAGAATTAAGGTCTTCAAAGCCAGATAGCAGATGAAGTTGGCTTGGCGTGGCTCGGCTGTTAAGCATACTGATAGAGCATTGTAGGCTTCATGCCTAGAGTTCTCATGCCATCTCCTTCTGGAGCCATTGCTTACTTACCTGCACAGAAAAGACAACAAGTTCTGCAAAAAGTATCTCCTCACCCAGAACAGAGAAGAACCTGAATAAAGGCCAGAAGGGAATGTAACTGATGGAAAATGGCAATTGAGACTCTGAAATCTGAGTCAGCAACCAGTCTCACTGCACAGTACAACTGTCCATGCACACTGGGCTTCATACTGAGACCTTTGGAAGAAGCAAGGGTCAGTCTGTGCCAGGTAAATGCTGTGTTGCAGAGAAGTAATGCTTCTGAACGTGATCATCCTCGAGTCCCGTGATGTATCTTAGGGAGCTGGAAGAGCAACAGGTATGTCCAGCCTTTTCAGGTTCATCAGCAACTCTGAACACCTTCAGAGCACTAACTGGGCCTCTCTCATGTCTTCCCTAAAGCAGTACTTTGGGAACAAGTTCTCAAAAGGGGAATACAGGAATGCATAAATTAAATGCGATGCAGCCATCTTTCCTTACTTTCATAAGAATCAGTGTTACAAGTTAGTGTAGATGATCTTATGTCGCCAAGGAAAGGAGGGGATTTTATCCTTAAGGGAAGAAGTCTAGTAGTACAAACTAGAGTTAGATAATAAAATTAATAAAATATATTTATCCAGAGTGCTCTGAGAGTTATGAAGTATTATGTGTCTGTAGCTGCTGTTGATATGCTGTCTGCCTGTTGTGGTGCTTATGGGAAGGTGCAGTATGGCAATATGCATGCCATATGTGAATAGTAACAGGTCAGCCACTCCCAACTGATGGAGAGCTGTTATGCATTTCCATTCTTCCCCCCCCCGCCCCCAACATACTAATCCTTTACTAGGAAATAACTATAGGGAGAAAAATATCAACCCAAGATTTAAAAAACAAACAAAATCAACTAAGAAAAAGCCTCTTGACTTCATGTGGCTCTCTCCCTCCTTCTGTTTTGTGAGGCAGAAGTTTACTTGCTGCATCCTGGCCTGTGGCCACAGGTTGCTGTGGGGGATTGGAAGTCTGGTGCTCAGGGTAGGGAGCTCTCGACTAGGATCAGCAGCTCTTAGCCATGTGACTGCTGTTGTTTCAGCCCCATCAGTTGGTCATGACAGCTCTGGTGGCAGTATGCTAACAGAAGCCCAAATAATCTTACAAGTAGTGACAACATGTGGAAGCTTTTTTAGATAATATTTGCTTTTATCTTAAAGCTGTGTTCTCATATACCTTTCCATGCAGGAAGAAGAAGGTGAGGAGTAGTGAGAAACTAACATCTTTCTTGTGTGTATATATACATGAAATTCTTGCTTTTGGAGCTGACCTTCCAGATTAATTCTGATTGTCTTTATAGTTCTGCAAGTCAAGCTTTTCCTACTGTACTGACTTCTGGCCTCGCACTGTAGACAAACTGAAGCAATTGCGGACAAGTAATAACTTGTGGGTCTTTTGAAGCAGCAGGAGGAAGACCTTTGTGTATTAGTAAGCAGGATCAGTGGCTGCCTTTCCATTGCAGGACTGGTTAGGATTCCTAGAGCTAGCTTCATAGGACCCTAAGTAATTTTAGTTCTTAAATTAAGAGCAAGAGAGTTACCTGAAAATTTGAATGAACAAGATTAGCTATTGTGTATCAAGGTGCAAATTCTGGAATTATTCCTCAATTTTTTTACATAGCTTTGTCTCATTTCCATTCTTGGCAAAAGCCACTGCATGAATGAAATTCCATATCTACTGCAGGACTGCACTACTGCGTGCTCTCCACACTACTTTATCCTCTCAGAGTCTGGGACAGAAATGGATCCTTTCCAAAACTGTATGTGTGGCCAGGGAGGTTGGGAGGGTGGTTTTGGTTTGGTTGTAAGGCTTGCCTTCAAGATGCAAAATGGAAGTGCTTTAGGACATGTCTTGTTCTGTTCATAGGCTTTTGATCATTGGTTTCAAAAATACAAACAGTGGTCTTCAAAGAATGTCAGAATCATGGAGTAGCTGAGGTTGGCAGGGACCTCTGGAGAAAATCTAGTCCAACCCCCCCTCTGCTTAAAGCAGGGTCACCTGGAGCAGGTTGCCCAGAACTGTGTACTGTTGGGTTTGAACATCTCCAAGAATGGAGAATCCACAACCTCTCTGAGCAGCCTGCTGCTCTTGAACTTAGTCCAAAGTAATTGTACCAACAGTGTTGGTTATATGGAAGATGATTGATTGATTTCTGACTTTTTTATTCTCACAACACTGTCATAGGAGGTGACCCAGGAGATTCCCGATAGTCAGGTATTTGCCAACTGAGAAATGATCTCTTTATTAAAATCAAAGATGAAGGCAGCTAAAGTCAGTTATGTCATGTTCTTATTGATGCCTCCTAAGTCTCCCTATTCTGTCATTAAAGAATGTCGTATATACAGGCACCTGTACGTGTGTGTGTATATATATTTAGACACGTGCAAACAAGACTTTTTACTGGTGCTTTTTCATTTGGGTATTCCTTCTGCCTTGGTCTTTGATGGAGATGTAGCTCCAGCTAATTATTTTTATTTTGCATAAGTGCTGAATGTAGCACTTATTTTTAAACTGCTTTTACTTAATTGAAAATAATGATAATAAGGGGCATATAATAGGCATGTTACCTGCCACTAGAATACAGAGATTCCTTGAAATCTTGAAGTACTAATATTTATTTACTTCTTTCCCTCCTTCCACTAATAACAGATGTGGCTACAGTGATCAATTTGTGATCAACTTCTTCACAGACCAAGATCACCATAAAAGCTTGTTCTTTTGGCTGGTGCAAAGCTTGTATTTTAAATGAGCAGTACAGAGCATTGAATTCTGCTTTGAAGAGTCTATTGTAGATGCAGGTGCAAAGGTGGAAAGGTTGACTGCATTCATCTGTCCTTGCTGGCATAAGGCTAAAGTTTCTTGAAAAACATCATCCTGGATCACAAGGCTTCTGCCCTGGAGAGGGTGGAGCAGCCATGGAATCCCATTGTGCTTGTTACAGCTGTAAATGTATATAGTCCTTTCATAAAGTCTTTCAGTGTTTAGTAGCTATTACAGTAGTCTTTCTTCTAGCTAGCTCCAATGAAAATTTTATTTGCATTTGGGAGCTTTTCATTACCTGGTGTGTGGATTGTGTAACTTCTCTCAGATGCACTCTGCAGATCTGTCTGGTGTTGGAGATGTAACTGCCATAACGGAGATGCAAAGCTGATGTCTGATCATTGTATTTGTTAGGCTGGGCACCATCCTCTTCAGAAAGTCAAATCAAGCTGGTTTTCCTCAAGTCACAATTTGTCTATACTTGAGAACCCAAGTAGATGTGAATTGTCCTTGTTGCTGTTACCTCCCCTGGATGGTCTTCTCCTGGTCCCTGCAGCTTCTTTTGAAGTCCCTTTACTTCAATGACAAATGGTTTCTTTTTTGTTAAATCAAGTACAGAAAATTTTAACATAAGTGAAGGTCTACATCTGAAAAGAGCAGCTATAAACTGAAATGTAGCTTTAGTAAACCTGAAAAATGCTGGACTGTCAGCTTTCAGGCTGACTTTAATTATGGCTTTTACGTTGACAGCAAGTAGGAGATGCACATGTGGAGAGAGGTTATTTTACGGCTTTCCTCTAGCTAGTTCAGGATTTCTGCCTGGATATCTTTTGTAGACTCTATCATTTGATGAAGTGTAGTCTCTCCAAGCTATGAACTTCTATTTTCTTCCTGCCTTCCAGACATTATCTCAAATGTCCAGAAAACTGAGAGAATCTTTTTAACATTACTGAAGAGGCACAAACTGGGAACTGTCTGCTGCCTTACTTTGCTAATTCACATGCCATCTGAATAATTGAATATGGTGAAAGCATGCTTCACTGGCTTTATTATTGCTCTTAAGTCTAGTTGATGAAAATGTTTCAAGCTTATGGAGCAGAAATGTTCATTAAAGATTCGTATGGAATCTAGTTGTAGAAGTTGGGTATATTTGCAGTACCAATTAACAGCACAAATAATGCTTTACTTCAAACAGTGGAGAAATGGCTCGTACCCTAAGTCATGAAAGCCTACAAATTGATGGATACTCTTTGGAAATACTAAATAAAAACCAGAATTATGTAGACTCTTACAGGGCATCATGAAATTGAAATAACTGCACTTTTTTAAGCCATCAGCTTTGAAATTCTGAAGTTGCAGTTCATAAAAGTTGAAGGTATGGCATTAAAAAAAATGGCCTTTGTCAGCTAGAGCTCATTTTGTTCAAATGACTTTCCCTGTCGTAGTCTATTGGCCTCACTGTGGCGGTTTCCGTTCTGCTCTGACAGTTGCTCTTTGTTTATTCAAAATATTAACATGCCCATGAAAGTGAATGACTAATAGCATTAACGAAGCACAGTTGGCATGCAGGCTGTGCTCACCACCTGCAGTGCTTGCAGCCCCCCTGCCTGCAGCCATCCTGAGCATCTTCTGCAGAGTGTCTTCAATTGCTTCAAATTTTCTCAATTCCATAGTATTGGTCCCACCTGAGACCATAACTGCTTCTCAGCTTGTCTTTGTGGCTGCTGCCTGGAAAAATTCACGAACCCACCTGGAATATAACTGCTGGTTTTCCTCATGTCTGTATGTAGATCAATGTGCAGTTTTCACATCTTAGTCAACTTCCCAGTTCGCAATACAGTTCTAACATGTCTACCATGGTCAAGCTTCTGCTTAGTCATCTTGTGGCTCTTGCGTTCATTTTCCTCTTTTGCCTGTCCCCTTCCACTTTCTTGGGCTTGTTTCCCTTTTTGACTTAGGCTTTTTTCCTCATCCAAAGTATGTATATATGTGTGTTCCACCCAAGACTTTACCTGAATCTAATCTTTTTGCTCATATTCATGCCTGCTCATGTGTTTACTCCAACTGTCCTCTCCCAAGTGAAAGACCAGCAGTGCTTGGAGCACTCATTTCATTTTCTGCTTGGATCAGTCTTGGCTCCTTGCGTGCCTAATGCGCAAGTTCAGTTACTCACGACTGAACAGGCTACAGACAGCTTGAGAATCTCCAGGATCATTTCAGTGCGTGTGTAGTGTCACTTGGAGCTCGTTTAACCTGTTTCATGTTGTAGGCTTTTTGCTATAGGAAAAAAAACTCAAGTGAGAATAGCAGCCTGAATCAAAAGCTGAGGGAAAGGTGATTAGTGACCTGGTAAGTGGAAGCAGTGAGATATCAGACATGGAAGAGGAAATGACTCTGAGCAAACTGTGTTATGAGGAAGCAATAGTGGCTGAAGCTGTGCCTTGGCTTTGAAATTCTGTTGACAAGCTGAATCACAACTTCGTTAAACCCATCTAAAGTGAGAAGTTAAAACATCATGTTTATTATCTTGCGTGTGGCCATAAACTGATTGTGGACGTGAACCGAGATTTGCATCAAGCCTTTGGAGCTATTTTATGGTTATCAGTTATGTGGTTCAGTGGCACTGACTTCTGTATAAAAGCCCAGACTTCTTAGGGACACCTTGCCATATCCCAAATCCTTTGCAGTACCCTTGTGTCTGTCACCACCCTGCCTGCATGATGGATAGCATGTACTGCGGCTTGGTAGTCCTGAGTGGAAATAAATACGTTGTCCTTGTGTTTCTCTGTGGAGGCAATAATAGGAACTTCTTTGCCTTCACTTCAGTTGTGCACTTTTTAACTTATCTGTAGGAGCTTGGAGGTTCTGGGACTTATTTAATGTATTCTATATACTTAAAATTAGCCAGAAAGCTGTTGGAGAACTCGTTCTGAGAAGGGAAACAACTTTACAAGTGCTTTGTCTGTTGTAGCAATCCAGGTGTAAAACCACCAATGCCCCAAATCTACCTTCTCTATACTTGACACTCCTTTTGCCCTTCATAAAGGAGGGAGGTAATTACTTAAGCTGTATAAATAATAGTTGGAAACTCTTTTGCTGTATTTATGTATTGTCTGAAGGAGAATGTGGTTTTGTATGACATGACTCTTACTGAAATCCTGATGTTGCTGGAAGCCCAAACATGCATTTGAAATTAGTAATAAGATATTTTATGTGATGCCTTATGTAAGCAGACCCTTAGTGTGACACAGAGGTTGGCAGCATGAGTGGTGTGGCAAACTGGAGCTGGAAACTGCTCTCTACAGTTTGCTTTAGCTCACAGAAGTTGAGAAAGCTGCTGACTGTGCTCTGGTTTAAACAACTACTGAAAGTTTAAAATCATTGTTTGATTTTTGCTATGTAAATATCTATAGCCTTCTACTTAACTAGTGGTATGATGATGTATGCAGTATCAGGTACTTATGCTTGTCTAGCAGGTCTTGAGTATCTGGACTGGACAGCCTTCTCTCTGCTAGTGAGATGGTAGCTGTACATCACTGCATTTTTGGGGAACTAATTGCTGAATATAAGCCTGTAATTCAGGACACTCATTTTGAGGCTGTTGCATTGGTTTTTCTAGCAAGTGAGTTGAACATGAATTTGTAACCGTTGTTGGAGAGACTTTAATAAAGATCACTTGACCTGCATGTCACTACATCTGAGAAGATGCTTCTGGTAATGAGTGATTTCCTGTGACTCAGAACAAAAACAAAGCAGAGATCTTACTGTGTTTAACTTCTAAACCTCCCCCCCTTCCCCCCCCCCCCCCCCCCCAAAAAAAAACCCCAACTAAAAAACCCCCACTGGTTCAGACTGTGCCAAAAAAAAAAAAAAAAAAAAAAATCATAAAAAATTAAATTAGGTCATAGATTTGTTGTGCCCAGCCATGGAATGTAAGAAACATCATCAGCTTGATTCATTGAGGTGTCCTTTCTTTTTAAACGATGGATGCAGACATCCTTTTCATGGAGGACTCCCTTCAGGATACTGTGAAGGAAGATGACTTAGCATATATCTGCTCCCTGCTGTCCTGTTTTCTTATGCCTCAACAGCCACTGCTAAGTGCTCGTGGGAGCCTCATCTAAGAAAAGCAAGCTGACTTATGACAAGAGAAATGGGAATTATGACTGAGCTGTCCCTGTTTCTTCCAGTTGGGGATTTTGTTCTGTATGTAGTTAGGAGCTAATTTTAAAGGAGCAAGTGGATCTGATGAAATAATATATATGCTTCTCATAAATCTGTGTATCAGAGTGTCTCCTTTAAACAAACAAACAAAAGTGAGGAAATGTTGCTTCGTTTCTTATTCCTCTTAGATGTGCTACTTTTGTGAATAGATTTCTCTTACCCCTTTGGCATAAAGGTTGCTCGAACTTTATTTTGGTAGAGGAGAAGATGTAGTTAATACTAGTAGGAATACAGCCACTAACTATCAAAACTGGTGTTAAGTGAAAGAACAGAGGCTGAGTACAGCTCACTTGGTACAGGATAGAGATGTGTATCCACTGTAGGAGACCAGCAGCCTTGCAGGACTCTCTGGAGCTGGTGGAAGTGCTGTGTCACTGCGGGGCTGGCAGGAGCAAGCACTCTGTCTTGTATAACTGGCAGAGGCTGGTACCTGTTGTGTATGTGCTTCTCTGGGAAAAATCATCTATTCCCTCTGCCAAAAATCTGAGGGAAGTAAGTCAATGTCTTGTGCCAAGTATGATTCTCTTTAAACAGTTTACAGGTTTTCAAGTATCTCTTTTTTTTTTTTTTTTTTTTTTTGTGGGCAGCATCCCCTGCCCCCACTTGCCTGTTCTCCCCTTTCTCCATCTTCAGACAAGATGCACAAAAACTGGGTCAGACGGATCATAACTTTAAATTCAAAGCCTGTGCATGCCCAGAGGCATGTACACAGCAGTGCAGTTAAGGAAGCTACAAAATGGAAATACGAAGTTCAGGAAATAAATTCCACTCTTCCCTAGATGGGAAGCTAGAGGCAGTGGCTTATGCAAGTAAGAGTTGTTTGTACTGCTTCTACTTTCAGAGGGTGGCTGGATGAGATGATGTTTCTTGAAAGTTATTCCACTAGGTCACTTAAAGTAAAACTTCTGCAAGGAAGTGCTAGTCTAACTTCTTTGGGATCTCTAGGATGTTGTGAGTCTGTGACTCTCTAAATTGGTTTGCAGAGCACAATTTCTGCATACATAGCAAATGTCAGCCTTGTGGATGTGGTCAAATGTCAAATAAGATGGTGGGAACACCCAGAAAGGAGCTCATTTTGAAAGGGAGAGACTAAGTGAATTGGGTAAATAGTAGGAGCTCTTTGGAACAAGATGCCAGGATGGGGGTCTGTGATATGGGTAAGAGATTAAAATAACTCTTCTGTATCTTTCAGATTAGCCAACAAGAAGATGGAGTTTTATCAAAATGAACAGGTTACTCACTGGGTACACAAAGATTCTGAGCATAAAAAGGAACAGATGGGGCGAATACTGGGTATAACAGATCAGCTGTTGCTGGAACATGAAAAAGTCTAAACAATTCTTTTTAAAAAAAAAAAAGTGAATTAAGTGAATATGATTTATTTGCTGTGGAATAATTTGAAGATTTCCTGGAACCGATTGAGGAATGTCTAGTTGCAGGAAAACTCTTTTCCTTGTCTGTAGTACAGCTGTCACTGTGGGACTGGTAATGCTATGGTCTGCTCCTTTCCACACCTTTCCTCTGAGCAAAATACTTACTCAACTTGGTGTTCTTCAGGGAGGACTTGACTGTCCTCTGAGGCTCTTCCAGAGATAGAAATCTTGAGTCATGCAGGTTGGTGGTACACCATTGCTGCTGTTATTCCCTCTGCTATTTAACAAACAAGAGGACCTCATCAGCTGTCTCACAGCTGAAGAATTATTTAATAAATTTTTAAACTGCTGCCTTCTGAAACCTCGCTCATTCCTCAGTTTTGCCCTTTCATCTTAAAAGTTGATGTCAGAATTCATATTCCTTGTACTGTGTTAATATCTGATTTGCATAGCTATGTAACACACAGTGTATTAAGGTACATCTTGATGAAGAGTCTTGAATGCTTCCTATACGTAGCTAACTTTGTTCCATATGAATGAAAATGGTATAGGAAGCATCTGTCTTGCTAAGCTGGTCAACACATGAATATGCTTCAGGATTGCTTCCTACCCTTGGGCAGAATCTGTGCAATGTACTTATTTTCCTTTTGTCTTGGTTAACTCTATAAGCCCTAGTTCAAACTGGGAGTCTGGGAACTGGTGTAGTTTGGCTGTTCTAACACCAGAGATGGAAAGAAGAGAAATTGCTTCTAGTCCAATTCTAGTGATGTTCTGGCTGTCCTTTGATCCTACCTGGGCTGTTGAAGGCTTCCCATAGCCACTGTGGTGCTTTGGGTTGGGGCAGCCAGTTATTTGCCAGGCACTTTTACATGCCTGAGATACCAGTTCTGTATTTGCTACAAAAATGCAAAATGGCTTTTATTAGTTACACTGATTTATTTTTTTTTTTATACATAGTTTCTGCATTCCCTATTAAGTTAAATATAGACAAGGAAATGTCCTGCTGATAAGTCTGCATAACCTCATTATTATTTTTCCCCAGAAACTAGATTGCTTTAGTGTCCTAGTTCCTATGTAGGTCTGAAATAGAGACATTGTCAATGCTATTTTATGGCAGCTATTTCATAAAGTGCTACCACACTAATGTGGAGAAAAAAAAGCACGACGTGAATCCATCAGTTGCTTATGGTAGAATATTCATATGTTGGAGGATGATCTGGGTGGGATTAGCCTTGATTTGTATTTAAGAATTCCTAACTGTTTCCCTAACCCCACTTACACGGCAGGTCCTGCTGCCACCAGGGCTCCGGAGGCATTTGCTCTGTTAGTTGAAGTACAGTTGTTTAGGTCTAGAGAAAAGGTGACTGAATATCTTAGTGGAACAAGGACTAAATAGTTTCTGGGCCATCTAAATGCTGCTTATAAGCTTGCTCTGACTACAAACCCATGATTATGGCCATACATGTTTCTGTGCGGTCTGGTGTTGGCCGTAGATGGTTACTGGGTTTGGATCATGGAGAGGAGGGGATGCTAAATGTTAAAGGGCCTCTCTATAAAGTAGTCAAGTAATAGGTTCCATTAGAGTGGGAGGATAGCAATGACTTGCTATTTGGACAGACCCTAAATTAAGCTGTCAAGAGGAAATGGTCCTAAAAGGCCACTCGTGTTCCTGAAACTAAAATAGCAGGAATGCTTAATCTGAAGCAAATGTGTGAAAATTGTGAGCTGATAGTTCAGTTTATGGACTGTAATCTACTGCTAATGAGCATTTGGAGTGAGGTTAAAAAGAGAGGTTTTCCCAAATGCCATTTACATAAAGTTTCAGGTTCTTGATGGGTAAAGCTTGCTGCACTGGCGTTGGTGCAAAACCAAATATGATACTATGAACGTGAAGGACTTGTGACATCTGCAAAGTCTGATTCAGCCCAACCTGGCATGCCTGCTGCGAAGAGCAGGAGTCGGATTTTTCTTTCGGCGTCTGGTGTGTTCACTCTAGCCTTTGCTTGTTTATTCCTCAAGTTATTGGATGTTCTCTAGCTATTTTCTGACAGTACTCTTGATTCTTGCATTTTCTAGTAGCATTGTGAAGCAGCTTGTTGAAAATTTTAAATATTGTTTTTCTTCCTTATGCTAAATGAAATTTTCAGAAGAAAAAGATGAAATGTTCATAGCTCCAAATTTTTTTTTTTTTGAGATTGACCTAAAAGCCATCATTTCACTTTCAAGTTGAAAGCAAGGGAGGACATGGTTGAAATGATGGCCATTTAAGAGTCCCATTTCTTTCTTCGAAGAGACTGGCCTATGCAAAGATAAAACTTCTAGAAGTGACTTACTTCCCTGGTTGAAACTCAGTAAAGGGTAATGTGGTCAGTTGCGCGCAGATCTGTACGATGGTGTGTCTTGAAAATGGTCAAGAACTCCTATCTGAAAGAAACTTTTTTTAACAAGACTCTTTCACTTAAATATAAAGATGGCTTTTTTAATAACCATAATTCATTCAACTGTGACCCTGCGCAAAGGGTTAAGAGCTCCAAACCCTTCAACTTTAGATTTCCATTTAGTGGTAGTTTTTCAGGGCCTTTATCTAAACCAACAAAAACTGTAGTTGCTGCTTGAAGTCTGATCTGGCTTCAAATCTGACCTTTTATTGTTAAAGAAAAAAAGCATAGATTTAACTGAATTAGTTTCCATAATATACTTGCATGCAATTACATAAACAACAATATCAGTGTGATACCATTGTTTATAAAGAATGTGAAATATTGCCTTATACAGTCTTGAGCCTGTAGGTATGTGTCAGTGGCCATATACTGCTGACGAAGAATTTCCTGTAGTTCAAGGAGTAGGAGCCTTTGTTTTTTAGGAACAAGAGGATCTATGTTCTGCAGTCACCATGTAAGTCAGTGACCCTGGACTGCTGCGCAGTGGCCACTTGGGTCAGGCCTTCATTAACCAACACATACAGATGCCCATTGTGTTTTCTTGTGAGTGTCTGTGCCTCTTTACGTATGCAGTTCTGTATCTTCAGCTCTGTTTGATTTTCTCCTAATGTAGCTTGGTGGTTCTTGTCTAATATAGTGAGGATTGGTCGGAAAATGGTAACTCGCTTCACCTAAGCTCCTTCGTATCCTTTTGTTTGGATGAATTTGTTGTTGGAACTCTGAACTTGTTGCTTCCATGTCCTTGTTCTCTACTAATTCTCAACCAGGCACTGCTGCATTGGCTTGCCGGACTCCTAAGGTGGAGTAAATCTTTCACTAACAGGGAGAGTCTCTGCACAGATCATGCATCTAATAGCGAGTGTAATACAGATCAGCATCAAAATCCTTTTTGCATCCAAACATAGACCAAAATTAAAGGAAGCTGAGCTACCCTAGTAGGAGTAGTAAGTATGCTAATTTAGATACTAATGGCCCTTTATGGTTTTGGTTTTTACAGTTTGTACCAGACAATTTTTGCAAATGGCTAAAATGTATGACTAGAGCTTTTGATATCTTTGTTTTGATAGCGTCATGCATACAGAACGTGGACTAACACTGCTCTGAAAGAAGGTTTCAGAAATGCGCCTTCTGTCAATCAGAAGTGGTGGGTTTTGCTCCCTTAGCTTTCTACAAATTCATGTCAGTATTTGTTGGCTGTTGTTCCTAATAATAACTTCAAAAGGATGAAATGTGGGGGGAAAAAAAATTGTTTATGGGTGTATTTGTTATGCCAACCTGAAGGCTTTAGCTGCAAAAGAGATGAATCAGTTCAGGTACATTTTCTGTTTAGTGCCAGGAAGTTAAATTGAATGCTGAGATACAAATCACGGAGGAAAAGATAAATGGTGATTCTTTCCACTTCATTTCCAATTTATAGCTTTATATATAATGTGTACATGTGTACTTTACTATCTTTTTTTCGTGTAAGCATTATTAAAACTTCACCTTCCAGCACAAATCCCAGGGCTAGAGTGGGTTTGTTGGTATTAGCAAGGTTTGCTGAGGACATAAACATGCTACAGGACCCTATCAAAGGGATCAAAAGCATCACTGAAGTATACATCAGAGATTATGTAAAATCCTAATCTCCATAGGGGAGGCTGGGTGGAGTCCAACCCAAGAACTAAATTCCCTTGCGTCATTTGTCTTTCTGTTCCTGAGGGTATGTAATTAACTTGCAGATCTGGGGCAAGGCAGAAATCAGTGTGTAAGACTGTGTTTATGCTGGCCATGTACTGTTTTGGTTTTTTTGGGGTTTTTTTTGTTGTGTTTTTTTGGGTTTTTTTTTTTTAAGATACTGATAAAATATCACATGAAATGTAATGTTCATGCAGTAAAACCTCATTTAGATGATCTAGCTGTTTGTTTCTGTACTGGTGTGGGGTTTTTGTAAACATCTGGGAATTAATTGAGTGCTAAAGCAAATGTTTCTTCTTGTGTTATGGCACAGGAGGCACACAGTTGTCAACATCAAACTCTGTAAACTTAAAAGGTCTCTTACTAAAATGTTACTTTCTTTTTCTTCTTCCCCACATCACTTTTCAGGTTGCAAAGGTGCTAAAGCATGGCTGACTTGGATCACAACCTCAGTCTTGCGGATGCTCTGACAGAGCCAACTCCTGAGATTGAGGAAGAAGTGAAAAGGGACTTCATTGCCACTCTGGAAGCAGAGAAATTTGATGATGTGGTTGGAGAAACAGTAGATAAAACAGACTATGTTCCTCTGCTGGATGATGATGATGCAAAAGCTGGGAGCCAGGAACCAAAAAGCAAACCCCATGCAGATGGTATTCAGGTGGAATGTAAGTGTCTAAAGCACAAGACCAAAAAGCTGCATCACTTAAGCATTAGAGAACACTTTTGCTTATTGTAATATTGCTAGGCCTGCTAAAACAGGACTTTTATATGTTGCTGGTTTTAGTCTGACAATTTATTTTAAAAGCAAAGATTGAGATCAAATCCTGTTTCTTGGTTTTTTACCTTCTCCTGTTCAGTTCTTCAGCCTGTAAAATAAGCTATCATTACTAGTTCACAGAAGATGCTATTATTTATGTTAATACTTTGCACACTGCCTTGGGCTTCTCAGAGAAAGCACTGTCCAAAGTGTGTGACTGCTATGCTTATATATACAGTGCGTTCCATGTCAAAATACTAGAACTGTGCAAGATACCACCACACTGGGTAACAGCAAATCCAAGCTGTAAAGATTGATGACTTGCTGTTGCTGGTGACGTCTACAGAATGGCATCTTCATAAGGTCCACACTTTTGGGAACTTCAGACTCAAATATTTATTAGCTAAAGCTTTGTTTCTCCACTGATCCAAGGGTCTACTTATTTTGATTTTTTGCTGCATGTATATGCTGGTTATGTGCATATATAGTAAAATGTGGTGCTATCTCTGCTGGTTATGAACATTACTAGCCCAGTTGATATTTATTAGTGTTAATAGCTTTATCAGAAACTGCTTAGAAAAAGGAGAGGTTTAAACAGATACTTGCTTCCCTAGCTGAGTAAAAAGGAAAACAGTGAGATTTGGGGGTCATCCATTAGGTTTCTTTCTCAGTAAGCAATTTATATTCTTTGCATCTTTGCCTGTGTGGTGTTCTGCCCCTGCAGCCCCTAGCCAAGTGAGGCTAGCCACCTGGGACACGTAGTGTCTTGACTTTTTTTTTTTTTTTTTGGCCTTGATCTATGCTATGTAAAAGAAGAAAGCATTTGCTTCTAGACAGGTAACCTGGTGACTGCTTTGAGAAGAAAGTTTTTCTTTTTTTGCCTTAATCCTGATGCTCATCGGTGTTGATGAAAGTGGGATGTGCAGAAGAACTATAGTGATCACTCATCAGAATAAACAGGACCTCCAGGACTACAGAATGGGCAATTACACAACGGGGATTTCTGGTCTAAGGCGCTTATTTGCATTGTTTAGAAGTGTATCAGGTGCCTTGTAATACAAAAAATGTAACTTTGAATTTTCCATACTAAGGTAGTTCATTAAATGGTAACAAACAAGTAGGAATGATGGAAGTAGGCAAAGGCATTATAAAACTTTGAGCTTTGGTCAATACAGGTGTGTATTACTGTATTCAGTTACAGTACCTCTAATAGTAGGTGTTTTATATTTTAGCATCGCAGAAGTAGGAGTAACAGAGAAACATGAAAGCTTGTTAACACTTTTGCATATGATTTAAGAATGTTTTAAAATAATGCTTTGCTCTAGAAGTTACAAATTCTAAAACATCTCGGCACCAGAATTTCTGTGTTAAAATCGTTATATAATATTGTTGTAAAATGCAAGTTCTGTAAGTTGTGTCTTCCCAGACATGTATCCCTTGAACATTACCATCATAACTCACTATTTCAAATAACTTCAGATTCTTGAAGCAGGTGTAATGAGGCCTTTTGGGTTTGCTCAGTAATTAAAACTTATTGAACTGCCCTGTGAGAAGACTGCCAGTTCCTGTATGCAGAACTGAGGCAGAGATACCGGAGTGCTAACACAGGTTACCTTTTGGGCCAGACTCTTCTCTTCATCTGCATCTCTTGGCTTTTCTAATGCCCCTTCCCCTCCCCATGCCTTCCCTGGCTGTACAACCAGTTGTTTGTCTGCTTGAGCAGAACTTGTTTCCCTCCTACATGGCAAGGGGGGGATGCAATTTCTTGTTCTTGGAAGTTTGGTTTTCCCTTTTTTGGGATAGCTGGAGAACAGTTATGAGCATTATCTAAATCTTTGGCAAGATGAAAACAAGACCCTAACTGAAAAAATTGGAGAGCTTGCTTGCCTTGAGTGGATAAGATAATGTTTTTCACTTTCTCACCTTGTACCACAAGAAGGGCTATCAAGCTCTGCAGTTTAAAACAGTGTCAATTTACTACAGGCCAGTTTTAGGATTTCATCCAGTTATGTCTTAATTTGTCTAATCTGTTTTTCCCTGAAGTGATAAGGATACCTACTGCTTCCATGAGATTTATTCATTGTTTATAACTGTTTAAAAAAATATAGTAAAGCTTAATGTACTTGCTTTTATTGAGGCTATAGAATAAATGAGCCTGAGTGAGGTATTACAAGATCCTAACAGGGGTGTTAGGTGTTCTAGTGCAGTGCTTTGAGTGTTTGGGGAAGGGAGACTGCTACATGAAAGGCAACAAGAGTTCTATGTCCCTGGCTCCAAATATGACTGGAAATAGCTTTATTTTCCTGAAGGAGAAGAGTAGCTTTCATGGATCAGGCTTTTCAGCCCCCGCTTGTTAATTTATTTATGTTAAAAGGCACGAATGTGTTCAGACAGCATGGTCTCTGCTACTGAGATTGCCTTTCCCTGGTCAGAAGAGGTTTAATCATGTGTCCTGTCAGGCTCTAGCTATTCCATCTCTGCTCAAGGGTTTTCTTTCACTTTTTTCTAAACCCAGGAGCCAGACTAGACAAGTGTAACCATCAGATGGGCCTCCATCATGGACCTGGGTGAACCATGTGAATACAGAGAGATGGAGATGTGATGAGTAGTTGCATGGTCACCTACAAATTTGTCCTAGAATAAAGCTCTAATAATAGTTAACTTGTTTTAAAACATCATTGGAAAGGCATAGCTTAAGAAGAAAGGGTTTTACTCTTTCTAGCACCTGGCTGGACATCATAATTTGGCAAATTCTGGGGTAATCCTCTTATGACATTGTGGGCTTTACATAACGCTGAAGGATCGCTTTGGGTGCATGCTACCCTGTTTGCAGCTAGCTTTCCTTGTAATTTCCAAGGCTCCAAGGAGTTTAGAGGGTACTGTGGAGCTTCCAATTAAAGTCATGGAGGCTGTAGCGGTAGTTTTCATTAGGGTGCTCACATGAAGTAAGGTATATGCATCCTGAAGTGCAAAGGAAGAGATGTTTGGGTGGGAGCAAGTTCCAGCTGAAAGGAAAGTACTGTGCTTTAATAGCTTGCAGCAGGCAGCAGTGCTCCTGTGAAATGTTTTAGCTCAAGTGAGGATCAGTATTGTTTCTGAAATGTTTGATTGAGTTATCGTTGAGGAATTGTGTACAAAGCTAGGTCTGTGGCATAATTGTTTGTGGCCTTGTACACAGTAAATGCACGTCTTGCATTCTTGCACTCACTCTGTTCACAAACTTGGTGATGAGTCTTAACTTTGTATACAAATTTTTTAATAGGGAAACAAATCCTGAGCACGATGTAAGTGATGAAGTTCTTTTACTTTGCAATGGACAGTGGCTTTGGGGCTTTTTTCAAGCACACATGTTGCCACGAGATGGCTCTGCTGGCGCTGCGTGATGCTGCTGGACAGACACTCCTGCACAGCAGAGCAGACCATCCTCCCCTGCTATGGAAACAAAACACAGCTCCAGAGCCTGAAACCGGAGGCCAAACCACAACATTTCCCTTCCCTTTTACCTCCCTTTCTGCACTAGGAGCAAGTGTGCTTCTTGCAGAAGGCAGCAGGTTTTGCTTTTGAAAAGAAAGTTTAAACGCTTTGTCACGTATGAAAGTGAAGATGGAGAATGTTCCATATACCCCAAAGTTTCAGAGAGAGAAAAAAAGTCAGCAAGTGGTGTTAAGATACTTGTATTTTTATCTCATATGATACATGAAACACCCTCTCCCTCTCAATGTCTGTCCATCCCCATTCCTGCCCCAAAGTTGTTAAAACTTCTGATTAGTATAAATCCCTATATTGTCTTTTTGTACAAAAACAAGTATCGAGCATGATCTGAGTGCACTCTCAGATCTGTCAGACACTTGTGATATAAACATTAAAAATAGTTCAGAGACATGCAGGTGATACCAAAGGTGCACTCCTAAGCTGTGTGTGTTTTGTATGCTTTGCCCTAGATTTCAGCAGCTTTCCCAGCACCTCGTGGCCCAGCTGCAGAAACTGCAGGTTCATTTCAGCATTAGGACCTTGTACCAGTAGTCTGTCAGGAGCATATTTCAGTGTGAGGGGGTTTTTTTGGTGCTTTTTGTTTAAAGTGCAGATTGTATTGTAAAGCTGCCTGGATCTTGGGTTGAGTTGCTTAACTACATAATATACGTCTATTTTCTTAAAGAAGGAATGCCTTAAGTATTGTCTTGATAAGCCAAAGTGGTGTTGAAAGTTTTTCCATGTTTTATGAACTAAAGTGGTGAAATTAATCTAGTTGCTACAGTTCACAAAGCAAAATTAATCTTTTTCTAGCTCAGTTGCTTTACACTGATTTAGCATCACTCGGGTAATATTTGTGCTCAATTAATGAACTTCACTTGGGGTTCTCTAACATCTAGCCATCAATCCCTACACAGGCAGCCAGCGATCAGACAAGGTGATTAAACCTTTAAGCTTCAGCTTCCTATTTCAGAAGGAAAGGTGTGAAGGTGGGATGGGGGATCTTAGGGGAAATTAGTATGGCAGGTCTCCTTTTCCTGCTCTTGGATGCCAGACCTGCCTGTGCAGCTGTGTTTCTGTTGGTGCCATCTGACGGTATGTGTGTGCTTCTGAAAGCTCTGGCATCCCAGAAACACGAAACCAAGCAAGCCTTGGCTTCCATTTAAATTCAAATTCTCTTTAATTCTCATGGTTAGAGAATGAAGCTTGAGAATCCAAACCAAGTGTTTATGTCATACTGGAATGCCAAAGGGCAAGCAAAATTCTAAGTTTTTTTTTTTTTTTTTGTGACTCTGGGAGATGATGTGCTTGACTGCTATTGAGAAGCCATTTTGAGACAGAATATTTAAACATATGAGTTGAAATAGCTTAAGCTACTTGTTTAAGAGTTACCAGCTAGTCTTGACTGTATGGCACTCTGTTTATCAGCTTTTTTTGTTCCCACTCATGGTTTGTTTTTTTGTTTTGTTTTTTTTTGTCTAAGCTTTCTGACAAAGTTGTGTTCAAGTCTGCGCATACAAATGTGTGATAGGATGATAAAACATGCAAAATGACTCTCATCCACAACCTAGCCACCCCACCCAGGCCTGCCAAGAGCTCTTTTTTTTCTTTTTTTTCCCTCTGGTATCCCATGCCTACTACAGAGCAGGCTGTGGGTCTGATGGTGGAAATGTGCTCAGTTGTGGTTATGCTCTGATGTGCACTATGCCAAGTCACTGCTGGAGATTAGCGTTTTTTATATTGGCACTGTCCATTTGCTTGAGATTATCGGTTTAGCAAATGCTGCCTTAAATTTGTTTATATAAAAACAATCCTTTGATCCACTAGCCAGATGCAAATACTATCTTGTGATTCTGATGAGGATTATGTAGTTACAACATCTTGACATGTTTTTGTTTTCATGCAATTTAGAATATGAGGGGAGGAGACCTGGCCCTGAGAAAATTGTTGGGTACTTTCACACGACACTCTAGCTAACTAAAATGAGTTAAATTTGCTCCAAAGGAGCTGACCTTCAGAGACATAAAACCAAAAACTACTAATGCTGGGTAGAGTTGTTTGATTTGACCTGATTTTCTGGAAGCTTGTCTTCCAAAAAATCTGAAACTGTAAAGGAAACCATTTTACCTGCTTTTCATCCTGCCCAAGAAGTGCAGAAGGAAAGACATGGCATTTCTGATTCTTCTGTTTGTTTGGGAACTCACTGTTGAGTCTAAAATCTTCTTTAGATTTCATCTGGTTAAGTGATTTGGAGAGACCCTGGCTTGACTGCACTGCATGATGCATGTTTAACAGCGTCCTGCTTATCCCTGTGTATTTGCAGAGCTTTTTGAGAAAGTTAAAAACTGTTGCCTATATCAGACCTGCTTGCAGGTTCCTCTGCCATTCGGGTAACTGGAGCCCCTTGCCCCCTCGTGGCTTCGATGGCAGAGAAGCAACCTTCTGCAGCTAGTAGGGTGCACACAGAGGAGAGCAGCTACTGTGGTTACTGCTCCGCGTGTCGTGAGGGAGAGGAATGTTGCAATGGCTTTAACCTATTCTTTTGCCCTAATTCCTGTGCCATTGAAGCAAATGTAGGATTTTTTTTTGTTGTTGTTGTTCAAATAAGTCAATATAGGGGGCTGAATAAGTTGAAGCTTCTCTGAAGGAATGTATTTGTGCTTTGTAGTCTAGAAGCTGCACAGAGTTGAGAGCCCTATCAGCTCTATGGAAGGTTAAGCCAGAAATGCAGCTGGCTTTGAGCTGTCCTTGTTTTCATCTACCATAGTGTTTGGTAGGCTTGACTGATATTTTGGTGGGGTTTTTTTGTCTTGTTTTAAGTTTGCAGAGCCCTTGATAGGGGAGGACGGAGCATCCTGGCTTTTCTTTTTGATAGAAGACAGTTGGCTTGGATCGCTTGGTACCTTAGGAGATCCATCTCTAAATGAAACTTTTGTACAGATGAAGTATTTATTTTCTGAATGGCTGAAATGCACTGAATTACCAGAAGTGTCACTGAGTGTACTATATGCAGTGCAAAGCTGACCTCAAGTGCACACAAACTGCTCATTCCAAGTGCTACCAAACCAGTCTTACTGATGGAACATTTTTTGCAACCTGAAGCAAGTGCTCAAAGTATGCACACAGACTTGCAGACCAAATCTGTTAGTGTTTAGCCATATTTGTGATCAAGTTGAGTCCTGTTTTTAACACATAAATAATGACAGTAGCATCAAGACCAGACTATGAAACATTTCAACAGCTGTATTGACTATGGAAGGTGTAATGATCAGGTTCAGATGAAACCGAAAGCAATTATGTGATCATTTTGTCCAATTTAAAACAGAACTTGCACTAAAGTTTTCAGTTACAGTTTAAATACTGAAGAAATGTGAGTGAGTTTGTGGGTCGTGGTAGTGGGGATTGCTGTTTATTTTCCCCACCACTGAAAGATTTTTTTGACATGTTTAGCATGAGTGAAGACCAGAGAAGACTTGCAAAGCCTTTATTAGTGGCATCATCAGCTACCTTCATTAAACCAGTGTTATGATGCCCATTTGAGAAGGACTTAAGAAAACTTAGAGCTCTTGCACTTGGGCGAAGCAAAGGCTTCCTTGCTGTTAATGGGAAGGTTCAGCAGGACCCGTGTAGCTCCACTGTGTAATTCCTCAGAGATCTCATTGTAAGACCCTGCTATTCCATGAGATACCCAGCGTACGTTTTGGCAACTGTGAAGCAGTGTTGTATAAACGATCCTGTGACCCTGATTTCTCCTTGCTTGAACTGATCAGTAAACTCAGTGACTGGCAGTAGTTCTCCCAGTTACTAGTTAAGATAGTTCTACTATTACAGTAAATACCAGACCTTGTAAAGAGTGACAGCAGGAGGAGCTGGTGTGTTTAACTGGAAACAGGTCCAGGGATTCCTGTAGTATTTTCAGCTACTTGAAGAGGATGTAGGTGTATGTTTTTCTATAAGCTGTCTGGCAAGTTCATGTTGAATTTTTGTAAAACACCAGGATGAGCCACTGAAGTAACTGGAAAGACTTTTCTTTTGCTTTACTGAGGGTTGGATTAAGCCCTAAAGTGCTGTGTCTAAAGTACACTGGTAATGTAGCTTTGTTTTAAAACTGCTTGAGCTCAGGGAAGGGACAGCAGCAGCTCTGGTAACTGAATGTGTGTCTCTTTGGGAGTGATTTTATTTTATTTCATTATAGGATTAAGCCATTGCCCCAAGTGTTTCTTCACAATAGCAGAACTGAAGGCCTGAGGAACTCAACTGCTGTTAGAGCTTGTGTTGCTTGTTACGCTTAACTAATACTACTCAAGTATTGTTCTTGCAGTGACTTGTCTTCACTATTTCACAACTGGAAAATGGGACAAATTCTTAGAAATCAAGCAGAGTTTATTTAAGAAGATATTAGAAAATATTTTAAGATTTGGTGCAAGGATGATATCTTCAATTTAGGTAAATGGCCTTGTAATATTCACCTGTCATGGTGGTGGTTGCCTACAGAAATATTGTGTGGTGCTGGCAACCTGCACCAGTATTAATACCACCACAATCCAGCTGCTTTTGTAAGGACCATAGTCTGATCTCAAAGGCAGTAATTTAAAATAAATAAAATTTCTCAAGCAGTTTGCCAAAGCGATGATAGTTATTGACCCTCAGCAGCCCAGTGTAGAGATTATGGGGTGAATATAGAATTTCACCAGCATATTTTGATGATTAGGAAGAACTGTTTGAGTACTAGAAGTGTGCTTTTTTTTTTAAAAGAAATATTATGTTTATTAAATTCCTTAATTATTCCCAAAGATGGTTTCCAAGCAGCATTTTAAAAACCTTACACACTTGTTCAGCCAGTTTTCCATCCACCTCGCTGTGCTGTTATCTGACCTATGCTTTGTCAGTTTGTCTATGAGTATGTTATGGGAGATGGTGTTAAAAGCCTTATTAAAGTCAAGGTCAACAGCATCAGCTGCTCTTGCATCACATCCACCAAGCCCGTCAAACTTTGTCAACTTGGCTAAGCATTATTTGCTTGAAAGAAATCCAGAGTCACAGTGGTCTAGTGCTGGCCCTTAGGAAACCTTAGTTTGAAGTGATGGTACGAATAGATAAAGCAGCTTCTAGTTATGAGTCTTCTTTATGGGACTAGATTTTCTGTGATTGAAAAGATCTTCCTTTTGGGTTTTAAGTTGCACTGACTCAGTGCCATGTGGGTACCTTAACTTATTTCAAAAATAATTCGGGGGGGGGGGGGGGGGGGACGACGACGGGACGGGACTTTATCTGTGTTTGATAACACTAGTGTTGTCCTTACAACGTTGTTTTTAAGTTTTGTATTAAGATTAACTTCATCCAATGCTAACGTTTCCTTTGATTTCTTGTAGATACTTCAGCTTCTGGGCCAACAGTTGTAGAAAATGGTGACCATGGAATGGAAGATCACCGCGCAGGTATGTGCTTAATGTCTGAAGGAAACACATCAACTTCTTTATTTATTATTGGACCAGTAAAACCTCATTGTGACAAAATGCATCATCTTTTTGAGTCGTGTTTCTCCATGGAGGGTTGTTTCTGGTTTTTTTTTTAAATGATCTTTTCAAAGAATTTGAAACAAAATAGAAATGCATTATTGTTTGGGTTTGAAATTGCTTATTTGCATAAAGCCTTGTTCTGAAGACATTGTATACTTTATCCATGGTCAGTGTTGGGAAGGCAAGATCTAGGGCACTGATACCTAAATGGCTTTCCAGTGATGCCATAATATTAGTAGCTGAACTCTACCCTAACCTGTGAGAATGACTTCTCCTGTTCCCCATGAGACCGACAGTGATGTTTCTTCTCTGAGTACACCGTCCTTTGATGCAGTTTTTTCATTCACTAATTCTTAGCTGCTACTGAAATTACACTGCTTTGTTTATTCTGCAGCTTCTCCTTCCAGTCCAAACTACCCTTCTGTAAATATCTCCTAATATTTACTTTAGCAATGTCAAAGCTGAAATTGAGGTGGTCTTGAACCTTTTTTCAAATAGCATTAGGATAGCTTTGTCTGCAAGGAACTTGTCATGACTTAAGTGGACCAATATTTCAAACTTCTGAGGAATCTGGAAAATAATTGATCTTTCCATTAGCAGTCACATGATAAACACCAGTTCCCTCGTATGAGACTTTCTTACTATGAATTGGATTTCCTACCAAATTCCAGCTGAACTGTTTAGGATGAGCAGTACCAATGCTGCAACTGTGTGCATACGCCAGTGGTTTGTTTCCTTTTGTGGTGAGGAGGGTGCGGACTTCGACAGGCAATACGGTAGCACCTCTATTTTCTTTAGGATAAAATATTCAGAAGTCAATTGTCATCCTGGCATTGGTAAGAGCTATTTATTTGGTCTCCCTTTTTCATGATCTCCAGCTTCAGCTTTAGCACTACAGATCATTGCTAAGATTGTTTGGATGCTCCCTGCATTAGCATCCCTGCTAGTCTGTAGGCGTGACCCCAAGAAAAAAAAAAGTCCAGGAGATAACGATGAATGTATGGGAGTGGGAGACAGGGATGAATTAAAACACCTCTTTTGCTCTCATTGTCATTAGAGTGTGAGCAAGTTTTATGTTCTTATTGAGCATGAGAATATAAAAATTGATCTTTGTACTTAATTTCCCATTGTAAATCTGGTCAACAGGAAGCTGTGCATCTTTTATAACTTAGTATAAAACTGAAATTAAGAAAACTTCTGAAACTTCCTAAGGATACTTTCTCTCTTTTTTTTTTTTTAATACATATAACTAAAAGGGGAGAGAAATAAAATCAGATTTATGATACTCTGGGTATGACTAATTAAATACATTGAGATTTTTTAATTGAACTTCTGAATTGTGTTTAAAAAATTTCTTATTTACTTAATACTAGCTTTCTGGAGGTTTAACTCTTCACACTAAATGCTAACAACTTTGATCAAAGATACTTTTATGTGTCTGAAGCTTTTTAATTTATTAATATGTTCCATCTTTGTGGGGTAGAGTTGGATTTTTTTTTCCTTGTTAAAGGCTGTCTAAAAGTGACATCAAAGTGGTAGAAACAGCATGTCAAAGGATGAAGAGTCATAGGCATCAAGTTAATTAGGTTTTCCAGAATAATAGAAGATACATACAACACAACTACTTCACTGACTCTCTCCCCCTACCCCCTTCTCTATGGAATACTTGAAATATCTATACTTATACATTTGAGAGTAAGGGAGAAATGCTAATTTTCAATAAGATAATGGAGGTTTTTTTCAGAGTTGAAGAGCAGCTGGTGCTCTGCAGAAATACAGGCAAGTTGTTCCAGACCAGGTGACAGACTTCAGTAGTGCCTGGTTCTACATTTAATAGGTGGTGCTGCCTAAAACCTTTTGTCCCTGGCCCTAAGCCACCTTCAGTTTTTGGCTCGCTTATTTGTTTTCAGCTGGATCTATTCCCTAATCTGTCTCTTTTTTTTTAAAGCTGAAATGATTCTTCTGGATGTGCAGTGTGGGCCCAGTGCAGAGGTGGGAGAGTAGCTGAGAGGACTAAGGAAAGTGATGCTCAAGAAAACCAGCTTTTTGCTACAAAAAGCAGTGTTAAGAGCTACAGAGAGAGCTTTTAAAAGGCGAGCTGTGCTTGAGTTGGATTCTGAAACAGACTTCAGGGAAAGTATTGGGGAAAGATATAGTTAAGCTATTTGAAAATTACAAATGTCTGGTTATCTCTCCAGTCTAGATCACAGGAAGCATTGCAGCACATTTTTTTCACCTATCAAAATGTTTTATTGCACGCAACATTATCTACAGACATCTGGTGTATGTGTATGCAGAGGTTAGAAATAGTCAGGTCTGAAATCTTAGTGCTGGTTTGGCAGCCTGTGCTGCCTCCTGACCGGATCCCCACTCTGAAATGCCATTAATGTAGTAGATGGCATAAATCCCAAACTAATGTAACTCGGGGGCAAAACCCTATATTCACTGTTTAATTATTTTTATTATAACAGTCATGTATTTAAACCATTGATGCAGGGATGCATATAGCACAGTATTTCAGAACGTAAAGGAAAAATGTGAACAGTTGACTTTACGTTGGCTGTTTACTTGAGGGTCCAAACCTGTGGCTGTGAGGCTGAGAACCCTCTGCACCCATTTGCATCCCCTGAAAGTGAGAGACTGGCAGTTTCTCTGAAGGGTGCAGTTCTTCGTAGTGCTGAGCTGTATGTGGCGATTGGTTATTTGGTTTGTGGGGTTTTGTTTTTTTTGAGAATTTGAGAGCTACAGACTGGGAGCTCTGGCTTTGGTACTCAGCACATAGACTGATACTCTCTCTATTAAATCTGTTCTTCCTTATAAGGATAAATAGAAGAGCAGTTGGTGCAGCGTTTGGAGGGAAGCTGTGCACATCTGGTGCAACTCAAGTGAATCAGCAAGGGTGTGGGGAAACTGTTAATAGCTTATAATAACTCATGGCATGCAGGTATTGAGTTAGCGAACTAACTGCTAACCTTCATCATGCAAAGGTTAGAGGGTGCTTAGTAGAAGTCTAACAGCAGGTTTAAAAGAAAAAAGCGTAATTTTTGAACAGTGCAACTTTTGCAACTCCTTATTGCAGGATATTTGCCTAGAGTTCAAAGGAATTACATATGTTAAAAGAGACAAATTTCTGAAAAGAAATCCATCGAGGATGATCATATAGTTTAATCTGGATACCTCTTGTTCCAAGATCCTGTTCATTATCTTGCTGGAAGATGAGAAGTAACCTAGGGAAGTATCGCTATTTGGTGTTCATACTTTCCCTAGCTGGACTTTCTCTCCAACCAGCCTGCTTGTCGTTCTGTCATCTGAGATTGGGTCACAGAAATACTTTGTCACTGTTTTCAGTGCAAATTGTGCTTTTAAGCAGCATCCTGAGCTGCTGCTCTTTTGATAACAATTTGTCACTAATCTTGATTTATCACAGCTAATTTTTGCATGTGGCACAATGTCATGCCATAGCATGACTAGTGATATATTTTCAGACACTTCTAAAAGCAAAATTCCATGTGTCTTTAATCTGGCTTTTGGCAAATCTCCTGGCTGCACTAAATGAAATATTGCTTGTTGTGCAGTGTGCTACCTGAATGTTCATGTTTACTAATGACTTGCGCTTTTTTGCCCCTTTCCCCATCCCGTTTCCCTCTCCTACTTCTTTTCCTCTCTTCTATTTTCTCCTCCTAGAAGCCTAGACTGTCTCCTAACACTGGGGCTGCCACTGATACAAGACCAGTGTACTTTTCTACCTGCCATTACACTTCTAAAATCTTCAGCATTTTACAGAGCTCTTGCTTTACATCCTTGGACTTTGCGTGTAGAAGAAACCAAAGGGTAGCTGTGCTGTCGGCCGATCAGCCCTTCTCCTCCTCCCTCTCTGCTCTGCAGTGCTTGTTGAAACCTTCCTTTCTTTGTGTAAGCACAAATGTGCACGATGGTTTTTAACTGCACTATTTCAGCACTCCCACTGTTTTTAAATCACAACTACAGCTCCATTTTTAGTTCAACCACTTTTAAATTTAATTTATATCCTTTTTCATGGATGCTTAATAACAGATATTAAAGTTGTGCTTTCATAGCGGATGGGTCCACCATGACTGCAGCTCCTTTCCCTTCTCCCTGTACTCACCACAGCCTTTTAGAATAACACTGAGTTTTACCTGCCTTTATCCTTGATGCTTTGAAACCTTCTCATATGAGGCTTTTATCTTTAATAATGTTGTCTTCTTTAAAACAGGTGTTTTCACATCATAGCACTTATTATGCAGACTTGAGAAACAGATTAGGAAAAACTGTGTTTGCTGAGGTATAAGCACATTGTCTCTGGTTTGTAAGGGGTGGATTATGGGGTGTAAGCACTTGCCATCAACTGGGAGTATAAGGGAAAACGACCAACCCAAAATTCCTGCCTCAGTAAGCTGCTTTGCTGTTGTACGGCTTCCTGCAAGCCTTGGAAGTAAGAAAGAAAACTGCCTTTCTTTAACTTCATGCCTCTAGCTTCATTTTGATAATGACAGCCTTGGATGAAATTTTACCTGCCATGAAAAATACTCTGTCCCTTCTAAAACTGAGAGAAACAAAAGATCTAGGACTAATTGTCAAACCTATACTGAAATAATTATGACAGTTTCCAGCAACACCAAAAGGAATGGGCCTGTTTTAACCTTGAACAGAGCTGCAAGAGGTCAGCAAGTCTGTTGCAATTCCTGCTGTCTCTATAAAGCTGCAAAGTTTTCCAGACACAAGAGCCTTAGTTACTACCATTCAACAGATAAAATGCAAAAGAAGGAAATAATTTAAAGAGACTACTTAGCATTTTACATGAGGCAAGCCTAGCCTGGTTTTTTGTAGACTAGTGAATGTTTTGTTTGAGGATAATTGTGTTGTGAAGCTAAAGGTACTTTGCGTACAACACCTGATAAAAGTACAAGGTTTATTTGAACCCAGATCTAGTCTAAGGTAGGATGCGATTCTTCAAATTGCCAAAAGCTAACATACTTTGACTTGCCTAAAAATGGTATTTTCTTGTTGTGAAGAGTAGCTTGCACCTGAATATTCCTAGTACCCTGCTAGTACCCATGACTACATTATGATACTGGTCTACTAATGATTTACTGGAAGAGTATCGCACCTTGAATGAATATTACTGTTAATGCCATCAGAGGTTGTCTTTGAAGATCTCCTTCAAAAAGTGACCCATCCAGTCTTGATTTACTTTTTTTTTTTTAATCCAAGACCTCACATGCTCCCCACCCAGGGTGACAGTGTCCAGAGTTGCTGCAATGAATTGTGTGTAATCAGCCTGTTTAGTGATGTGCATCAGGACTCGAGGCTTTTGTTCTCTAATTTGGTGGCAATTTATTGCTTTACCCACCATTCAAAGCCTCATTAGTAGCTGACATCCTTGTGGTGCCAGTTTCTGAACAAGTAACACTGTTGGCTTCTCCTTCGAGGTAGCTAGCTGTCATTTCTGAGAGAAGCTCATTGTCTACAGGCACTCAGCTGCCAAACTGGGCTCTTCCCTTGCTGGTCCAATGTGCTGACCTGGCAGAGCCACCACACAGTTGCTTAAGGCCAGCAGCCTTTGAGACCAGATCCTGACTGAGGTACAAAAATAAGTGTTTCCCCATGGACTAGAGCAATAATGGTAACTGTCACAGATTGCCCCGTGTCTTTTCTGGTTTTACTGGAAATAATGCCATGTGGTAGCATGTAGCCAACAGCTTCCACCTTTGACAAGCCACCAAAGCCTCACCAGCTTTTGGGGGTGGTGGAAGCTCCTGCTCACAAGTGCCTGTGGGCCATCCAGGACCATTTCTCCAGTTGTACTTCACGCATCATCGGGTCTGCTGCTCAGTCACACCAAAAGGTGAGACTAGAGCAGTGGCATGTGATGCAAGGAGAGGCATCTGGTCCTTCTTGTTGTCATGAAGTGCTTTCCTCTTGGGGGATTTTTGGTGTCTGTTGCCATAAGAGGAGATTGTTGTGTTCTTGGCTTTAAAGACCTCTTTGTAGCTATTTTTTTTTAAATGTGGTTGATCTTGGAGCAAGGCTCCACGGCTAGTTTGGAGGCATTTTAGCTTGGTTCCACAAGTCATTCTTTATCACCTTTTGCCTTAAGTGGTCTTAACTATTTGTGCCCTAGAAATGGAGAATAATTAATAAATTACAGAGAGAAATTTTCAGTTTGAATAATAGAAGGTTTCAGATTAACTGAATATCAGACTTTCTCCCCCTCCCACAGATGCTTTATTTTACTGAAATGCAATAATGCTTTAAAGTATTGGCTAGAGGGGAGTTTCTAGCACTTGTAGCAGTTGGCTAGGTCAACTCGCTTTGCGAAGCGGGCAATGAAGTTGCGGAGCAATCTGCCTGGTGCAGGACCTCCCAGTTCAGTGAAACTGGGCTGGATGTCTTGTCAGCTAACCAGGCGCAGCAGTGTCTGGAGCAGACCAAAGTAAGGACTGCTAATGCAGATGGGGGCACCCCTGGGGGTTCAGTCGCTGTCTCAGCTGGTAGCATGAATAATTCATTCCATTACACTACAACGACACCCCCCCCCCCCCCCCATATTTTTATCCCTGTTTATTTTAAATGTCATTAGGTTTACAAATTTGAGTGTAAACTTGTAGATAGAGAAGGGAGATGGTTGTTTCTTGTTTGTGGTGGTTCTTCTCTACAGGACTGTTAACAAAAGCTCTGCAATGTCACATGTTTGCTTTTTCTGGGGCAGAAGTGTAACATGCCGGTCCTGGGAGGCTGAATGTTTCGGCAAGGGGAGGAAGAGGATGTGGGAGGGTCAATGCAGAGTGTTGTATCTTTTGTCACTCCCAGAAAATATACGCGTATCTTGCTGAAAATCCAGTGCAGTAAATGAATATGCAGGAGTGTGTGTTTCATTCTGCAGTTTTTATTTTCAGAAAGCCAGCTAGATACCAGATGTGTTCCTCTGTTTAAATTTCATGTTATCCATACTTTTCTCCTGTCTTTGGAGATGATATGAAACCTTTGCAGAACATACTAAACTTTCTTGTGCTTATAAGCTTGTCTGTTATCCCTTCTGATTTTTCTTAATGATTCCAATGCTTTGTATGACGTGAAGCTGTATATCACTGTTGAATAAATCACCCTAATAAACATCTCAAACTAACCTCTCAATAGTTGTACTGTGGTGAGAATCTTCTTGGATTGTGCTGCTTGTTCATAGTTAATATCTATGGGTAGCTGCATGTGCTTGAATAACCACTCTGGTGTTATTTCTAAAAGAGGTAAATGACTTACACTGGAATAGTTTGCTGTCTGGACAGATGTTTGAAAACATCCAACAAAAAATTGTTTTAGGTAATATAGTTAATACATTAAAAAGGAAATTCTTTCAATGAGCCACATGATTTTGTTGTTGTTGGGGGAGTGGGCAGAAGTAGAAGGAACACTTCTTCCCACTGCGCTCAAGGAATAAAAAGTGAACTGGGGATGAGTGGGATAGATGCTTATTTCCGTGTTGGACTTACAAGGTACTTAAAATCTGCACATGTGAACTAGCTAGTAAATAATGTCTAGTGTTTGTGGCAGTGCACCTCTTATGGCTTAAGATGCCTGATATTTGTGAGTATTCACAGAAAAATGACATGTCCATGGGAATGGTAGTCTACACTGAACAATATTTCTGAGTATATGATGTATACAATGGAAGCATTTAACTGCCACGCCAGCTGAGGTTGAGTCTTTGCTGTTTGTTACCTAACCCTCTTCTGCTGTTGAATAAGTTGCTAGTGCACAAAGTTTTTAAAAAACAAAACAAAAAACCCCAACAAAACCCACAAAAAACCCTAAAAAAAGTCATTCCTTATGTTTAGCATTTTGTAAATAGGACACTTAAAGTTGTGCTTTTCTAATTAAAGCTGTTTTTCCTGTTTTACCTGCCTGCATATTTCCCATTTGGTACAAGTTTTTATTTATAAAGGCTTTTATACTTTCTGAACTTAAGGGAGAGCTTTTTAGGCTTTTCAGAATGGGTCTGCATCCAACCATATTCTCTAAAGGAGAGTTCATGTTTCTGTTGCTTCAGTCTAAAAAAAGCAGCAAACTGAATAATTCAGAAGGCTTGTTTAGTTCTTCAGACGGGCATGACTAAGAGGTTTTTTTGTGTCTGTCTGATCTTTTGGGGGTGATTATTTTTAGGCCTGAGATGGATGGGGGAAGGGGAAGGTGGGTGTCTTGACGAAGCTGATCTGACAGCCGGGGGGGCAGAAGTTGGGGAGTGTTATGCCCCTGCGCTCCCTGACTCCTGGTGAGGATGCTGGGTGGGAGGCAGAGGCACTGCCAGGGGACGTGCAGTTCCCCCTTGCTGCTGGAGGGTGAGTGTGGAGGATGAAGGTTTATGCTCTGCGGGGTGCCCCTTGTGCAGGCTCTGAAGGAGCGCGTGCTCTTTCAACCGAAGAACCCTTGTGGCTTTCTACGGCTGGCAAAGGAGTTGAGTGGCAGTTAGCATAATCCCAACTCATGAGCTACTCGCAAGCAGTTCAGCAAGCTTAAAGAAACTTCCCAGATGTTGAAGCGCTTAAACACTAGGAACACAAGAGACATTGGGGTAAATTTTTGTTCAGCACAGAACTTTGCTTAGAAAACCTGACCTCTCTGAAGAGCCCCTTCCATGCCCTGGATTAGATCGAGGTCTGTAATTCTCATGCGACTGAGTGTTCGGTGGAGTGTTGTGCAGGGGAACGAAGTCACTGAGCACTCAGATCGCAGTGAAAGATGACTCATGAGATCACCAGGGCACAGATCTGTCACTTCAGTGTGCATTTTATTAATACAGCTCTTCTGGACTGTCTGACTGCCTACTAGTTTAATGTACCTGATGGATACTTGAGTTCTTATGAACTGAAAAGGTGTATTGTGAGCTGCTTAACAATGGTTCTTTAAGTATACGTAATGTCCTGCAGCAGCTTGGCATTAAAATAGTACAGGTCTGTGCTAAAAGTGCATTTAAGAGCTTTCAGTCCTTGAATCTCTCTTGCTTTTCCACAACTTGGTAAGTTGAATAGTCACATTTTGTGTGGAAATGATGTTGATGTATATTGACCATAGTGAAGGAGCGTGTCCTGAAAGATAGTCATTTGTTCTACCAATTTTCTAAGTCCTTTCTGTTAAGACTTTGGATATTTTCGTGAATATTCAGTTCAGAATGCTGGTTTCATCTGCACCTTGAAATGACTGTATGAGTATTTGATATCACAGGAATAACTTACTTGAAGAACTGTGATTTTGGAAGATTAAATAGGTGAAATTTATTTGTCTCTGTGGATGAGGAGCCAGTTGCTACTAATACAAACTTTTTTTCAGATGAAATTTTAGTGGAAAGAAGCTTGTGATGTAGTGTACCTCTAAGGTTTTTGGTGTTTTGCTGACCATTTTATATAAGATAGGTCCACTGATGACTGCTTCCTTGACTTCTGCAACACAGGGTAGTGTCAGTATGTTCCCTGCCAGACCGATAACTTTTATTTTTTTGCTGTAATTATCCGATCTTGATTTCTTTCATCATGTAAAGGTTTTAAATAATCTGTGTTCTTGGGATAAGTTCTGCATAGTTCCTACCAGAAATGTTCTTTTTATTAAAAAAAACCAAAACAAAAAAAAACCCAAAAAACCCCAAAACCACAAAACACACCCCACCCACACAATTCAGTGAACTTCAAACAAGCAAAGCTTTGAGAAATTTATGTCCAGCGTAGGTAGCTGTAGAGTGATCAACTCACCTCTCCTTTCTTTAAAGGGTATCTGGATGTTGTTGACAACAAGCAGCACTAGTCAGTCTGTTTGTGATACCTTTGTTAGGCATTGATGGGCAGATTATTTTGATTCCAGGATGATTTCTGAATCCCAGGGCCCAGAATTGCAACATAATATGCATCCCTGTGCGTATGTGTTTGTAACAAAAGTCGGGCCATTTCTGAGGGCATATAATCAACCTCTTTTGAAGATTCTGGATGTGCAACTTGCTTGTCACCCTCTAAACTGCCTGGTATACTACTGTTTTCTTTGACCATCCAAGCAGAGGAGACTCACCTGTATTATGCTAAATGCACATGTACAAACTTGATGAAAGCTCTTGGAATGACAGCTTTCATATTCAGTTCTCTTATGAAATCATAGGAAGGCATTAACGGTGCAAGTCACCTTCTGCAGAAGTTGCTGCCTTTTCAATGTCCTGCTTAATCTGGGAGTACTGACTCCGCATCTGTGGAGGGCTGCAAGCACTGCACCTTGTGTCCTGCGGGTTTTTTTTTTTTGTTCAGTGGAGCAAAAACAAACTGAGGTGAAAAGTGCCATTTGTGAAAGCGATTACTTTGTGCTCTTTAGGCTTAGTTAAAGAATGGCCCCTATGCTTGCAACTGAGGCAAGGAAAGAACGGTTGTTAGTGTCTTCAGAGGTCTCTCTGCTTCATGGAGACAAATTCTAAAAGCTTATTTGGGTTTATGTGAAATAAATTACAAATTCTTTTGAACTGTAGATTAATGTCTATGCTAATGCCTGTGCCTTTGCTTTATGCAGTGATGCAGTAATACCTCAGATGGTCTTTTGTCAGTTTTCACAAAATACAGCCATTTCTCCGTATTCCTGATGCCTTACTTGGGCAGCTATAGATTTCTCACCTCTAACTGGCTTGTTATATGTATATGCACATATTAAATAGAAATAACTTTTCAAGGTCAAACTACATAAAATTAGTAATTATGAGTCTGAACACACTTTGAAATTTCAGTTCTAACCCCAAAACAAGTATTATGTAGTGCCTTAAATCTAGTGAGCATGGCTGCTGACTGTCAGCAAACCCAACTACCTTCTGCCCCTGCTATCTGCTCGTAGGAGGGCACGTGCCCTGTGCGGTGACATCTCCCGGGAAGTCGCTGGAGCAGTTGGGTGCTTTCCTGTAGAAACATCAGTGCAACAAGGGAGTGTTTTATGACTATAGACAACCTCTTTTACATACACTGTAAATAGCACACTTTCTCTGAAACTTCCTGGATCTAATTTAAATGTAATTTATAGCCTTGGCACTGTGATAAAAGTTGTCTTTTTGGTAATTTTAATGAACTGTATTGGAAAAAGAAATAAACTAATGTAATAGCAAGTTATTCTTTGCTACAGATTTCATATCTTGACATCACTTCTACCCTGACCATGGAGCAAAGGACAATTTTTCTTTTGTATATTCTTGGCACTGGTTTTTTTTTTTTCTTTTCTTTTTGGAATCTCTGCATTGTTATCTTTGTTTCTTCTCGTAACAGTCCTCTAATTAGTGTTTCACTAAACTAAACTTTGTGACTTTCCCAAATACAATAGTAAGGGAAGAAATGGATACTGCTGGCAGTGGATATTTTGGGCTGGGATGTCATATCTGATCAATGATGAAATACAGCTTTTGAGCAAGAAGCTGGGTGGTGGTAAATTTCATCATAGATAAAGTATCCACATTATGTGAGACTTCTGCTATGTCTAATGTGTTGGATTATAGGAGCCTTATGTTAAGGGGGTTTATATTGGTGGAGACTCTCCTACTCACCTCAGTTTGAGACTTTGCTGTCGTGAGCCCACTTTGTGTGACTCCAAGAGGGTTTCCTGTTATTCCTGCTCCTCGTGCTGGAGAGGATCCCTCTGGCAACACGTGAAGCCATTCAGCTAGTGTCCAAAACCTACGTCGAGGGTTTTTTTTTTGCCTGCATGATAGTACTGCATCCCCTGTGGGCTACTAGATTTAGCAAGTTGCCATGTTATTACCAGGGGATGATTTTACTAAACATTTAAAGTACATTCAGCATTGTACTCCAGGTTTTTCTTACTGTGGTGCCCATTTTGGGCACTATTCAAGCACATTGCAGTGGGGAACAGTTAAGATTTTGTGCATTTGCAATGTTACTTGGCTATTACATTTTTAAATATGCTAGTTGCCTGTTTTTATGAACTCTGTTTAGGCTTAAATTCTTTAATCTCCTAAAGTAAGACAAAAGATTCAGCCAGTTCGTGTTGTTGATGTCTTACGGAGAGCAGACTAAGACTCGAGGGAGTGACTGGCTGTGTTCAGGAAGCCACCTGGGTTGGCCAGAAGGGCTTGGCTTTTGACAGTGACAGCTTTTTGTGCAGGTTCAGAAAATATTTTTTTTAATAATTCTAGTGACTCTATCTAGTCAGGTGAATAAGTAGTTAATTCATAACTGAGAAGCCAGGTGAAGACTGAAAATAGCAAAACCCCCTTTGTTTTTCCTTTTGATGATAGTACTGGTAACATGAGGGATGAAATGACAGTCTTTTGGCTCTGATGTCTTGTTGGACATCATGATTAGAAAAAAAAATCAGTTAATATAGAAAAGTTTTCCTCTTTAATCATTTTTAGATTAAAAAACCCAAACTGTTTTCATAACTTTGATATTCCCCTCCCCGTGCTTTATCAGCCATATTTTAAACAAGTGATTTTCTGTAATAACTATTCAAAATGTCTGTCTTGTGTGCAGTTTTGCACCAAAATATAGCTTGATGGGAAGAAAACCCACAACAAAACAACAAAAATCCCACCAAAACCAAACCAAAAAACCTCCAAATAAACAAAATCGCCCCCATGTGCTAGGAGCAATGTAACACTAAAACTTAAATGGTTGTATAGCGTAACTGTAAAATCAAGTGTGTGCACAATCTGTAATACTTTCCTGCTAAGGAATGTTTTTTAGTGTAGATGCTATGTCTAGTAGCAAGGTTTGAGTTGGCTGCTGATGGGTACTCCTTAATACTTTAGGGAAAGGGAGTACAGATAAGGTAAACCTTAGGCTGGCTGACTGGAAATGCTGATTAGATCCTGAAGTTCAGTCTACTCTGACATAAATCAGTCTGCTTTTTTACATATGTTAAATGACATGCTCAAGAAGCTTTTCTTCCTGGGCCGTAGTCTTGTTTGCTGCTTGTATCAAATCAGCTTAAGTAGTTGTGTAACGAGCTCTGTTATTTGCAAGAAAGTAGAGCATGGCAAGCCCACTGGAACTGCTTTATGAAATGCTCCGCTTCCCCAGGGACAAAGGGGAATCTGCCCCCATGCAGCTCCCTGTGAGGCTGAAGACACAAGTATGTAATTGAAAGCATTGATGTTTCTGAGCCGCAGTGGTGTTGCGGCATGGGGAAACAAAGCTCTGGAATGAGGAAGGGAAGAGGTAGGAATTAGCAAGGATGTAGGTTTTTCAGAAAGCTAGCACTCTTTTGTAGTGAGTGTCGCTCTGGGTTCCTAAAAGACTGCTGACGCATGAAGGACAGTAAGTGTTGGAACTGGTACAGCTACTGGGAATGTATTGAAAGCTCCAGTGATGGCTACAAGTAAAAGGAGGGACCTTTTTTTTTGTTCAAAAAATGCTGTTGCCATGGCCGTGTCTCTCTTAAATGGTATCTTCCTAGCAACCTGCTACTTCTGCTTTTCACTTTTTGCTTCTAAACTTTGATTCAAAGGTGGAATGTATCCTGACTTGACTTGTTGAATAGAAAATAAAAAAAGCTTATAATGAAGTAGTACATATGTCAAGAGTCTACTAAAAGCTTTATGGTGAGGCTTAGTGAGATTTAAAAAATGTTAATACAAAACCCTTAGTTTTTGTAGTGTGTTTAAGAGTCATTCTAGCATGCATCTGACAGCTGGATGAATTAATGTGCTTTTTACAAAGCTTGAATTTCCTAAGCAAGTAGCTATTATTTAAAATATTCAAGCTTATATCTTGAATTGAATATCTTATTAGTGCATTTAAACCAACTGATTTGTGGAGGTATGCTTGAGAATTACTGAAGAAGTATGCAGACTAATATCTAATAGAAAATGTGAACCCTTTTTCTCTCCATCTGTCCTTCAAGTTCATCAGTGTTTACACAAAATCAGCTTGATTGCCATTTCTCAGAACTTTGTTTCGGCATACCAGAGTATTTTTGTACACGTAATCCTGTAAATGGCTGGACATTGAGGCAGCCTTTTTAAAATAAAGTGGTATTTTTAAAAGAGTTTAAAAGAGGCAGGCAGAAGAGAGACTGAGGTTTATTGTTGCGAACAAGTAGGACCACTTACCCTTACTGCTTTATCATCCAAAGATACATTATGCTTTTATCCTATACTTATGTTACCCATTTTTCCTTTAATTAGCCTGTCTTTCTGGATCTTAACTGCAGGTTAAAAAGATACTCCCCCCCCCCCCATTATTGCCTCAGACAACATCCTCTTTCTTTTCTTGCTTATTCTGATAGCTTCTGCAGTGACCCTATCTGCAGTGGGTAGCTGACAGCTTCTGCAGTGACCCTTTAGATTAGTGGAATTTATAAGCCATGTATGCTTGAGAGATTTGTCAAAGGAAAATAAGCCAAACAATAGTACTGTAAAACATGCATCAAAATTAAGCTTAGTCTAAACACTTTATTATCACATTTTTGCTACATCAGGTTAATTATTTAGCTTAATAATAAGAATTTATCTTTCATATTACATCGGTTAGCTAAATATTTACCTTCCAGTTAGTAATGTGGCCAAGCCCCAGGGATAAGCTATTGAGCTAACAGCAAAAGGCAAATAGGAATGCAACTCTACAGCGATTTAGTCATCGCACATCTGCAGACATGAACAGGAGAGTGGCCGGCAGCTGCCAGCTCCGATACCTGCTGGGAGCTCCAGCAAAACCGCTGTGCAGCGGAGGCTGATGGCAAGGTGGGTTTGTGTGAAACATGGTGCCCTGCTCCAAGCTGCTATCTCCTTTTCACAGTGCACAGGCTCTCTTGTTTAAAACTCTTCCTTTTTTTACCTTTTCTTCCTGTTCTAAACCTGCGGGTTCTGTTTGTAAAAACAACTGATTTAATAGGGGTTTATCCTGCTTACAAAAAAATCAGAAAGAACTGTGTGCTGGGATGTCGGAGTAGCTTTGAGAGGTCGTATGACATGGGCTAAAATGAACCTGGGGGTTAGGAAACTTCCCTAATCCTAGCTCTAGTTGTAGCTCACTCAGAGGCCTTAGCTCTTTAATCTTCTTCCATTTCAGTCCCATCCCTGAAAATAGGGTAAGGCTGATTATATTGTGCATTTTATCTTTTATAGCTATGCTGCATCTGTTATTATCACAGCGTTCTCATTTCAGTGGTGTTGACTAGTACCAGGGGTAATCTTGGATTAATCTGACCTTTTCTGGAAAAAGAAAATCTTGTCGTTACGAAACGTATCTGGATACGGTGAGGCTGAGCAAGAGGAGATCTTTGGTAGTTGGTAGTGAGAGCAAATCTACACTTTAGAGCAAGTGTATCTTTTAAGTGGCTAAGCAAATGGAAATTCAGATTAGATGCTTAGCAGGCTGGCTGCTAGTGTTTCCTCATTAAACCCATAAAACTACTCTCTATGGAAATGGTTTTGAACATATTCAGCTCACTTAGTCTTGCATGACTAATTCACTGAAAAATAAAGAAATTATAAATATGCTCATCAGTAACCCCTCTTTTTGCTGCTATTTTGGTACAATTTGTAGAGCTAATTACCAACTCCAACCCATAAAATACCAAGTACATCTTCAGTAGAGTTTGCATTTCTAAAATACTCAGGCTTTTGTCTAGTATAGCATAAAAGTTACCTGAATTATTGCTGAATGAGTATTAGAAAAGAAAAGCTTTGCAATTTTCCAGTGTGTTAAAACTCTGAAAGAAGGCGTGAAGGATGCTCAGGATCCTGTTGTCCTCTCCTGGCCCAGGGAGCTCTGCCCAGTCCTCTCTGAATGGGTCTCTTCTCCCTTTGGATAATGGTGCAAGTGAGGCTTGCCCTGTTCTTGAAAATTGTGCAAAATACAATGTTTGATTATTTTTAAAGTATGTGCTCTTCATTTTTCCATTTCTGCTGATGAATACTGTGCGGTATCTCCTTTCCTTCATCCAATGTGATAAAGCTCACCTTGGTATGTTAGAGTTGGTCCCTCCTCACTTGAAGCTGTTCTTTTCTGCTGTAATGAACAGGATAGGATCATGGTTTCCCTAACGCAGAGATGCTGTGGTGTTTGAAGAGGAGGCTGTTCCCATAAATCTGGCAGTTCATTTTAGCAGCAGTGAATGGCAAAATAAGTTGCTTCCTGGAGATGACTGGGTAGAAATTGAAATTTCTTAACAGGCATCTGGCTATTTGCATTTAATGATTGCCTGTTAAACTATGCAAGATTAACAACTCCTTTAGGAGTGATCATATAGCTTTAGGCTGTAGATATTTGGGCTAGATGACCTTTAAAGGTCCCTTCCAACCCAAACTATTCTATGATATTTCTGCATACAACTGATGCTGTAGGCAACTATGAAATTAGAAATGACTTAGCAAGGCACAGAAGTGAAAGGAGACTCTAGGAAGTGAACAAAACACGATTCATCCCAAAAAAGAAATTATCTGGAAGGGATGCTTGATTTTGTTTTGTCATGTAACTTACTATGTTATTTAACCTTCTTCCTTTTAACTAGAGCACACTATATTTGACCTGTCTATTCTGAAAAAGAATTTTCTGGAGTTCTCTGTGACAAGTTTGTTTTTCTGTGCCCTCAGGTTAGTCTGGCATCCTGAAAAAACAGTCTGGCTAAACTTGCTGTCTTTCTCTGCTCTTCCTGAACTGCTGGGGATTTAGCAGTTACTTGCATTTGAGAGGGTTGGTAGTTTCCTCAGAGATGACTGTAAGACTAAACAATGGCATTTTATTCTTCTGGGGTCCTTTTTGCTGTGCAGATTAAAACTTACAATGTTAAATGGCTATTTACCAGTTTCAAGAGGAAAATGCACTGGTAGCTAATGATGATGCCACATGGTGAGTTAGTGGGAAGGTTAGGAGGAGAACTTGGGTTTCCTGAGCCAACCATTAAAATGGTTGCTTCCCCACCAGAAACTGGCAGGCAGAGCGTCAGGACCCAAGATGAGACAGTGTTTGCCAGTAGAAACCTGTTGTGGGTCTCATCATCAATCTGTAATGGCTCTAAGAACTGTTCTGTGTGAATGGGATTTGGCAGAGGAGAAGGGTTAGAGGTGTCTGGGTTCTTGATATGATGCCATGTATTCTGCCTTAATTGGCACATAGCTTTTTGTGCTTTAAAATCTCCTTTTCTTGGTGCCAGTTTAAAACGTGCTGCTGTAGAATGAAATTTGTTAACAGGGTAGAAAGTCCAAGGGTGTTTCTGATAGCAGAAAACAAGCATTGAATTGCCAATACACACAGATAATACAAATTTGGCTATTCACTTTAGTCCAGTGTGTCTGAGATATGGAGTGAGAATATGTTCTCTGTGTCTGAGAAAAGATACTTCTGCTTCTTTATGGCTATAAAATAGGATTTGTGTTGTATTGCAATGTTATGGTGTCACATTGTCACCTTTCCCAGTTCAGATGGACCACTACTATAGCAGCATCCTACTTGCTGCCATTTCTCTAGCTGCAGTTAGGGCTTACAGCATAGAGACAAACCAAATACAAACCCAGGTAATCTTAAATTACATTTTTAGGCAAATATTGTTTAAGGGCAGAGTACCAGATGTGGGAGACCAGAATGATCTTTTGTTAAAAAGATTGACTGTGGAGCGTTGTTGATGGGATCAGCCTTTCTAAGGCAAGAGAATCTTTGGAGCCCAGCTGTGTGCGATAGATACAGGTGCTGATTACCAGCTGTAGGACTGGCTTCTTGAGACCACCTTGGCACTCTTCCCCTTTCAGGTTGTTTTCTTCAAACTAGCCTGGGTCAGTAGATTCAAGTTAATCACTTGTTGATGATGTTCTGAATATGTATGTACTCTACAAACCATGGACTTTGTTTAAATGTAAAGCTATATAATATTGTGGAGTTTTTCCAAACCAGTTGAGTACACAAATCTGAAACGTAATGGTGAAGAACTGAAAGACTTCCTTCCACTTACTGCTTGAACCCACAGAAAAATACAGTCCCTCCAGATACACATTAAAACGTGTAGAGAGATAGTGTCACATGGATGCAGTTAACACGCAGGCAAGCACTGAACTTATTTTCATAGGATACTTTTATTTGCAGTGTGTTTAGTGTAAAATACAGTGGTAAGAGTAGCCAGATTTTCAAATACAATTAAGTTAGTACAACCGTGTCTCTTTTGTAAAACTTGGAATTACGCCGTGTGCTGGTTATAGACCAAAACTATGCGGTTACATTCTAATAACTTAGCCCAGCCTGCCCATTCTAATTGTTGCTTATGGAAGTTATCAATCCTGCTGAGAAACTAAGGCACAAATGATATTTTGAAAAGGCTAGCTGTGATTTTGCCTGTTTTATGGGGATGACATATAAAGTCTTAACTTTGGGGTCAAGCTTTGGGATTATGCAATGGTGAGCTCAGTGCAGTGTCTTTGTTTGCAGGGTGTTTCACTGAGCTGCACACTGGTGTGTCTCAGAGCTGTCCTGTGCCACCTTTACTGTTGGTGAGTGAGGCACTGAAGATGTTTATTAATAAACTGGAAATATGTCTGGTTTAATTTAATAACACTACGAAGTGAGCATGAACCTGGAAAGATGTTCTTGGGTAATCAAACCCAGATTCCAACTACTGTAGGTAGAGGAGTGATTTCTTTAATAAACACCTTGAAAAAGATGTGTTTTTCTGTCACAGCTGTTTTGCTGCTTCCATTCCCTGAAGGTTTCTTAGAAAGTTTCTTCTAACTTCCATACTGAAGATACTGTGGAAATGATACAAGCAGTTGTTCTGTGTAAATATTGGCTTTAAGTCTGAGGAAACATTTCCACCTCCCTAACAATTGCCTCAGTAAACTTATGGAGAAGAATCTGTTCCCTTTCCTTCTTTTTTTGCTGAGCTAAACCACTTGAATGCTTAGTCTTTTCTTCATGATATTCAAGAAAGTTTTAATATTGTTTTCCATCTTCCAGTCCCAAGTCATCATTCTTTATTGTTTATCCTGGGATGCTGATTAGAGCTGCATGACATGTTTTGCTGAAGAAATCTTGCTGTGGTCTTTCAGGGCATTAGTGCATCCCATTCTCTAACAGACATCCCTCGCCTGTCAGGCTCCTGCGTTCTCTCACCTCTTCATCACCCAATTCAGCCTTCCTGTATTTGATTAGTAAGGTCAGCCTGTGTTTCTCTTTGAACTCCCTGTTTATGGCATAAATCCTGTTAGTTCATTGTTTTGGTCCCTTGTATGACTTTGAATTTCACAATGTCAAACTTTGTCTCATGCCTACCATTCTGATACTCAAAATCACTGAATTTTTCCTGGATGGCATCCTAACACCGCTTGCTGGCTTTATCTTTTAACTTCATTTCATCAGAACGTCTCTAATTTCTAAGATTAAAAATAAAAATGTTAAGCCTGGGTTATTCTGGATTCTTGATCTTCAGACTCTATTAACTAGTTATGTTCCTTCAGCAAGGTAATTCCTCCTTTGACATGGCCTTGCCATTTGTCACTTAGCCAATTCTTTATTTACCTTTATGTAATTTCCTTGTGTCTCCAGTTTCTCTAATGTCTCCCCTGGCTACAGATAAAAATACTTTGCTTTCAGCTAAGTCAAGTCTTCCATACTTCGTCTAGAAAATCTGTTACGTTACATCTCTTAACACTACCCTGTTTTTCAATGATGCAAACAGCTTATCTTTCAATATGTCACTCACATGAAAACAGTTTTGTAAGGTTTTAGGGACTGATCGATGTCTCAATCTTAAAACGAAAATGGGTCACTCTGCTTAAAAAAAAAAATGCATTTATATGTATATTACTTGAAGTTTCAGGTAGTTTAATGAAATACTGTATTCTACTAAAGCCATAGTCTCAGATTCAACATGAATGGGAACCAAATAATCATTAAAAGATCCAAAGTAGAGTTGCCCAGTTTAGTAGCTGAGAGTTGAGGAAGATTAGATTTACCTGGCCAGACCTTCATGTAAAAAAGAAACATATATATATATAGTTGCATAAATTTTTATACCTCTTGTACTTTAGGCTGTTCATTAAAGTAATTTACTTGGAAGCTAGCCTTGAAAGGCAGTCCTGCTTGTTGAAGAAGTAATCGCAGGAATATTTAACTTGCTGTTTGCTCTTCAGGATTATGGTTAGTTGAAGGTGAACAGAGTTCCATGGATGCCATTGTTGCTGAGACTTGTGCTGCTTTTCTGTCTCAGTAGTATCTATGGTCCTGCTAAGGTTGCTTCATAAAAATGTTTCAGCACTAAATATCAGTGAAGTAAAAGATTTGGGGGGGATTTGAGTTTTGGTTTGGGTTTGTTTTTTTTTTTTTTTCCCTCATTAATATACTTGGGAGTAACCTACTGCCTAACTATGTACAACACTTTTTTGCAGCCTTCAAACACACTTTCCAGTTGGTGTTGCAGGCATGCTGGTTGCCAGTGCACAATAGACACACATTGCACCTTTGCATCCTTCTGCAGAGTGCAGGAGAGCTTGTGTAGATGTGGTGCGATGCAGTTGCCCAGCTGTGTTTCAAGGTCAAATGTTCTGTGCGCTGTTGTATTTTTCCTAAAATGAAAACAAAACAGAAGACTTGTCTGTGCTGACTGCAGAAATGCCCTGCAGTGCATTCACTGCGGTTCTCAATGTGGCTGGAGCTTTGCAGGCCATGAAAGTCTTCTGACAACCCTGGAAATGTCCAGTCTACTTACTGTCAAACAGCAGGAGCATTAGTGGTTCTGCTTTAGCTGTGTGCCTGAGACCTGACTCTGTCAAATACATCTAGGTGAGACAATTCAATATTAGACTAGAGATCTGAGTAATAATTTTTTTTTTCCTTTACATCTTGGGTCTGTGGTGTGTAGGTGGGAGCTCCCATGCAAATACCAGCTGCAGCAGCCTTTCTTTTTAGGCTTCCCTCAGATGGCTGAGTTCAATCTTGAGTGGCTTTTCCACGCAAATAAAGGTACTTTATTGGTTAGTTTTACAGAGAGAAAATAGTATTGACAAGGTTTATTTAGCACCGCAAAACACCAAAAACTCCTTAGTGAGGAATTTAAAAATTCCTAGAAAACTGGCTGACTCTTCACAAGGCTGTAAATTATAATGATTTCAAAAGAGCAGAGACAGCATGTCATTTTTCTCATTCTCTAAGCAGAAGCTTCTTGAATAAATAGTAATAGAATTGTAGATCCTTCTAGTATTATGTAAATGGCTTCATGCTTTGATGTCCCTCATGTCATTAGTTTGACACTAGCTGGAATTAATGGCCATAAAACTATATTACAAATGTGGCAGATAGATTTCTCTTGACTGCTTCTGATTCCTCATGTGAGCTCGCTTCTTTTGCCATGGGATTTTATAAGCGGAAAGTAGGTCACCGCAATGTGTGTGAACATAGGCTGAGAAACGGGCTATAATCTCAGCATTAAACAAACATGACTGTAATGCTGAAGGGAAATTTTCTATTTTAAGCACTTATTTCCATTATCACTATCTCATTCTGCAGAACAAGCATATGGGGACTTCTGTGTACATGCACCCACAGATGGGATTTGGGAAGCAGTAGAATAGAGATATATATGTGTGTGTGTGTGTGTATACATATATATATATATTTTTTTTATATGTTTCAAGAGTGACAATATATATTGTCTCTTCTGAATGGTTCCTCTGCATCTCTTGTGAAGCAGGTGGGGAAAGTGAAAGTGCCAAAATATGTAGGTCAAAAGTAATGAAGCATTTTGAATCTAAGCAGCAATCAAACACTAATGGTTCTGGGGATGGAATTACTGATACTGTGTGGTTAAACATGGAGCAGTATTACATTAAAATTTTTGAGTTCCTGGACTCCATGAATATTTATAATACATTCTTAGTCCTCCAAGTGGCTTCCTCGCTAACAGCTCTGGGCGTCTGGTTTTGGGGATAAGTGTTGGCTTACGATCTAGAAATATCTGAAATAAATTGTTTGGATTTTTTTAACTAGGAGAAGGGTTAATAAGTGAGCTGGTGCTGTCTTTATTGCGTGTTTTTACTTATGAGAGCTGAGTGAAGATAAGGAGAGAAGGTAAGGTGGAAAGCAAGTAAATATGATAGAGTTGGCCATTTTTAGGCACGTAAAGGTATGAGCAGCAGGGAGAAAAGGATAGTGAATTTAAATTCATCTTGGCAGTCAGGGATCTCATGAGTTAAATTGGTTCGGAAGATGAAGTTCTAAAAAACTAATGAAGGCAAATGATTTGTATGTATAGGCAAGACATTTGTTGACTATTACTAACATGGCTGTGTCAGGAGTTCTTTAAAGGGTCTGAAAAAAAGGAGCAAGCTAATAAAAATGGAAGCTAGGACTCGAGATTTAAAAACTACACAGATTATGGTACATAATGATCTATAACTCCTGAAGTACATGAGTCAAAAAGAAGGGGCTTTCTAATTTATTAGACATAAGAGAAGGTTGAAAGAAAACTATTAAACAGAGATGGAGGAGAAAATGATGCAAAAAAGGCTGCAGTATTCAGACCCTTATCTCCTTTAGTTCTGTTTTTTATTACTTGATTTGATAAGTAATACTCTTTAACAGGGTTGTAGTAAGTCTTTACACACAACAGTACAAGCAAGATCAGCCTCTGAACCATCAGCAGCTGTCTTGAACTCATGGGGATGGAAGAGGGCAAGCACCATACCCGGGTTACAGGTGTGAAGCATTACTAATTTTCAACCTAATGTAAATTAATGAAAAGATATTAGAACGAGTGATGAAACAACCAGCTTATAACCAGCTAGAACACTTGGCTGGACACTTCACATACGGTGATGTACGGACCTTATTCTTGTATGTGTTTTTGTTTGTAAATACTGACTTTTCAAAGAATACACTTGAAGATCATGCTCATTCCAGAGGGATTTTAAGTGCTTTTATTTATTTTTGTTTTCTTCTCTGGCCCTGATTATATTTGAAGAAAGAATTCAGCAGAAAAGCACTTGGAGGTTGTCAGGAGAAAACTTGCAAATTGTAACAGATCACAACTGAAATGCGTCTCAGCACAGGAAAGCAGTGGCCATGTCCTCGCAGGAGTGTTGTCTGTGAGGAGGTGGAGGCAGTTATTCTGCTCCAGTTGCTTTCGATGACGTCTTGGCTGGGTAGCTCTGCCTTGTGTCTGTCAAGCAGGCAAATGGAAGACAGTCTGGGGACGTGGGGAATGTGTGATGTTTAGCTGACCCATGAAAAGACATCTCAAATATAAAACATTTTTCAGGAGGAGAGCAGTAATTGGTTAGTCTGTCTGGTATGGGCATGGGATAAGAAGAAATACTGTACTATCTTACGATCTTAAAGAAGCACTTTGTGTCTAGCTGAAGAGAAATTTGCAGGCTTATTTTTCATGATAGTTTGGGTGAATGTGATCTGGTCTCAGTGCAGGAGGATAAAGCTTAGAGAAGGTTGAAGTTCTCCAACACAAGTTACCAAATCATCATCAGATGGTATGTAGGGGATATTTTCTTTAAGAATTTTACTGGCTTTTTATACCTCAGCTTTTTTTTTTTTTTTTTTTTTTTTTTAAATCCACCCTCTGGATCTTGGATTTCCTGGGGGCAAGGGGGTACTGTGCTTTGAAAGCTCCACTCCTACTTGCAGAATGGCAGAAGCTTGTGCATTAGCTGCTTTTCTGTGTTTATGGTGTCCTGAACCCTATTCAGCTGTTGGCCTCAATCCAAGCTGCAGCTTGGGGTTCCCTATAATGTGTCCCAGGGATGGACCCGCCTGTTGTCTGGGCTGGACCGCAGTTCTTCCTGGGCCTCCTGAGCAGTCCTCTGCTCCTCAGTTCCATGGAGCCACCGTATGCCCGAGAGGTACCTTGCAGCACATATCTCAAGGTCAGGGCTCGCACATTACCAGCTGTTCGTGCACGGCATCTGTAGATCCTGCTCATTTTCCAAACTTCTGGGTTACATGTCTGGGGATCTAGCATGTCTCTTAATATTTTCTCATCCTTTCCCACCGACATCTCCAGAGGTTCATGGGAGACCCGTGTCCCTGTTCAAAAGACTACTTCAATTGCCCTGGAGGAAAAGGACTTTCAAACCTGTCTTCCTTGAAAACCAAGCCCCCTACACCCCACAAGGGTGGCAATTCATGCCTTTGTATATCCATGTTTGAAAGGCTTGCACACTTGAAGTCAGCACTGACCTTTGCTGAACAAATCCTCATATTAGTTCCTTGCTGCTGCTTCTGCTCTTCTGGAAGGCTTTTGCTCTGAACTGCTGTGCAGTTTTTTGACCCTGGATTAATCTGGAGCACGGTCAGTCTTCTCAAAATGTGTCACTGCCATGTCTGAGACGCTGCTCCAGCCTCTCCCCCTACCCCGCTGGAAGAAGTTATAATTGTGTATTTGAACTGGAGCATTGCCTGAATCAGTATAAAGCTGTTTAAATTTGGTAACAGCCCTTTCAGGGGAAATAGCTTTTTCCTGCTCAGAACAAGGGATGACAGTGCTCTGGGTCACGGCTCACTACTGTAAAGTGCAGTGTCACTGGCTCGTGGTGACAGTGTAAGGGACACGCTCTCCCTGCTCGGGGTGGTACCGAGCATGGAGGGGCTGCAGTCCACCGCAAAAACTCTTCGGGACTTCCTTCCTCACGCAGCGTCACAGCACCACACTGCACCGGCGGCTTCCAGGCTGCTCTGGAAGTCCGGAGGCTTTTGTAGGATGTGAAAGCAACACAACTCAGTGTGAGACTTTATGGAAGGGCAGGTGATACTTATTTTAAACAAAACTTTTTTTAGTTGTGATTGTTTTCACATCACTCTCACTCACAGACCTGTGTACTTGTGAGCGTGAGGTCTCTGTGCTCAGGAGCTCTGGCCAGGTTGGTAGTACAGGGGATGAGACTCCACTGGCTGTTCCTCATGTCTCTTGGGCTCTCCTGTGGTGCCAGCAAACTGGGTTTTGGACAGGCCTTTTAAGCCCAGCATAAGGAGTTGGCAGTTCCCAGGCTGTGAGTCTTTTTGCCTCAGAATTTTGCTTATTTCAGCTCCATAAATTTTAGGCAAGGCTGCTTGGTCAAGATGTTCAGATGTCTTCTTGTATGTTCTCAATTATGAGGCTGGATCCAGGGCCAGGGTATAGGGGGGTGATTTAGCTAACTCAATCTTGGCATTATTGCTTTGGGGTTTCTATATGTAGAGATATTCTTTTATATTGTCTGTATCTTGTGTTGGGCCTGTTGAACAGGTTTGTGGGTTTTTTGCACGGCTTTGGATGGAAATATTTACTACCAAGGCTATGCAGAAGGCTCTCAGCTTTAGGAAGGAACCCCAAGTGAAACAGTAAAGGCTGTCTTAGTTGCATTACTTCACTCTCCAAAATCTCAGTTAAGAAAAAACAAACAAAAATCCCAAGAATAGCAAAAAGTAAAAATATTCAACCATGCTTCAAGTGTCTGAAGTTTTAAAACACCTGGTAACACCAGCAGTATTCCTGTAATTCTCATCTTCCTGTAGAAAACATGTTGTTCTCTTAATTCACCAAACGGATACCTGTTCAGAGTCACACTTCATGGGTAAAAGAAGTCTCCTAAGTAGAGCTATTTTGTTTATATGTGCCTATGACAACTCTGTGGAAATAAGTCTTTAGAGAGCCTTTTGTTTAACAATAGGACTTCAAGTGCCTTCATTATTAAAAAATGTAGAGTCTATTGAGTGTGGTTCTAGATAGAGGAATCTAAAGAGAGTATCTAGTGGAAGCTGTCCTACATTGCAGTCCAGAGCATTGTCAGCAATCTGTGAGACTTCTCCAGTAACACCTGAGATGTGGTAACAAGATAACTTTCTGAGCATGAGAACAAACATCACTTGTAGAGCAATTAGAGCTGAGGGTGGGAGGTGTGCTTTCTGTGCATCTCTGGTTCTTGCTTTCAATTTATCATGAAGCAATAACTGCTGAAGAAATGTCTCTTTAGGAAGAGTAAGTAAGGAAAAAAAGCTATGCAATAAACTGTGCAATTGCATCTTTTTTTTTTTCTTGCAGTTTTTTTTTTTTTTTAAAAGGCAAAATGTGAACCTTGTGTTGAACTCTGAAGTTACTGACTTTGCGTCTTTTCAGTTAGGAGATACTGGTTCTGACAGTCGTATGCACTGAGCTTTTTTAGCATTCTGGATTATATAACAGCATGGAATTTCAGAAGGAAAGCAATAAAATGTTTCTTGACTTGTTGGCACCATCTGAAATGCCCTGCGGTTTCTTTAGGACCTGTAATATATTCCTGATCATCTTTTTCCCATCTAACTCAATGGTGGATTTTAATTTGCTTCTCATTGCAGCAAATTAAAGTATTTAGAGTAATCTCAGCCAGATTTGGTTTCAGCATGAGCTCCTGGTAGTTAAGCCTTTCTCTTCTGCAAGGACAGAAGTCTCTTTCTCCAAAAGCAGCATCTGAAGTACCTGTGAAGGCTTAGGAGGCTGGAAGGGACCTCTGATGTCCTAAGTCCAACTCCCCTGCTGAAAGCAGGGAAACCAGAGGAGGCTGCTCCAGCTCTGTCCAGCTGGGTTTTGAGTTATCTCCAAGGATGGAGACTCCATGACCTCTCTGGGCAACCTGTCCAGTGCTCAGTTTCCCTCAGATTTTTATTAAAAAAAAAAAAAAAAAAAAGTTTAAATGGAATTGCCTGTATTTCAGTTTGACAAGAGGAAAGTCACTGGGCAGAAAGTAACCAGTTTTACAACTCTGGTCTGGATAAATTCTTCTCCATCAAGACTGCCAGCTTTGTGCTTTATATATTTATTACATGCAAAAACTTCTTTTAATCTTGAGCTCTTATCCTCTTGGATAAAAATGTGCGAAATTCCTTTGGTAGGCTGGTCTACATCCTTTTCCATGTAGTTGTTTGTCTATGTTTATCCCATAGATTTTGGGTATTAGTGAAGCTTGTCTGTAATACTCATTCACAATGATTGTAAGACCCTTCACTCTGAATGGAACCAGATGATATTCTGTTTTAGAAAATAATGAAACTGATAGTAAGATACTGAGAAGGTATTTCTGTGAGGTACTTTCTGTTTACTCTGAAGCCAGCATGCACAAAGGGAGCGCTGAGCATCTTTGAAGAGCTACTGTGTAACCTTTAAGGTGAGACTTGCATCAATGTCCCGAGCAAGGGAAGGAGGAGAACCCAGAATGTCTTGGCTGCCCTTAGGGGATGTTCCACCCGTCATCCCATCCTGTATAACACCATGGGTTAGGATATTGAAGGTGGTACCTCATAAAAAAAATCAGAGAGGACATGCTGGCAAATATCTCATGAATCCATATGCAGAGAGTCAGAAGTTGCTCATGTTAGTAACTGCCCGTAGCAGCCTGCTGAAGCTCAAAATCTCATGGAGAATATAAAAATATGCATGTTACCAAATCCTTGCCTTCTAACAATGCTTCTTAAAGTTCCTTTTAAAGGTCGTAGTATACCATACCCTGCAGAGGTGGTGTGGACTTTTGTTTCCTTTGAGATTGCTGAGAATTTATTGCAGGGCTTGGCGGGTTCTGCCAACTGGTAAAACTGCCAGTCTTAGGTGGTGATTTCAGGAAGGCAAACTTGGCATCCGTTTAAGATGCTGAACCAATGCAGTGATCTGGGCAAATTAGCTTTAAGATCAGCTATAGGAATGAAGCTCTTAAGCTTCTCTTTTCTGTTTGCTTGGCTTGGTGCTGGCAGGGACATCTCATGGCTGCAGACTCATTAATTTTGAAGATACTTAACCTCTAGCTGGAGATCTGGTCAGTGACCTATCAAGATTAGCATCTCCTGCAGCGAAAAGGCTTTATCGTGGTAATCCTCTACTAAGAGTGCTCCTTGCTGGAAGTTCACTGTGTGATGTCCTGCATGTTAGTGGGTACAGGTTATTTTTTTTTTTTTCTTCTGGAGGTCTGAGCACAGCAGGCTGCCCATGTTGGGAGTGTCTGTGTTGTAGGTCCCCAGAAGTGCTGTTTTGTATGGATTAGCTTCTGAATTGGTTTATGTGACCATGCTGATCTTTGCAGAGCAGATGATAAAACAAACAAATCAACACTGTCAGCAGCCCTACTAAATGTTTTGCACTCTTTCTCCGGAACCTGCTGTGCGATCAGTTCAGGGAAGGTGCTACTTGCATGGGATCCATATTTTTTCTTTCAGAAGCAAGTTTGCTTTGTAAGTATGTTGTTAATGGTATTTTTTTTTCTTTAAGCAAGACTTTGTAAGCTGTAATCCTACATTGGTTTATATTATCATTATCAACAGTCATAACTGGATTTTCAACTATCAGCAAGCTTTAATACTTGTTGAAATTACTTTACAGGTTTGTGGGATCTGTCAAATTTACATTTTGTGTTGAGTACATTGCTGCTGATAGATATTAACAGGCACTCTCAGGATTGATCATCATAAGAGTTTGGCTAGTCATTTTTGTTTGCTTTTATGTCTTATTTGTAGATCACATGTAGACTGTGTGTTTTAGGAGGGTCAGCAGAACTGGGTTTGGAATTGAAAAATCCTTTTTTCTACAGTCCTTGGGACTCTGTTTTCTGAGATCATGTTTCTCATGTTCCACCAGGCTTGCTTGAATAAGGAGGAACTGAACATTGGGTTGGGGTGGGAATGACAAATAAGCTGGATGCGTCGGCTTTATAGCTGTACAGCAAGTAATGTTGACAAACACTTTGGGAATAGCAAGGGAGTTTTTGCTAACGCTTATTTTGATACAGCAATCTTTGTTCTCTGCTTGCATTGTCACTGGGACTCGCATAGCGAAGATCAGCTTCAGCAGAGGCATGCTGCTAGCAGGGGGGAGCCAACGGCTGCTTTGGTCTCGGAAGCCTTGTGCCTGCTCCTGACGTGGCTGCTGGCCTCTTGGCTGCCTCAAGCAGCTAACTGGATTCCTTCTTACGTCTGTTTTTCTGCTGGAAAGCAATGGTGGTTTTGTTTTGTTTTTTTTAATTAGTATCTGTTATGAAAATATTGTATGAAAAATATGCAAGTCACTGGTTTATATTTCTAATGATTTGGCAGAGGCAATTCACAACTGCTTTTGAATCATCTTTCATCTGGTTTTGGGGGCTTTTGCTAGAACTAAGGGTTTGGAAATACCAATATAGCTTTGCTCAACTGTTGCAGGAGTTTGATTTCATCTGATGTTGCATGTAAATGTTTCCCTTTATATTTCATTTTGTATGCTGCCTTACTGTCCTGCTCATTCCTTTCCCAGCAAGGTGTGTGGTTGAGGGAGGTTCCCCTCCTCTTTAAAGGCATGAATGCAACCTGGCTACTAAAAAAAAAAGTGAAGGTTTTACTTCTGGTTTACCTGTTGTGACCATAACTTTTTTCTTCTCCTGTGAGATCTATTAATAATAGCAATATGCCAATATGTATTTGTGGTCTAGTACTAACAGATTTAGTTAAAATATTTAGAGTTCAATTGGTGTGTGCTCTAAAGTTGATCAGACTTAGCATGGGTCCAATCCAAAAATCAGTTAGAGTCATCTTTGAGAAAGTTCATGCCAAATTTTCTTAACTGCTCCCAGGCTTCTTCCTCACACTGACAAGGACATTCAGAGTCTTCTGGGTTTTTTGCTTTAAATGGAGTTTTATAGACAAATGAATGACAGGCTCCTGTCCAGAAGAATTTACAATAGAGTATAACTAAATCCCTTGCTATTCTGCACCGCAAATAATCGTAAATAATGTCTCTTGACACATGTAGTGGCATTTTATCTTCAGAGTACTTTGCAAATCTAAATGATCATTGTCTGTCTTAATAAAATATTCCCTGCTTAAATTGTCAGCCTTTATGCTACCCATAGACTCCATAATCAGCCAGCATTGCCTAGGCTGATTTTTCTCCTGAGCACGAGGGGGTTACTGCCTTCACGTGTCACCTTTCCCACTTGCTTCTTGCACACAGTTGTACCTCGTCCTTTGCATAGAGGAAGCAGAGCTGTCATAAAGCTCTGTACCCTCTCTGCTGAAGTCAACTGTGTCAAACGTAGTCATTTAGCAGAATGATAGCCAAAAGCCACTGGCAGAAAAGCAGCATTCACTTGCCAAATCAGCACTGCTTTAGGATGCTTGTAGATGTTTGTAGCATCTGTAGGGTTGTAGCACAAGAGGTAGAAACAACTCCACTGATGGTCAGAAATTGAATTTATTCAAAAGCAGTTCTTCAACACTTTCTCTTGGTGGTGTTTACACAGAAGCAAAGTAGTAGAAGATCCTCTGTTTGCTAGAATTACACTTTGAATTCCCATTCTCTGGCCCTCAGAGTGCATATAAGGGTAAAAAACAAATCCACTTTATTTCTATTTAGTTGGATCAGAATCTGAATAGGAACTCTTCTACAATCATGAATTCTGTTAGAGCGTAACATGGCTTCCTGTAGTTAGTGCTTGTCTTGTCGTAGTGTGTCAGTACCCAACCTGCGGCTGGTGGGCAGCGTTCTCTGTATTTTGAATTTCAGTAGGAAAAAAGGATGTTTGTGGCATGTTACTTGTTTTGTTGTTTCTTGTGGGACACCCAAGTTCACGCGCTAGTGCCATGAGCAGTCTTGTAAATAGCCTGTCTCGTTTCCCTTTGAAGATCCAGTTCCTTTTTGCTCACTTCATCCACAGTATGGCATGTCTGGTACAACATTTCTCAGCCCCCTTGGAAGCGGAGCACAGCTGGGACACCCCTGTTCAGGTCAGCTTGGGAGCTGGAAGCCCCTCCATTTGCACAGGGCTGGGGATGGAGCAGGAGGATGAGCCGGTGGCTGTGGGGCTGCCTGTCGGCAGCTCGGGGAAGGGATCTGTTCCCTGCCTAGCAAGAGGCCAGCATGGGCAGGGATAGCCCGTGTCCTGCCTCCCGCCGAGGGAACCAAGCTGCTGTTAATTGAAACCTGGTGACACCATCACTGCCGCCTCCTGAATTTAGGTAGAGAGGCACTTGCCTAGTCGCCTGTCCCATCTGCCATGCTGCAGTTCATGTAGCGCCTCAAAGGGAGTTAAAGCTCATTAATTCTTCTGCCTTTCCTGGGGATTATCTGTGAAGTCCCTGCTAAAGTGTGTTGCTGTCAACGACTCAAAATGGGAATATGCAGACCGTCATATGCCTCTGACCTTGCAAAGTTTTAGACCCTAGGGACACTGTATGGCATTGAGCTCCAGATTTTAATTATGAGAAGTAGTATTTATGTACTAATCTGAGATTTTTACGTGTTTGTAACTTCATTGAATCCCCTCCTATTCTTGTAAGAACAAAATCTCTGATCAAACTGCTGTAACCACTGATTGATTTGTACTGGTATTGTTTCATTATTTTGTGATGTAAAACCAAAAAACCCACAGAAGCCCTCTTGCATCTTACTCTTTCTTAATCACTTTATTATTATTGGAATTTTTACAGTTTCTCTATGAATCTCTGTTCCACCTTGCTATGAATTCTGTTTGCAGCTAGCTGATACCTCAGCCTCCTAGAAGAGGCAGCGGTTGTTGCTTTTATATACCAGTGTTCTGTTTTTAATTATTTCTTCCGTTCTGTTCCTTCTGTGTGTTAACATTGGGTTTGCTTTTATTAACTGCAGTTTTGCACTGAGTTAAGGGTTGTCTTCAGGGATATCTTTTGAGGCACACTATCAAGTTCCTTTCCTGAGCTCCAGTCTTGCAAGTGGTACTGTTAGCCTAGGTGAAGGTAAAAATATTAAAAGCATAAAGAGGTGTATTGGCAAGAGAGTGTAGCATATTGCATTAGGGGATGAGAGAAGGAATTTGTGTAAATTTTTTTGCGTTTCTTTCCAGAAGAAGCTAGAAATCGGTTTGAAAGTCTTATGTTGTCAATAGAAGAGTTGACAAATTCAGGTCTCCTTAAAAGAAAATTCATCTGAAAAGTCACGAGTCTGGGTATTTGTTTTGAGCCTTTCCACTGTGGCTGTCATATTTGAAAACTTTAGGACTTGTATTTTTGTTTCTTTTGTGCAACTACAGGATCTAGAAATGTCTTTGAAAGTTGAAATGACCAGGCTTTTTACCCTAACAGCTGAGACTGAGGGAGCTACAATAGAGTAGCCAGTATTGACATGGCTGAAGTAAAGGATTTTTTTTGTGTGTTGATCTTAAGTGTAAATCAAACCTTGTGAGTGTTAGCTCCTTTATAGCTAGCTTTCATAGCTGTACATATTGATACATCTCTTATTTACAAGGCGAACTTAATTTATGCCTTAGTGATTCCCACCCCCACCCCCCCCCCCCCCATCCTAGCCATTACCACTAGCTGCTGCTTTTGTTTCTCTGTTGGAGTGATTTAAAGTTAAAGCGATAAAAATAGTGGTCAGTGGAGATGCATGTGTGGTTCCCTTCATGTCCAAAGCTTCTCCTGAACTTGTAGGGGTGGACCACCCTCCTTGAGAGGCCTGTAGCACTCTCAGGGGCCTCTAAATCCCAGCCTACCAGAACAAGAAGTGAAATCATCTTGTTCATGAAGATGTTGGTGCAGCTGGGGCTGTTGTCAGTGCACCATATGTCTGCTACTGGCTCTTGCTTATCCACTAGTTCATCCCAAGGTGCTACACTGGGAGAAGATAATAGGCTGGAGCAAAGTGGAGATGTAAATTAAAACAAAACAAACAAACAGAAAACAAGCATGGATGGTGAGAAAGAAGAGAGCCCACATCATGTCTTTATGCTGCTGCTGGAGGGTGTCTCAGTTCACAGCTGAGCTTTCTTGCTTTGATTTACTGAATGTCTTCTAGCTCCTTATAAGGACTTCAGGAAAAGGCTGATCTGCATATTTTCAATATTCCTTGTGACAAACCTTATTTAAATAGTTTTATGTAGTCTAACTTCTTTATTTGCATGCATTTTTTTGTGAGGCATTTATAGGTTGTGAAAAGTGCCTACCAAGGCTTCAGTAATAAAATACTTAACTCTCTAACATCTCAAATTGCTGAAGGCTGTTAGTCTCAGTGCAGTTGTTTTTAACATGGGCCAGCAAAGAAAGATTAAAGTTTTCCTTGGTTAGATATAAACTATCAGGCTTTGATGTGTTGATGTGTTCAAAGAACTGTCTTTATTGTAAACTGGGGGAAGATTAGGCTTAAGTGTGAAATATAAAGATATACAAATAAAGGCCTTTGAGGTATTCAGGGAAAAGTTACTCACTTAAATAATTTGGAGTTTGTCTTCCTAGTAAAATAGAGAGCAAAACCATCCTATGGGTACTGTGTGTCTGTGGTGGTACTAGCATTTTGGTAAATATGGTCGGATTCAGCGCATACAAGTCGATGCTTAGGCAGGACAGGAAGGAGCTTTGGTTTCCCCTCCTCCCCACTGTGACCTGATGAGCAGGTTGTGTTTGGCATTTTTGTATTGACAGACTTGAAAGCTTTGCTCAGCTTCAAGTTAAGGGTCTCAGGGTTGTTCTAGCTCCTACGTTAATGAAAAATCTCCCTGAAGATGAGTGTGAGGAGCTAGCATGAATTGTCCAACCTTTGAAAACAGGGCAGCACTTCGACATGTGAGTCCATTCTCCATCTTACATGTGTATCAAGAAGCAGAAATTCCCATTGTTCTGTTTCTTAAATTTGGAGAGTTGGATCAAAGCAGTAAAAAATGAATATTCATGGTCTCTGGTTTGGCTAACGGTTCGTGTTATCTGTTGGCCTCTGAATGTCATATCATGCAGTAATCTTATCTTAAATATTTTAGCTTAATCTTTCTCTTTTGAGTGTGTCATTTTCTTCTCTAATTTCAGTATTCCCAGGAGAAATCATGGATGAAAAGCTGTCTTACAAAGAATTTCTCGATCGTAATGACTCCTGGACGATGGATGATGGAGACCTGTGCTTTGAATCACAGCCCATATTCAAACCCATGGAGATGGCTGGTATGACTGTATTATTCTTAAAACTTTAGCATCAGTTATTTTATCAGCTGAGTAACCTGACAGAGTCCTAGCCTCTGTCCCTAAGGGTGGTTTTGTCCTCTTGGCTTGTACTCACACCTGTGTTCTTCAGGATGTGTTGCTCTGTTTTCCTAAAATGTGTAACATCTTGACACCAGAGTTAACTTAGCACATCAAGCCCCTAACTTGCCCTAGAGCATAGTCTAACTGGTTAAAAATGGAGTTGCTAGTCCACTGTGTTAGAGTGTGAGGGGAGCAGGTTTCCCCCTGACTCGGCTCACATGGCGATAGCAGTTTTTGGTTGACTCCCACAGTTTAACTGCTCTCAAGTACTGTGGCTTTCAGTGCAAACCTTGCCAAAATTGTTGACAGCTGAAAGCCAGTCTTGCCTGGCTCTCAGAAATCCCAGTTCCAGCTGTCACGTAGCTGCGTCTGCAATGCAGGTTGGTCTGTTCCAGAGGCAGCCTGTGTAGCTGCTGACTCCCTTGAAAATTAAATGAACCTTGTATAACTTGCCCCTGCAAAAAGATACCCTTTCACCCAACAACTTTCACCCAATTTTCTCTCATTTTTGAGAAAGCTTATGGGAAATTACTTGCTAGCTCTTGGAGGGTATTAGAAATGTATGTGCTGCCCAGATTATAACAGGAATAAACCTGGGAAAGATAGTGGCTGAAACAGGATGAAATTTTTTTATATATATT